>NW_027411755.1:202366737-202699713 GCF_047663935.1 Musca autumnalis
ATATTGTAGCCCTAAACTAGTAGAACTTATCTTTTGAAAAAAACACATAAGAAAAACTCCATATAGGGCATCAAAATCTATAAACTATAGAAAATTTTATTTATTTTGTATTATAGTAAAAAACAGCTTGTAGTTAGTTTTTTATTTTATCACTTTTATTTTTCCGATATTTCGATAGTCGTCGACTATCATCATCAGGGTTGTTAACTTTAAAAATAAGAAAACAATAACTCTTGGTTATATAAAATTGTTAAAACAAAAAATAAAAATTAATTAACAATAATTACATTTGTTAGTTTTTGTTAATAAATTGACGAAAATTCTCTTCCACTCATGCTCAATTCAAACTTTCTAATTCAAACTTGTTTAATAGAGAACAATATCAAATTGCCATGAAAAGTGATAACACCAACAACAACTTCTTCAGCCGCACAAAGGCAAAAATTCCTAACGAGAAAAATCAAATGTGGTATACAAAATAAAATGCAACGGTGATGCTTCCAACAAGTGCGAAAAAGTATATGTTGGTACCACAAAAACAAAATTAAAAACAAGGCTCAGTGGTCATAAATCTGACCAAAGAATAAACAAGTGAGCCAAGGCTATAGTCGAGTCGGGGCCGACTATGTGATACCCTACACCACTACCCCTGTTCATAAGCTTTTGACTAATAAAATTCAAAATATTAAAATTGGGATAGCTTAGCGCCTTCGCTCTGAATGTCTTCATTAACACAGGTCAATTTTTTTGAAACGCATTTAAGTGCATCGACAGTACAACCCAAATAAAAATTGGAAAAGTGGGATGTATACCAACAATCAATAGGCTTCTTTCTCTGTTAGACCCCCATAGACCCCCAAAATTTCGTGAGGATCCGATCAAAATTTCGTAGTGTGATTGCACAAAAATGGAAAAAGGGATGCATTACCGACTATTGCGATATCTCTGTTGTTTGACCACCTATGACAACCTACTTCACATCGTTGTAAAGGTGATATTTTCTACTTTCCTTGCAAGGGTTTGCTTTCGATATACCTCCTACAGAAGGGAGAAATTAACTTTGAAATAAAACGTTGGTCTTTTTCCAAATATTTTTTTTCACATTCCGACCCCTGAATAATATCCGACCATTATCAAAAATCGAAAGGTTTTTTCCTCTGTGGGACCCCCAATAACCCAAAATTTCGTGACGATCCAATAAAAATTGCGACCAGTAGCGTGATTTCCAAAAAAGTGGAAAAAATGGGATGTATTACCGACTATTGCGATATGTGCGTTATTTGGATACCTACGCCGACCTGCTTTACATCATTGTAATGATGGGATTTTTTACTTTCATTGTCAGACTTTGCTTTTGGAAGGTCCCGAACCAACCGTCATTATTATTAAAATCGCAAAAATGAAAAGTTGTGTTCTATTAGCGGCTATTGCGTATCTTCGTTGTTTGACCACATACGACAACCTACGTAACACCGTTGCAAAGGTGATATTTTCTACTTTCATTAGCAGGTTTTGCTTTTGATATACCCTTTTTAGAAGCGGAGATATTCGGTTTGAAATAAAACGTTGACTTTTTCTCCAAATAAGTTTTTTCCCATTCCGACCCCTGAATATTATCCGACCATCACCAAAATCAATAGGCTTCTTTCTCTGTAGGATCCCCATTAACCCCCAAATTGCGTGACGATCCGATCAAAATTGCGACCTGTAGCGTGATTACAAAAAAAAAAAAAAAAAAATGAAAAAATGGGATGTATTGCCGTCTATTGTGATATCTTTGTTATGTGGCCACCCACGCCAACCTACTTTGCATCACTGTAAAGATGGGATTTTCTACTTTCATAGTCGGACTTTGTTTTTGGAAAGTCCCCAACAGAAGCTGTGATATTCGTCATTATTATTAAAATCGCAAAAATGAAAATTTGGGTTTTATTTGCGACTATTGTGATATCTTCGTTGTTTGATCACCTACGAGAACCTACTTTACATCATTAGAAAGGTGATATTTTCTGCTTTCATGGCCAGGTTCTGCTTTTGGTATACCCCATATTGAAGCTGAGATATTCGCTTTGGAAAAAAACGTTGTATTTTTATCCACATAAGTTTTTTGTCCATTACGACCCCTAAATATTATCCGACCATCACCGAAATCAATAGGCTTCTTCCCCTCCGGGACCCCCATCAACATCCAAAATTTCGTGACGATATGATCAAAATTGCGACCTGGAGCGTGATTACAAGGTTTAGATGGACAGACGGACAGACTGACGGACGGACACACACAGCCAGATCGACTCAGCTCGTCGAGACATTCATTTTGGTATATATAAGTATGGGTCTACGACCATTATTTCGATGCGTTACAAACTTTTTGGCCAAAACCAACTTATAATACCCTCCACACATAGTGGTGTAGGGTATAAAAACAAGCCAATAGCAGCACACTGTGCAGCTACAGGACATACACCTGATCTAAAAGAGGTACAAATATTGTCGCAAGAAAACAACTACCGACGACGATACATGCTGGAAATGCTACACATCATAAATGTACCAACACAACACCGCATCAACTACAAGACAGATACAGAACATTGTGCTCAAATCTATAGAAGCACAATAGAAAAGCACAAAAACACTTCAGTAGGAAAACACGTTTGAGCATGAGTGGAAGAGAATTTTCGTTTATTTAGTAACAAAAACTAACAAATGTAATTATTGTTAATTAATTTTTATACCCTCAGCCTTTATGCTAAAGAGGGTATTTACACTTTGATACGGCCAAAAATGTGCCTCATCGAAATAATGGTTTTAGACCCCAAGTATGTTTGTACGAGATAATGACCCAAAAAAGTCCAGAAAATCCTACCGGCACCACCTAAACTGGCTAATGTGTAAAATAACCCTTTAAGAGAGAAATCGATTTAGCTCTAACTTTGTAAATTGAAAAGTAAAATTGTAATATATTTAAAATCAGAAAATTAAGTATGTACAACATATTTAATTATATAGTCTGTAAGGAAAATATCCATAGACTAATAAAGAAAAAAATATTTCCTACAGATTTGTATTAGGTCCCGAATATGTACCACATCGGATCACTCCTATGGGTACACCCTACCCAAAGTTTGGAAAAAAATGCACTCGTCTTGGATCATTCTGAATTTTGTTGCAACATGTAGTTTTTTGCGGCCCTTTCCATCCTGGAACATTTTCCCAACAGCTAAAAAACCTATAGAAGTATTGTGTTAACTTTTTTTCTTCGGGTACGTGGCTGAGGGTATATCTCTGTCGGCTCAGCTGACTGATACTTTCTTACTTGTTAATTTTTGTTTTAACAATTTTATATAACCAAGTGTTATTGTTTTCTTATTTTTAAAGTTAACAACCCTGATGATGATAGTCGACGATTATCGAAATATCGGAAAAATAAAAGTGATAAAATAAAAAACTAACTACAAGCTGTTTTTTATTTTTTGATGACCTCAAGCCGAACAAAAATATTAAGAATAGAAAATTTTATATAAACATACAAATAAAAAATAACGGGTTTGGAGATACGGTGCGAAATGTAAAAAAATTGTGGAATTTTTGCATATATTTTGAAATTTGAGACAATAAATTTAGTTTTTCGAGTTCATTATTTCACCAAATATTATTCTTATCCTTATCTACAAATTTGCTTCAGAGGTTAGAAGAAGATTCGCATTCGTTTCAGAGACTTAGCCCCGAATTTCTTTAAAAACTCAATATTTAACCATGTTTAGATGGTGTCATAAAATCCGAGCTGGATCTGACACAACAAAACCCAACTAGGGTTTTTGTCGTTTGGGCCTGTACTTTAAAAAATCCTCAGTTCGAATTGTTTGCACAAGATCACCTTGTTTTATAATCGCTATATTTGCTAAACTTATGAGTGCATCGGCTTGCAAATTAATTTTCGAGACAACGGTCGTTGCGCTTCAGATCAAGAAAAACTATATACACATTTAAATAAATGGTGAGGATCAACGGTCAATCAGCCATGAAAAACTAAAACATATAAATCTCAATAAGCGGGAGAATTCGACTTAACCATTTTTTAACTTTTATAATTATTTAGATCTCTATAGGAAAAATACAGGGGACATGGACGATAATAAATCCTAAACAGTATCAATGGGCGAAAAAATCCGGCAGTCCGTGAACGAAAGGTTAAAGACAAAATCTGTTGGTAAATGTAAACCCCTCCTCGGTTTGACATTGGACCGAAGAAGTGAGGTAGAAAATACTTATTTTTGAATTGTCATTAAAACTCATTACGACGGGTCAGCAACGCGGACCGAGGTCAGCTAGTATTAAATATAAAGTATAATATATAAAATACAAAATATAGTCCCTGGTAGGGACTAACGTTGTATGAAAGGACTATATAAAAGTAACATTCTAAATTTTAATACTACCAGATGAGACAATTCAAGCCGAACAATGTGCTGGAACTTCTAGCTCATGAAAGTTAATTGTTACAATAGGTGTGACACATGTGTATTATGTTATTTATAGCATATCTCATTTCATGACACGAAGAACTAACCTAACAAACGTTTATCACTTTCCGATTTTTAAACACATATTAATTTTATTTACGACACTTTCTCTCTACGAATTTATTCAAATAATTTTGCATGTTTTCTTTTTATTTATTGAATGAATTTTAAGTCTCATATTTCATTAATCTTCGCATTGTTTGGTATTCATTCATAACATTCCTTAGCATTTAAAAGAACATGGTGATCAGGTTTTTTTATTGCCAATCGTTTTACTATTGCCACTTAAATGATTTATAAGTGATTATGGAACTAACTTATTGTTAATGTTGTTTTTTGTTTTAAATATGTATCAGTGTTTTATATTTCTTTTTTTTATTATTTAAACATTACCTTCTTATTGAAAAGCGAAACTTGTTTTGATTATTTTTGTGTTTGCTTAATTTACACATTTTTTCAGGCATTAACAGCACAAAATTCTTAAAACCAAGAATACAGACAACAAGCACAGCAATAGAATCGATTTCATTTTTAATAATTTAAACTGGTTTAGTTCTTATTAAGTATTAGACACTTTTTAAATAGACAAAATTATTCATATAGAAATTTTTAGGATATACACAAAAATTATGTGTATGTACTTATAGGTTAGGGTGAGGCGATTTGTATGGAAGAAAAAAAAAACCTTAATGGGCCCTTCGCGTTTCTGATTCCTGGGATTGAACTGAGCAAAAAAGTCCACTAGACCATAGGTCTACCGCGAAAATCGAGCCTCCCGATTTTGACTTTAAGTTTTTTTATCTACGTTTTTTGGACATTTTAGCATATAACGGCCAAACCATTGAGATTTTTCATCCAATGCAAAGACAAAAATTGTAGCCAAGACAGTGAGTAAGAACTCTCTAATACATCGCAAAAGCATTTGAACGCTCCTTCAGGCAATTTTGGCCTTTAGAAAGTGCAAACTTTTCGGAAAATGTCGATAAATGGCAATGTGCTACAAAAGTTGACCAGAAAAATATTCAAGCGTTCTGATGCAAAATTCTATCGTGTTGGGATCCATGGACAACTAAAATGCCCTTAGTTCGTTTGGGTCACTTCGTTTTATTTTTTTATAACGGTAAAAGTAGTGAAAATCTAGGTTTCTTACATTTTCAAATTTAAACGGGCATATCTTCTTTTTTCACAACAGATTTATATTGATCCTTCTTCCTTTTAAAGGGGTGAATAATATCTTTCGAACAAGTTATTATCTTTTTTTAATCGGTTCACAAATGGCTAAGTTATAGCGGTTTATGTCTGAAACCCCCCACAAAAAAGCTATAACTGAATTTCTCACAATTATCAAAATAAATATTGAACAAAACAAAAAAAAAACATATTTTTGAAAATTATGAGAAATTCAATTATAGTTTTTTTTTTTTGTGGCGGTTTTCAGACAGAATGCCTGAAATTTGATATTTCGTCCTGTTTTGGGATGCAAAACTTCCTCCCAGAAATTTATCTGTATCGGTCCACGCTTTCGGTGTTTTGAAGGGTTTAGCCTCATTATAACACCGAAATAGCTAAAATTGGGTACTTCCACATGAAATTTGTCGGACAATGTCTTCATATTGCCCCCATAGAACGGTAACTCCCGATTTTCTACATATAGCTCGTTCTCCAACCAAAATAGCTGATATTTGGTATTGAGTTTTTGATAGAGGTATGAAACATTCCAGCCGAAATGTGCCGTTATAGGTCGACGTCCTCAAATACCCCATAGGACCGTACCTTCCGATTTACGGTATGTTAAAAGTTGTGGCCTCAATATACCACCGATATGGCTGAAATTTAGTATTTAAATTGCCATGAGTGTATAAAATATTGCAAAAGAGAATTATCAGTATAAGCCCTTTTCTTCAAATAACCCCATAGAAGCGTACTTTCCGATTTTCGGTATTTTAAGGTTGTGTCATCAATATCCCATCGAAACGGATGAAATTTAATATTTAATCTCCGTTGGTGGTATACAACTTCCCACCTGAAAATTTCCCGTATTTTTCCATGTTTTTATATACCCACCATAGAAAGATCCCTCCCAATTTTCGTTATTTTGAAAGTTTTAGCCACAATATTCAATGGGAATAAATGAAATTTGGTATTTAGTCTTCGCTGGAGTTACGAAACTTTCCTCCAGAAATTTATCGGCACAGGTTAACGCGCTCCCGATGTTGTTAACTATCCAAATCCAGAATATCCAGGTTTAGGTTTTGCCCAATTTTATGAATTTCGCTCAATTCGGAAAATTGTAAATATTGGTCCATGTTTTGGAAAGAAACAAAATGTCGCCGCATATTAACTGTTGAAGGGAGCATTCTCATTTAAGATATATGTAGTACTCCTGCAATAAAAGGAAGAGTTTAGTACTTTCATAAACGAAATAAAACTAATTGTTCCCATTGACTTCAATACAGTTCGTGGTGGAGGGTATAAAAAGTTCGGCCTGGCCGAACTTAACGCTTTTCTTACTTGTTGAATCTCCCAATGGTGAACACCTCAGGAACACATACATACTTTAATGATAGTGATCTGCGAATATGCACTTTGATGACGTACATATTTAAAACTTTCTTTAAATTAAATTTTCTTGACCTTCAAAGGCAAATGCAGTCATTTGTTTTAAGGTGGTGCCACAATACATTTGTATTATCCGCGATCATTGTGAATGCATATGGCATTACTCATAGAAACAGTAGTTTTTATTCCACATTCCGAATGAAAATTACTAAGTTAATTTAGGTGCTTCGAGAAACGTTATGAAGCTACTAATAGATATTCATCAGGGGTGAGTCGCCGACATAAAGTATTCCATTTTTTCATTTATTGCATGTAGAAACTTTCCCGTTCCAAAGCTTCTCCTTAATATATGTACATAAGTTTTGTAATTCAAGTTCCATTGAACTATTTATTCATTGAAAAGAGCGTTTGAACTACGAATAGTTCATCTAGCCCACTGAAACATGATCATTGAACAAACTATTACGATTCTAGTTCAGCATTTCATTCATCTATACATATGTATATTGACGCTGTTATCTGTGTGAGGGGATGTAGTCGTAAATGATATGAGGATATTATAACGTTTTGTTTTTATACCCTCCACCATAGTATGGAGGATATATTAAGTTTGTTTTTCTGTTTGTAACACATCGAACTAATCATTTGCGACCATATAAATTATATATATTCTTGATCAGGATAAAATTCTACGAAGTGGAATATGAATATCTTCTTCCATTTGAGGAATATGAAAATATCCGTTTAGCTGCCACTCCACACTGATCACCACCTGGACGGCTGAAATGGGGCTCCCCCTGAACTTGTTGGTCCATGGCGCCCTCATTCCGACTACTAACAACCCCAAGATATTGGGTATGAGTTCGATAGTCGGAAGCCACAACAATTTGCGACAAGATAAGAAGTAGGAACAATGTACTCAAGTCGATGGCCGGCAGCACTTGGGGTGCTGTCAAAGAGACCTTGTTGATCCCTTACAAATCAATAAGCAGGTATGTAGTAAGCTATGCCGCACCTGTGTGACATGCCAATGTTAGCGCTAAGTAGTGGAAGAATATTCAAACCTGTAAGCCACCTGGAGGAAGTTCTCACTGATGATTAGGGGAAGATTTTACATGTGCTCCGGGGTTATCGCAATGAGCATCCCTGTCACAATTTGCGAACATATTTCCCGCATACAGGCACCGCAGGAGTGATCTTCATAATCTATAGAAAGAGATGTCCAAAGTTATAAACGGGAACCTCTGCGTCAACGAGCCTATTAGACTAACACAATATCGAACACATGACCTGCATGTGGATTGGAACCGCACGGCGTGCTGCATTTTTTCAACTGCACAGCTAAACGCACTCAATTGTCTCCTGATTCTGTATGGACGCAATCAGTCCTGTGTGCAGAATTTGAGAATCTGAACACAGAAGATGAAAGAACATATTTGCACTGGTACAAGAACAAAATGTTCCATCTATATTAACCCCATGGTTCTGGACCCAAATTATGTTTGGACTAAATCCAGACAATTTTAAGTCGACTTCCCTTTGTCTGGCCGTGTGTGCACAATAACTCCCAAACGGATCAACCGATATTTCTATTTAAGTTCTAAGATGGGCCATATCGGTCCACGTTTTGCTATAACTTCCACATAACGATGATTTCAAATTTTACGTAATTTTAAGATTTTAACCACATTTCCATCTGACTAATCTCTAATTTGCCGTTTTGAGTTCTCTATGAACCGGTAATCTACCTATCGAAAGTTACGGCCATAGCCACTATGTAGCTTATTAGAAGGTTTCTCGTCTCGTCAAAATTAGCTCTAAATTGGACAATATTGTTGGGTGGCCTCATTGCCCAAACCGAACCGAATCTATGGACGGGAAATATATCTATTAAATCTGAGAACTCTGAAAACTTTGAAAATTCCTACAGCCACCATACATTGTAGCTAGTACGCATGACAACTTTGGAACCGGATACTGTTCCAAAATTTTCATATCGTAATATTTCTGCAAATCTTAGACAAAGTTCGAAGACCGTACATATAGGCCCACTCCTTCCGGTACCTCCTCCACTAAAGTTCAAAAATATTCGCCAACATGGTACGCGAGATATGTATCTCATAAGCGAAGGAACTGATTTGGTCCAAGCTTCGGATCTTCCCCTTTACAGCGTTATTATCTTTTGGTCTAATGGTCTAAAAACACAAAATTAGACGATGGCCATCTGAAATGACTGATGGGTGCAATATCTATCGAAAGGAATAACTTCCAATGTAAGATCCATTTCCAAAATGGAGTATGTCGATCTCCTTCATGTACCTCTTCCGACTTTTGAGCTTTTTTTTTCAAATTCATATTTTTGTTGGTAAATTCGGAAAACCCCAAATAAAATACATAAAAATATGCGTAAAAAGTTCAGGTACAACTTAGGACATCGTAATGTTTCTGTAATCGAGTTTTTCAATTGTCGAAGCACTCTTTCCACTCCAATTTAGATACTTCCGAAACATGGTTTTTTGAACGTTCCAACAGCTTATTTTAGCGACTGCTACACAATTGAAAATTGTCAATGGAAGTGTAAAATGGCCCCTGGAAACAAATAGCTTTGCCAAGTCCAGAAGCTTAAGTAGTAGCCCTCGAATTAAAATCGCGGTTAACTGGCCCCGACCGATTTTTATCATTTCTTTACTGGTTTTTGGTATGGATCTGTACATAAACGAAAGTCCACAAGTTCTTCTTATAGAAGACCACAAGTGCTTATAGTTCTTCTTATAGTCCATAAGGCCTTCAATAGAAGGCAACAAGGTGTTGTTATAGAAGACCACAAGTTCTTCTTACAGAATATCACAAGGTCTTCTTATAGAAGACCATAAGGTCTTCTCACAGAAAACCTCAAAGTCTTCTTATAGAAGATCACAAGGCAATCTCACAGAAGACCATAAGGTCATCTCACAGAAGATCACAAGGCAATCTCACAGAAGACCACAAGGTCTTCTCACAGAAGACCACAAGGTCATCTCACAGAAGACCACAAGGTCTTCTCACATAATACCACAAGGTCTTCTCACAGAATACCACAAGGTCTTCTTACAGAAGACCACAAGGTATTCTTATAGTTCTTCTTATAGAAGACCACAATTTCTTCTTATAGTCCACAAGTCCTTCTTGTAGAAGACCACAAGATCTTTATATAGAAGACCTCAAGGTCTTCTTATAGAAAGCCACAAGGTCTTCTAGTACAACAACGCAAGTTATTCTTATAGAATACCACAAGGTCTTTGTATAGAAGTCCACAACCTTGTGGATTCTTATAGAAGACCACAAGGTACTCGTATTCTAAGAGATAACCACAAGGTCTTCTCATAGAACACCACAAGGTCTCTCGAAGAAAACTACAAGGTCTTCTTATAGACGACCACAAGGTGTTTTTACAGAAGACAACATATTCTTCTTATAGAAGACCACAAGGTCTTCTCACAGAACACCACAAGGTCATCCCACAGAAGACCACAAGGTCATCTCACAGAAGACCACAAGGTCATCTCACAGAAGACCACAAGGTCTTCTCACAGAAGACCACAAGGTCTTCTCACAGAAGACCACAAGGTCTTCTCACAGAATATCACAAGGTCTTCTTATAGAAGACCATAAGGTCTTCTCACAGAAAACCTCAAAGTCTTCTTATAGAAGATCACAAGGCAATCTCACAGAAGACCATAAGGTCATCTCACAGAAGATCACAAGGCAATCTCACAGAAGACCACAAGGTCTTCTCACAGAAGACCACAAGGTCTTCTCACAGAATACCACAAGGTCTTCTCACAGAATACCACAAGGTCTTCTTATAGAAGATCACAAGGCAATCTCACAGAAGACCACAAGGCAATCTCACAGAAGACCACAAGGTATTTTCCTAGACGACCACAAGGTTTTTCTATAGAAGACAACGGGTCTTCTTATAGGAGACAACAAGGTCTTGTTATAGGAGTCTACAAGGTCTTTTCACAGAAGTCCACAATTAAGGACTAAGGTTATGACTTTTTACAACCTCGTATCCCTGTATGATATTTTAAAGTGAGATTTTACCTAAGATTGCACAAACTCTTAATTATAAAGTGATTGGATGAAAAAAAGCTTCCGCACAAAAAGCTTTTAACGTTTTTATTTTTCAGAACTTTTGACAATTTCTTGAAGTCACTGTTAGCAGATATTTAACTGAAAACATGGTGTAGGGGCACACGACATAACCAATATGACATAACCGTTTGTTTCTCACAAATTTTATCATCGTATTATGTATAACATATATCATTTTATATTATATATAACTTTATTTCATATATCATAAAAATTAAAAATGGTTTGTGCGGGTTCATTTTTGAAATTAAATGGAATAAAAGTTATTTTAGTCATTAATAGGTAAAATACCATTCATTCGTGCAACAGGAAAGATTTTTTTGAGAAAAACAGTTTTCTTCACTCCATAGAATTTTTTCAAAACAAAAAAAAAATCGAAGTAGTTTGTGCGGAACCTTTTTTTAAAATAAAATGAAATAAATGTTATTTTAGCATTATTAGGCAAAAGTTCATTCATTCTCACTGCAGGAAATCATTTTCGAGAAAAAAAGTCAAAAAGTCATAACACTACTGTATAGACATTGGAAAAATCACGCAATCGATTTTTGCCAAATAATCCTTCAACATTTTAACTCATTATTATGTCGTGTAAGAATATCAGATGTAAGTTGCGTTCAGAATTTTCAGCGAGACGGGACAATGTATTCGTCAGACTCCACAATCTTCTCCAAAGGTTCCACAAAATGTCTAATTGTCGAAGTTTCACCGCCCCTGAATTTGTATTTTGATATTTTTTCTCATACTTGTTGTTATTAAAATTATATACCACAAATTTAATCACTCGTTAAATTCATTATATTTTATTGATTTTTCACAAAAACACTTTTTTCACGAACCGCCAAAATTATTTTATACCATACAATAAGGAAAATGAAGAAAAAATAAGAAGATGCTTCGATGGGCTATCAGCTGTTGATATAAACAATAATTCTTCTCATTAAGGTAAGAGTATCAATTGTTGACATGTTGACAAAGTGTTGACTTTGTCACTGTAATTATAGACAAAGTGATGACAAGTCGACACATGACCCCATGCTTCCAACAGGGTAGTTACAACAACCAAAAAGTACTATATAAACCCATTATTTGGTAATGATTTTTTGGTGGGTATAATTTGACTTTTTGAGTACTCTATGAACCAGAAATAAGTCACCTTACTAAGAATCGCTGACATAGGTCAATGTTTTGATATGTATAGTCCCATATACCGGTATTACACAAAATTTCTACCGAATCGATTTAATTCGGCTTTTTGAGTTATCTGTGGACACAAGATCAGGTCAACATTTTAAGATCGTCCACAATTGTCTAGATAAAGGGCCAAAAAATTAAAAAATCCCCTATATTTTTGTGGTAAGTTCATTCTTTTCAAAAAGTTCACAAATGCTGAAAACCCCTGAATATTTGGTATGCGATCAATCATGGATGAAAGTCTCAACCTTCGACCACATGTTGTGGTTATTTTAACCAGTCAACCTGAGAACTTTTAGGGCATAGTTTACCTATCCACCAAAACTCCGTTCCCACTTCCCCCCTTGAAATATTTCATATTCCTTCCCAATAAATATTACCCTCAGTAAATTTTCAATTTAATAATATGTATTTTATTTTTATTATTTTCTTTTTAACATATGTCTAAACTAAACAGATACATTGACATTTATCACATTCTTAAATAGCTTAAAATATTTTATATTTACTCGTATATGGTTTCATTAATATTATTTAAATTTTATGGCATAACTTTGTGAGCGTTATTGGCGTGTGAAGAACAGAAAAAAAGACAAAACTAAAAAAATACTATAAAGATATAATGGAGTAGTTAGTATACATACATAAATACGTTTAGCATACACGCGAAATATTTGAAATAGTTTAGATATTTTTAAAGAGATACGCTAAAAAACAACAAACACAGATGAAAATAGATTTGAATTAGAAACAAATGAGAGTGATTAACATTGGCTTACGACTTTTATGAGCTGAATTTAAAATTGTTTTGTTTTTGTTTATAAATAAATTAATTATGCTTAACTATTGAATAGCCATAGAAGACCTCAACACCATCGTCGGTTTGTAAATATTCTAATTTTGGTGGTGGCAGTGATCGTGGTTCTGGGGCCACTGTCATCAACAGGGTTGTGGTTTCTAGTTCCGGTTCCCCTGTTGTTGTCATTAATTCCTCTTCTAGTGGGATTATCGTTGTTGTTTCGCCGCCGATATCGGGCAGCGTCGTTATTGTTTCTGGTGGGGATACTGTTGTAGTTTCTGGTAATTGTGTTGTTGCCTCAGGTACCGTGGTCGTTGTTTGTAGTGAATCTGTTACTGCTGTATTTGATTCGTATGTTGTTGTTACAATATTTGAGGGCGTGCTGCTTTCCTGAGTTACTAACATTTCGCCGGTGGTTGTTAAAGACATTTGTGGAGACTCTGTGAAATCTTGATCTTTCTCAGTTGCCGATGCTTCTGTAGTTGTCAATGACATATTGGGCATTTCTGTAGATTCAACTTTTTCCTCAACTGCTGAGGTACTTGTGGAACTCATATCTTGTACTGCTGTTGTTGTTTCAATTTGTTGCTGTTGTTCCTCCATAAATGAAGCCTGTGTTAGTGGTGCGAAGGTTTTTGCTTCCTCTTGTTGGTCAGTTGTTGCTGTTGTTGTCTCGTGCTGTATAAATTTAACCATTTCGGTGATACCAGTTGTCGTTTCAAGGCTATTCATTTCGGTATTTTGATTTTCTTGTGACACCTCTTTTGAATTCATGTGATGTTCTTTGCTTCTATCATTTTCCAATTCCCCTTCTTCGCTAGAATCATCCAAATATGTTAGATTGATGGCAGTTAAATCCTTTTCCAGTTGAACTCGTGCAAGAGTTGGTACCACTGTGGTTGCCTCAACACCTGTGTGGAATGAAAAAAGAAAACAAATTTGTCTATTAGATATTTTAAAAATGAAGATTGAAGGGGATGATTGACAGCAAATGTGGATGAATTGTCGTAAACACTTTATAAGCTAATTGGTTTTCTAAGCGTTATTCTTTGAGGCATCATCTGTATAAATAACGAAGTTTGAATTGAAGTACCTCCTACCTGAATAATTACATATTGAGCCACATATGGACACTGTGGGAGTTCATGGCGTAAATTTGAGAACCAACATTTCTGAAGGGAAACAATCATTCTTCCAATTATGTATAAGAGTAAGCTAGACCAAGAAGGCTAAGCGAAAATCATGAGTAAGCTTTGGCGAGTCGATAGAGGAAGTCAAGGACAAGGCTAGATTACATCGGATGCATACCTCCTTTGGAGGTATAAAGCGAGAATATGTCTCATAGAATTCTCAAACTGAACGGACGTATCAAATCGCCAGAGCGATCCATTCATACGAGACCATGTCACATGCGAGGAGATCCTAAACCGCCCAAAGATTACACAAAAAAATTCATTTTGGGGATAATTTCACTAGACCTAATATCACCCTTTGGTATCATGAGGTGTGGGCACCCCCCCCCCTGGAACTACCCTGCACACAGACTTTAAATCATCCGGATGTCGTTGTACTTGCAATGCATGCAAAGTATTTTCAGAGGTTTTCTGAGCTTATCATACCTTACACTGAGACGTTCATTCCCAAAGCGGGGAAGCCAAGTTATGACCTGTTTTACCAGAAAAGTAAGAACAACTTTGACAGTTTTCTCTTCTACCACTCAAACCATTAAAAAAAGTAAAGAAACAAAGCTATTATATTTATTAGTCTAAGCTTTGCATCAAACTCAGATTTTTCAATGCTTTTTGCAGTGATGAGCTTTTTCCCTGAATGGCTTCAACGACAAACGCTTTTTAATGTAGCCTTTGGAAGTTGCGAGTTTGGCTTTGAACGCTTACACGTCGTTATAACATCTTCATATGTTTTCGAGGATCAAATCCAGTAGAGAGCAAAATAAAACAAGTATAAAAGAATCAGTCGCCTTTGCCGACAGAGATATACCCTCAGCCTGTGCAAATTGAAACACTTTTTTCACAAAAAACTTATGTATTTAGGGGGTTTCAAAATTTTGGTCGTATGAACCGACAAAAATGTTGATTAGGATTAAAGTTCAAAAATGTTGCGGAAAAGGTACTTAAAGGAATGGACCGACATAGACCCCCTTCGGGCTGTTTTCTCAAGAAGTATGGACTTGCCCCTAAAACAACTTTTACCATCGTAATTGAGGCAGCGAATGTAAGTTGCTTCAACAAAAATTCAATAGCAGGTCTTAAAGTGAACTTATCCAAAATTGAGTGTGGGAGGTACCCGAAGGAATGGGCAAATACAGTCCACATTCAAACCCGATATATATCTATATTAGGATGCGTAAAATATGGATTATATCGTTCCGGCCTTTCAAGAGTTATCGTGCGCACAATTTTACCTGAAGGAGTGGACCGATATGGCTTATCTACGAACTTAAACTAAGGTTTGAAACAATATTACGAAGGCCAAAATTTGGCCGGAATCGGCATTTCCGTTCGAGAATTATCTTGCGCTTCCACCCATAAACATGGTGTCGTGGGGTTTGTTTTTCAACTTTCAGGCTATTTTTTCAGGACGTATGGACTTGCCCCTGAGGAAACTTGTACCTTCGTATAGGGGACAGTGAATACAAGATGTTACAACAAAAACCAAGGCGATTCGAGAGCAGGTCCTAAACTGAACTTTTCCGAAATTTTGTGTGGGAGGTACTCGAAGGAGTTTACCGATTGAGTATATGAACCTCATCTAAGTCTGGTAGAAATTTCATAATGTGCAAAGTATGGACCAAATCGGCTACTTCCTTCAAGAGTTATCGTACGCACAAATTTTCCGAACATTTTCGAAGTTTTGTGGGGGAGGTACCGGAAGGAGTGGACCGATATAATCCATCTTTGAACTTGAACTAAGTTTGGACAAAATATTACGATAGCCAAATTTTGGACCGAATCGGCAGATTCGTTCGAGAGTTATTATGCGCTCCAACCACTACACACGGTGTCATAGGGTTTTTTGTAACTTTCAGACTATTTTCTCAGGAAGTATGGACTTGCCCCTAATGAAACTAACAGCATCGTATAGAGGACAGCGAATACAACTTGCGTAAACAAAGATCAAAGTGATTCGGGAGGTACCCGAAGGAGTGGACAGATTGAGTCCATATTGGAACCTCATCTAAATTTGGTAGAAATTACACGATGTGCAAAGTATGGACCAAATCGGTTATTCCCTACAAGATTTATCGTGCGCACAAGTTTTGCAACAATTTTTGAACATTTGTGGGGGAGGTACCTGAAGGAGTGGACCTATATGGCCCATCTTCGAACTTAAATCGAATCTGGACAAAATATTTCGATACCCAAAATTTGAACCGAATCGATTGATCCGTTCGAGAGTTATCGTGCGCACCAGCCAGAAAGACAGACGGACAGACAGACGGACGGACATTGCTAGATCTACTCAAAATTGTCTGAAACGGATATCGTACAAACATACTTGGGGTCTAAAACCATTATTTCGATGAGGCACATTTTTGGTCGTATCAAAGTGTAAATACCCTCTTTAGCCTATAGGCTGAGGGTATAAATATGGAATGTGTTAAAATTTAAAACAAATTCACCTTAACTGTTCTAAAAATAGAACATATGATTTTTAGCTTATTTTTCAACTTCTAGTGGCCTTAGCTAGTTATTCGGTGCGACATCCCTTGTTAAAATAATGAGTTAGTAAGGTGTTTTGTAAGTAGTTACGACTACCAAAAAGTACTATAAAACACATTTTTTGGTAATGATGTTTAATGATGCGTATCCTCGGATTTTCAAGAATATTTTGGGAAACGACCAACAATATTATTGTGTTCTTAAGAACATTTTTGGTAACCGCCATCACAGCCTAGGGCGTGGATTTCTAAGAACATTTTTTGGAGTGGCTATTACAACCTTGGAATTACAGATTTAAAAGTGATTTTTGATCAATATTTTTTGAAGCGACTATAACAGCTATGAACGCGGTTTTTTGAAAATAATTTTGGAATCTATCTTCTTTTTTTTTTTATTTTTTTTTCTTTTTTATTTAAAATGTTTTATTGAACATCCAGCACTGCAAAGAGAGGTACCGTTATAGTATGCACAGAAGTATTAAACTCTAGCACTGTCAGTTATTAAGGGTACCACCTCTTGCAGAGTAAAACAAAATTGTATGATTTTTTACAGAAAAATAGCACACATTCGTAATATATTTTTTATCTTAAAGAAGAAATCTTTTAATATTTTAATTTTTTTGAATATATTAAGTACCATTAAAGCGGTTTGTGGAGTCTACTCTAGCTTGAAAACGTTTATTAAACTCCCAAAAATGTTGTCTTCAAACTAGGGAATTTAAAAGAATTCCACTTTTTTAAAAAAATAATGCTTGTAAAAATTAAAATTTCTGTTTTGACGATAGAATGGCCCGTTCTTATGGCCATAAATCGGTCAAAATAAATAAATAAATAAATAAAATAAGGCCTTTCACCCAAAACCTTTCGAGACAAACTCTCTCAAATGTTCTCTTTCAACGCTCATATCTCAGCCAATTTTGTTCAGATCCACAAGAAATGTTTACCACATATTCTATGCAACACTTCAATATAAGCAAAAAATATTATATTTGTAGTTTTTGCTGTTAGGGCGAGGATCATTTAACATTAATTTTTCGTTGGAGTTGAGCTGAATGATCGAAGATATGTTGCATATGAAAAAAAAAACAAAGCTGAAGAGATTCCCTACAAACACCAAATGATGCTACCGGTTTTTGGTTATTTGTTATCTGTAGTTGCGGGTAACCCCTTAAATGAAGGGGTTTCTATTTTATAAGTCAGCCAAATTTTTCTCTGCATGATCCATTTGCAAAAGTTTTCCCATTAACATTCCACATTTTATCGTAGTTTTCGTATGAGGCAGACTTTTGGCCAGAATTGAGTAAGATCGAATACCGGCCACACAACCGATATATTTTTCTCTCTAAGAGCATTTATTTAGATCGCTCTATTCAGGTGCTACTTCTGTACATCAGCTTTTCACCGATAAAAAATCGTATGTGAAAAAAAACTAAAGTTTTTCTTTCAAATGTGATTTAATATAAAATTGCAGATTTAGTATTGAGTAGTGTTATCAAACTTAAGGCATTGGTTTCCGGTGGTATGGATAAAGTTAAACCTAAATGTTCGTTATTAAAATCGTGATCCAATCCATAGATCGGTAACACTGTACAACACAAAAAATAATTACAAGATAATTCATTCAATTTTGTCAGAGCAGGAGTAGCTGCCACCACTATAGTATTTAGGACCATGCCAAAATCATGGATGTTAGGACTCGTATGTTAGATATAATCACTGGAGAATAGCCGTAGACTATCCCCTCATTTTCACATACAATATCAGGAACCTATGACTTATCCTGATAACGTTATTTTTGTTTATAGTACTAAAATACGTAATTTTTCAAAGTCCAATCTGGGTTATCAATATTTTCCCTATATATACTAAATACGTAATTTTTCAAAGTCCGATCTGGGTCATCAATATTTTCCCTATATATATTCACCATAGATATTTCAAAAACAGTTTGGATCGAGCACGCATAATCCTCTGAAAGAATATATTATGAAAACACATCAATAGAATATATTTTGTGACCGCAGATAACGAAAATGTGAATAAAAACGGTAGAATATGGTCCTAAATCATATATGAAAAGCTAAAGCTTCTGGAGATGTTAAATATTATAGCTACTTATTTCTTTTGTTCAGAGTCTCATAATGAAATTTGATTTGGAACATTTCTTCTTTTAACACAATCCCCAAAAAGTGAACTACTTTAGGAGATTTTGACTAAGAATGAAATAATTTTCAATTAAGATTCTTAAAGGTTGGCAAATAATTTCTACCTATAATATCTAATTTTGTAACGTAATTTTCTTAACAAAGTATTTTACTTAGATATATAGTTTGTTCTGGGACTTATAGACCCATTTTGTGTAGAATATTTCTTCTTTTAACAACTTTCGTCTAGAACTAAATTTCATGTTACTTTCATGCATCAACCCGAAAAAGGAACAAAACAAATTTATTCAAAAAATATTTCGGTGTTTTGTTGGCAAATTTGATGTATATATTTTCTTGATATATATTGTAAATACATATTTCATTTATTTGGCGACTTATATTGAAATTTGATATAGAATATTTTTGTCTTTGACGTCTTCTATCTAGAATGAAGTTTTGTGGGACAAAACGTAATAAACTCAGATAAAGTACAACATTAACCCTAAAACGTGATTTTACTTTTGGAAGATTCCTGGCGTTTAGGTACGATTTAGAGTTTTGGTGCATTCGGGGACCTATAGTAAAATTTTATGACAAATATTTTGTGGAATATTGTGATTTGATACGATCTCATTTTAAGGGAGTTTTTAAACTTTTTTGAAAAAATGGACCAAAAAGACCCCTTTAGTGACTCGCATGAGGGTTAATTCACCTCGTAAAAGATACCCCGTTTTATTGTCAGTAATATTGCCAAAGACACTTTATACCTAAAATGCAAGGATTCCAAGGAATCTGATGTCGAATATTTCAAAACCTGTACAAATGGACGGAACTTGTCACGCCTATTTAGGTTACTTCTCGACGTAAACTTTCAAAACGCCAGTACACGTGTATTTGTCTTTTAAAAAAAGTTCAACAGTGTAATTAAAACGAGAGGGGGAAACAACTTTTTCTGCAAGTAATAGAGAGAAATGGAAAAGCGGTTCTGTAAAAAATGACGTTTACATCAGCCAGAATGAGGTCCGAAATTTCTACCTAAGAATTACGGCCTCTTTATGTATGTCGGATGAAAACCAATCCGAAAGGAAAGCACTTTCATCCAAAAAGTCGTTCATGTATTTCGCAAACTATCGTGCGATTGCCGTTACGTATACTACCCGGAATACCGTATAGTCTCGATGATCCGGACACTCGTTAATCCGGACAACGCGGCAATTTACCAATGTCTGTCCGTCTGTCTGGCTGGCTGGTGCGCACGATAACTCTTGAACGGATCAACCGATTCGGTCCAAAATTTGGCTTTCGTAAAATTTTGCTCAAACTTAGTTTAAGATGGGCCATATCGGTCCACTCCTTCAGGTACCTACTCTACAAAAGTTCAAAAATGTTCGGCAAATTTGTGTGCACGATAACTCTTGAAGGGAGCAACCGATGTGGTTCATACTTTGCACATCGTGAAATTTCTACCAGGCATAGATGAGGTTCCAATATGGACTCTAACGGTCTACTCCTTCGGGTACCTCTCACACAAAATGTCGGAAAAGATCAGTTTAGAACCTGCTCTCGGATGGTTTTGATTTTTGTTGTAGCAACTTGTATTCGCTGCCCCCATTACGACAAAACAAGTTTCATCAGGGGCACGTCCATACTTCTTGAGAAAAGAGTCCGAAAGCTGTAAAAAACCCCTACGGTACCATCTGTTGTGGTTGGAGCGCTGGATAACTCTCGAACGGATCGGCCGATTCGATCCAAAATTTGACGTTCATAAAATTGTGTCCAATCTTAGTATAAGTTCGAAGATAGACCATATAGGTCAACTCCTTCAGGTACGTCCCACACAAAAGTTCAAAACTTTTCGCTAAAATGTTAAAAACCTTTTTGTTAATTTGCCAATTTACTATTCTGGCAGACGAAATGGCTAACATAAGCCCAGAAAAGTGGTTTCAGATTTTATTTGGGAAATAGTTCAAGGGCTTTCCTAAAAGAATAATATTCTGAAAGAATAAAAGAATAATCGAATTTTTTCAGTAATGATATTTAATTGATGAATAATGCATTTTGTCGTTTAAAATCATTCAAAAGTTTAGATAGAGGCACTTGTAATTATGTTTCCTATTACATTCATACATATACATACATATTTCCCAAAAATATCCCCAAAGGAACAAAGGATACTTCTCTCACATCAACGAGTGCATCCTGATTGATATTAGCTCAATGATATGGCCTACTTTTTATATAAGAGTCCGAATAAAGAGTCTTACGACACCACTTGTAGATACGTTGCTAAATTACTCAGAAAATTTCGTCAACATTACGATGTGTGGGTTTGAAATGTAATGTTTCCCCACCTGAAAATCGAAGCCGGACATAAAATGTGCAAGGCGGGTGTGTTTTCCATTACATCACGGTGTTAAATTTTTCCTAAAAATTATGCCACACATATTAAACAAAAGGTAGCCTTACACCTTATTGACAATAGACATAATTTATTCCGATGCTGTCATTGGGGAAAGTTGCATTGAAGACTGTTCTGAGACTTAAAATAGCCAAAATCATAACATGGTATATTTTTCAAATTCTAATTTCCAAAAAATTTGGTGTCCGGATTATAGAGATTATAATGTACAACTAAATTGAATGCACATTTATACAAAAATGTTTAAGAAATGAGAGACAATCCTGCCAACAATTCTGTATTTTTGGAAAATTGTTTGATCAGATGAATCTTCTGCTATTCCTAACGGTGATCATTTGTCGATTGTTTACATTTTTTCTTATCGATCCTCCTGGCGAATAATATAATACTCTTCTGAAACCCGAACAAATGATTCTTACTGATATTTTTGATTTGGTTGTATATAATTGTCACATGCACTTTTTGCATAACTCTGATATAAATGTCACGTATACGTTATGAGTACGTGTATTGACAAACACAACACATGTCTAGGTTTTGCCAAGTTTAACTAAATTCATTGCGTTCATTCAAAGTCGGGCGGGGCCGACTATATGATACCCTACACCACTCTGAATATTAAAATATATATGTATGTATAAATTGTACAGATTGGTGCAGCAAATACGTGAATCGGCCGAAGATATATATGGGAGCAATATCCAAATCTGAACCGATTTCGATGTAATTTGACACATTTATTTCAAGGCCGATTCCAGTTACACATTCCAAATTTCATTCAAATCGGACAGATATGGTGTGTTTGGTGCAGCAAATACATGAAATCGGCCGAAATATATATGGGAGCTATATCCAAATCGGAACCGATTTCGATATAATTTGGCACATTTATTTTTAGACCAAATTCAGTCACACATTTCATATTTCATCAAAATCAAACATATATAGGGTGTTTTATGCAGCAGATACGTGAAATCGGCTGAATATACATATAATTTGGCACATTTATTTCTATACTTAATAGAGTGTTTGGTGCAGCGAATACATGAAATCGGCAGAAAATATATATATATATATATATATATATATATATATATATATATATATATGTATATATATATATATATATATATATATATATATATATATATATATATATATATATATATATATATGA
Organism: Musca autumnalis; assembly: GCF_047663935.1. Classification (NCBI taxonomy): domain Eukaryota; kingdom Metazoa; phylum Arthropoda; class Insecta; order Diptera; family Muscidae; genus Musca; species Musca autumnalis. Next base: position 202,389,372 of record NW_027411755.1, read on the forward strand.
AGAAAAGACAAAATTTTTTAGTTTTCCATAAGAAAAAAATTAAAAAAAATTTTTTAAGCTACATGAAAGATTTTTGGTACATAGATTGGGAAAAAATCCCATTCTTAAATCTGTTCGAGATACTAATTTTGGTTGTTGCGCGCAAAAGTTATGGCGGTTTCAATTCTGATAAAAAGAAAAAAATCTTTAAAAGACTCTAATCATTATATTGAGAAACTCTCTTAATTAGGGGCTCCCTACGTAATATATGATTACTGAGGCCCCATAACATAAGTGAAAAAGTTTTAAGTTTTCGCGGAAATTGCGAAGGAGTTAAAAAAATTGGTACTTTGCAACTTGTTTTAATAAAATTCAACCTGTTTATGCATCTGAAAAATATATAAAAAACATGTACGTAATCTTTACATCGCGAAGATTCAAATGAAACAAAAACTATACAAATCCGTTTAGTGGTTTTCATATCATAGCAAAAACAAGAAAAAAAAATTTTAAGGAAATTTAAAAAATGTTTGTAAGAGAAAACATTTATTAAAGTTTATTTTGTGAGTTAGTTGAAGAAAATGTAGGAAAAATAGGTTAGAGTTATTTTTCTATTTTAGTTAATTTTCACGCAAAGAATCACATTTTTTATTCTAATCACTTTTCGAATACACGCTAACATCTAGCGGAAGATATGGGTATCGTTCAAATAAATGTTGGGTTCCTTTAAATGGGGTATACTCTTGAAATAAAACTGTATCGGGTAATGTTCATTTTGAAATGCGTGTAACTCGCGAAATCCTCAAAATCACTTGATGCGCATGCGGTTTACCAACACAGCGAATTATTCTCTTTTAATTTGTAAACATTTTCCAGGATTTACTTTGGCCGCTAAGATGTAGCATCGTCTGCAGTTTAGTGTGCAACAAACTGTATAACGCTTATATTTTGCACAAAGTGCATACACTTTTTATGCGCATCCGATTTCACTATCAACCGTGAAAAAATACATCGATCTAAACATATTTCAATAAAATCCATCAATAACCGTGGATGTAGCATCACACAGTATTTTTTGGATAAATCGGATACAGCTCCCATGCCACTAAATTTTGGAAACCGCTGTTTTCGCACAAACGCGTGTGATGATTCACTTTCTTCATTGAAATGGAAACGATCCACATAAAACGCGAATTAGTCAGCGATATTTTGAAAAACATTTTTCGCAAATTTTTCAATTTTTGCAGTAGCCATTTCCGCCGTTCTAGTAGATGGATTGTTACGATCTGTGATTCATATGATCCGGATCGTCGAAAAACTAAAATATCGCGGGATACCAGCACACTCAAAACGATATTGTAAATACTGTACACAAAAAATAGGTTTTTTAGAAAAAATATCGCACTAAATTTTGGCCTTTGGCAGTAGATTACTCTGCTGCTGTGTGGGTTACATACTCAATATACATATCAGATTATGCAAAATCGCGAGTTCTTTAATCCTATAATTGGTTTTTCGAAATATCCGAATGCGCGTCCCAGTTACATAAAAAATACAAAAAACACCTGAAATCCGGCTTCAAAATGTCAGCATCCATAAAAGGTGGATGCAGTGGAAATTTTGGAAAGTGATACATTAGAAGTGTAATCTTCATTTTGTATTCTCCTACTTTTACTTTGGACAGATGTCCGTCATTTGAATGGTTTAATCAGAAATCGAATAGCAATGTAAAAAAACTGTTTAGCTTCAACGTGTTTTTACCTATGTTTTTTCCTTTACGCGGTCGTAACTACCACGTAAATTAAATTTTTTTGCTAAATTTTTGAGCTTTGTACAAAAACATCTAAATTAATCCAGCAATAGTCATAGTTACTGGTAAACTACAATAGTTCGCGTATTATAATAGTGCAAACCTTGGCTTCATGGAAACTAAAAAATTTTGACTTTTCCTCATATATATATATATATGGGAGCTATGTCCAAATCTGAACCGATTTTCATCAAAAGCAATAGCGTTCTTCCTATGGGTAAGAATGATATTCCCCCATTTTCAGGTTAATAAGACAATAAATGTGACTTGTACGTTGCAAACGGACGGACGGACATGCATAAATCCACTTAAAAAGTGATTCTATGTATAGGAAGGAACAAGGGGTCTATCTCGTTTTCTTTTGTATGTTACATACAAATGCACATATACATAATACCCCTTACCACAGTGTGGTGTAGCGTAATGTAATTCGAATTATTTTAATTGTAATTCGATAATTATATTTGTAATTCATAACATTTCATTTGTAATTCGAGAACTCCATTTGTAATTCGAATTATTCCACTTGTAAATCAATTTTTTCATTTGTAATTCCAATTATTCTATTTGTAATTCGAATTGTTTTATATGCAGTTCGAATTATTCTATTTGTAGTTCGAATTATTCTATTTGTAATTCGAATTATTTTATTTGAAATTCGAATTACAAGGCCAACATAACATAACCTTCTCAGCGTTTCGCCTCCGGTTTTGAACAGCTCGCCTGGTAAGCCATCGGCTCCTGCTGTCTTATTATTTTTTAGCCGGTTTATTGCTGTCCTTACCTCATCTTGGCTGGGCGGTATACATTCAATGGTATCTTCGCCATCTTCACTGCTATCGGATACCAACAGTTTGGAAAAATGTTCTTTACATATCCTGAGCACACTATCTGTATCAGTTACCAAATTACCTTGTTGGTCTCTACAGGAGGATATGCCTGTACCAAAGCCATCAGTTTGATGCTTCACTCTTTGGTAGAATTTTCGGACTTCGTTCTGTCTCCTGTACATCTCTATTTGTTCACACTCCCTCTTTTCCATCTCTCTCTTTTTCCTGCGGAAAAGACGTTTCTCCTCTCTCCTTTTCTCCCGATACCTCTTTCGTGCGCTAAGCGTTGCTACTGATTGTAAAGTAGCCCTATATGCCGCATTTTTTTCTTCGGTAGCAGCACGGTTTTCCTGGTCATACCAAGGATTCTTTGGTGGAGGTCTCTGGTATCCAAGTATTTTGCGGCAGTTTGCATGGAGTGGGCAATATTTTGCCATTGTGCTGATATGTTATCGGGACGAGAAGCGCTTTCATTAAGAAATTGGGTCAGTTGAGTGGAATATGCTGTGGCCATCCGTTGTGTTTGCAGCTTAGCGATGTCCAACTTTCGTGTTGTGTCTGTCCGTGCTTTATTTGCAACGTTAAGATGGGTACGTACCTTTGCTGCAACGAGGTAATGGTCCGAATCTATGTGTGCTCCTCGGAACGATCGTACATCCAACACGCTCGATGAATGTCTTCCATCTATCACAACGTGATCAATTTGATTTATTGTTCTTTGGTCTGGAGACAGCCAAGTGCCCTTATGAATATCGAGATGCTTAAATCTGGTACTGCTAACTACCATGTTTTTTGCCGCTGCGAAGTCTATCAGCCTCATTCCATTGTCTGATGTTTCACTATGTAGACTGAATTTCCCGACTGTTTGTCCAAAGATATTCTCCTTTCCAATTTTGGCATTAAAATCGCCTAGAACAATTTTAATGTCATGGGTAGGGCAACGGTCATATGTTTCTTCTAAGCGCTCGTAGAATATATCTTTGGTCTGTTCGTCCGTGTCTTCGGTTGGAGCATGAGCGCAGATAAAGCTGATGTTGAAGAATTTTGCTTTTAATCGAATTGTAGCAAGTCTTTCATTCACTGGGGTGAAGCTGGAGACCAGATGTTTTAACCTCTGACCAACTACAAAACCGCAACCAAACTCATGCTTTGTACCCTGGCAGCTATATTACAGTGCGTCACCATAAGGTGTTGTTATGACGCCTTTCCCAATGCATCTCATTTCCTGTATGGCATTTATGTTGGCCTTGTACTTTTCAAGAATATCTGCCAATGCGTAAACTGCACCTTCTCTATAAAGAGTGCGAACATTCCAGATGCAGATTCACAGATCATGGTCCTTAAAACGTTTGGGGGGTCGTCTACTTTAGAGGGGATTGTTTTTCTTTTCTTTCGATTTTTCATAATAGGCTGCTTTTTCTAGGGAAGGCTTACTAACCCGACGCCCAAACCCTAGTTTTTACTGTTCTTATGGGTGAACGTGCGGCACATTTTAGCTTACTACCTTTAACGGGTGTTAAAGGCAGCTCCCCAGGTGACACCACAGGGAGGTCAGTGTACAGTTGAGATGAAAGGGGACCAAGATAAATCCTGGGCTTTGCCATGTTAAAGCCGGTCAGGACTGTTCCTTGGTATCTTTCATCCCCTGCGTAAAAGTAACTAATACCTTAAAAACAAACAAATTTAAACAAATTTGTCATTTTTTTTTCAAAACCCTGTTTTCGCTTATTATAATTTTCAAAAACCGGTTAAAATCGCACTATAACTTTCGAAGGGATCAACATATTTAGTCCAAGCTTTGAATAACCAGTTTGTGGCCCTGATTACAATTATATCAAAAATCCATGCATTAATCATACTTATTTTTATAGGGAAGAATTGTTAGCGTGTGTTGGATCTGCCCGTCAAAGTATATTTCTCTCATCTATTGAGAGTAAATTTCAGTCGGCATAACTGAATAATATTCTATTGCTTGTTTATTGACTTTTGCTACAAATTATTGAATAACAAACTATACATTTTCGAAAAAAATCTTACCTTTTTCTGTTGTTGTAATCAAATTGTCTGCAACTGTTGTGGTAGCATCTGCTGATTGTGTAGTTAATTTAATTTGTTCCTTATCAGATGTTTGCTTTTCTACAAATATGGCATATGTAGCGGTCGAGGATTTCGATGTTGAACTTTCTTCATTAGTTTCCTTTATTGTGACTGATTTTTCAGTATTCATTGCCGACGACATATCTGTTGAATTTTCATCATTATTAATTGTTGTTGTGTCCTCCATTGATTTCATTGTTGAAATCATTTCTGGATTTGTTGTTGTCATATCTAAACTGCCAGGATTTCTTGTTGTATCTTCAAGTTTCTGTCCATGGGCAATCCATTCCCGCAGTGTTTCGAAAGCTTTGTGGACATTCATTTCAGTTTCGGCCAATAAAGAGGCGAATTGATTAATTGTTGTGACGGTGGGTTCTTCATCGGTACTGCTGCGTTCAGTGTTGCCTGAAGGTGTCATCGTTGTTTCAGCTTCTGTCAATGTGGTGCTATCTAATTTTGTTGTTGTTGCGACTTCTGTGGAGGTTTCTTGTTTATCTGTTTCTTCTAAGGTATTTGCAGCTTCTGTTGAAGTTTCTGTGCTACTAATTATTGCGGGTTTTGTTGTGTTATTATCTTCTACGTTCTTTAATGCAGCTTCTTCTAATTTTGCTGTAGATGTATTGTCTTCACTCAAAATTGAAGGTGCATTGGTGACACTTATTTCTCCAGATGTTTGATTTTCCCCGGATTTTTGGGGTTGTTCTGTTGTTTCTGTCTCCAAAGTGGTAGTTGGATACTTGTTAACCATTACATACATATCTGCGGTTAAATTGATAAAACCGGGATTTTCATAGGAATTTTCCATATCTGCATCCTTTTGTGCAACTTCAGTTGCCACCATGGATTCTTCACCAATATTTTCTTCGGCAATGGTGGATGTTTCCGTTTTTTGTTCGCTTCCGGTGGAATTTTCCTCATAGCTCTTAGGTTCTCTGTGTAAATCTAAAGTTTGGTTTATATTTTCGTGTGCCTTCTGCTCCGTGTTGGGCATTTCTTGTACAGTCTCAGGCACATACATTTCCATTAACATATAAACTCCAGCATTCTGTGAATTTTCCGTTGGCATTTGGGCATTGAAATTTAAGTTGCGGGGCATTATCTCTTCTTTATTGACAGTTTCCGTTAAAATTACCATATCTGAGGGAATTATGGGAATTTCTGACGTGACTTCGAGATCTTGAGAGTTGTCCTGTGCTGGTGCTTGAGCGTCTTTGCTGTTATAATTTTCTAAAGTTATGGGATCTTGAATAACATGAACATAAATCCTATCTGGGATTTCATAGGGTATAATGGGGGAATTTTGGGTAGTTTCCAAATTAATTTGGGAATTTTCATTTGAGGCGGTTTCTGAGTTGATTTCAGTTGACGATTGGTTTGATAGAATGTCATCACTAGTATTTACCCTTTCTGGGGAATTTTGGGGATTTTCGGAAGTCATTTCGGAATTCACATGTTCGTGTTCCTGTGTTGCCAAATTGAATTCAGTTGCAGTTTCATTGGAATTTTCTAAAGTATTTTCGTTATTCTTTAGATTTTCTTCGGTGACATCACTGATAGTGACTTGTGGGATATTTTGGGGATTTTCAATTATACCATGGGAATCATTTTCAGGCACATTTACGTTATTTTGATTATTTTCCGTAGCCATTTGTAAGTCTTGTGTGGTGTTAGAATTTTCCTCGGTTTTTTTAATGTCGGATGAAATCGATGAGCTTTCCCCTTGACTTTCTGGAATTTCTTGTGACAATGTGGGTGTTTCGCCATTTTGAGATTCCACGGCAATTTGATCATTGAGTGTGGAACGAATATTTATATCGTAATTTCTTTCCGCTACATTGGGGATTTCCACAACAACAGCTTCCTCGTTTTCAAATAATTCCAACTGGGAATCTTGGGGATTTTCTGTGGCAAAGTGGGAATTAGACCTACCCGATTCTGTTGTGCTTCCAACTACATGATTAGTTGTGGAACTTTCTGTAGTTTCTGTGGATGTTGCTGGAACTTCGTTAGAGTTCTCTGTGGCGAGTGTGGCCATTTCTGGCATTTGTTGTGAAATTTCGGAATTGTTGGCCAAAGTTGACATTTCTGAGGAACTTGTTGGATATTCTTGGGGTTGATCAGCACTTTCTACTGCATTCATAATTTCGCCTTCTGAATCCTCATTAGCCGCAGATAATGTGTTAATGGTTGCCATATCATTTTCATTGTTTGTGGGCATTTTTACATTTTCTGGGATTGTTGTTTCACTTTCGTTTATATTTTCACTAAATTTTGAGATTTTATGGATATGTTGGGAATTTTCATTTTCGTTTTGGGAATTCAAATCAACAATAGAATTTTGTTGTTCAACGTTTTCTGTATTTAAATTAAATTTTTCTTGGTTTTCATTATTTTGGGGATTTTGGGATTTTTCATCAACATTTTGGGTATTTTTAAAAACTTCATTTGAGCTATTTTCACTTTCATGTATCACTGATTTTTCAATTTCAGATTGATTTTCATTAGAATTTAAAGCAGGGAAAATTTGGGGATTTTCATTTTTTTCGAGGGGATTTTCAATTTGTTTGTGGAAATCACTCTTTTCAATTTCCATTGAATCTGTAATACTTTCGTCGTTGTTTGGCATTGAAAGGCTATCACTTGTTGCTGTTATATCTGCAAAATGCTGATCCCCAGATATTGGGGAATTTTCATTTAGATTTTGGGAATCGTTGTTTTCGATATTTATTGACTCTGTCACACTTTCTGAGCTATTTGCTACTGCCAGGCTATCATTTGTTGTTGTTAAATCCCTTGAATTACGATCCCCAGAAATTGTGGGATTTTCATTTTGATTTTGGGAATCACTGTTTCCGCTATGTAATGACTCAGTAATGCTTTCTGAGCTGCTTGGCATCGAAAGAATTCCGCCTGTTGTTGTTGTATCATCTAAATGTTGTCCAAATGTAGTTGGGGAATTTTCACTTGAGTTTTGGGGATTTTCATCAGGATTTGAAGATTCCTTGTTTTCTACATTTAATGACTCGATAACACGTTCTGAACCACTTGGCATTGTTGTGACTTCATTTGTTGTTGTTAAAACCTTTAAATCCGCTTCCCCAGAACTTGGGGGATTTTCATTTTGTTTTTGGGAATCAATTTTTTCGCTACCAAAATACTCCACACTATTTTCCGAACTGATTTGTAAGCTTGGAACTTCACTTGTTGTTGTAATATCATCCAAAGGACGATCCCCAGAAATTTGGGAATTTTCGGTGGAAACTGGGTGATTTGAAAATTCCTTAAAATCGTCAAATCTCACTTCAACAGGTATAAAATATGAAGATTTGGCATAATTTTCCACACCACCAACCTTCAAATCTACCGGAGAAGCCACTACCTCCGCTGCCTGCTTTTGCGCAGCTTCCAATTCTGATTCATTTTGTTCACGTGTCCTATTATCCTCCTTGAGGAGAGGTAGCATTGTTGTAAATTCCTGAACATCCTCTACTGCAGTTGTTGTAACCTCTATTGGAGCACATTGCACCCCCACCCCTATCCCCAGGAAGAATATTAAAACGCACCATTTTATTTGAAACATTTTCACAACTTTTCTGATTCAAGTTTAAATTTAATTAATGATTTTCAAAACAATATTCAAATCTTGTTTTTTACTTTTTTTCCAGCACTTTCATTTACTTTCAATTTTGATTCAATCCACTCTATCCATTACATCAGTTCCGTTTACCGCGTGTTCCGTATTTGAAAATCGATTTGTAATATTTAAAACACAATAGTTGATAGTTTTAAATATTTTTCCCGTTTCAATTTTTGCTTTTAGCCTGTTTTCAAGTTATGAATTTTGTATTTTTTTGCCGACTTCTTTTTTCTGTTTAGCCCGAACGCAACACAAGACCAGACGACGAGAGCAGCAGCAGAAATAACGTGTGTCCACTTTGGTTTCAAGTTTTGATCTGACTAGTTGAATTTACTTTGAGGAACTAAACCGCATGTTTGGAATTTTAGCGTTTTTATGTTCACTTAACAACAACAAAATCAACGCCAAGAAGAAATCAACAACATTTCAAGCCATAAGCTTGTCTGTTTGTTGGTTATTTCGTTGGCTGGCTGATTGGCTTAAGCTCAGCTGTAGACACCTTTGTCGTCGTCGATGTTGTTGTGTTGGGTGCTGAGAGCAAAGACATAAAGCCAGACATCTAATTTACAAAAACTGCTGTCTGCCCAACATTTTTTAAGCGTTTAATAATTGAGTATAACCGTTCACCAAAACTGTAACTGAAACATCTTTAATTTAAAGTTCAAATTCCAATGATTCGCGCCCATTTTTTGCTAACTTTATTTACTGCAGAAAATCAACTTCGATTTCTTTCTCTATAGGCATATTATTCTCTTCGTTTTAAGAAGCCGGTTTTGTAAATGTATTGCAGATGTATGTCAGTGTTTCAGTTATTTTTATTAGATTTTTTATTTTGTGAATTATTATCGCTCGAGTGAAGGTGTTTTTGCGCCTTACGGCCTTAATTTATTTGGGACCAAACATATGTAACCTATAGAGGTGTGCGGTAATGAATGACCGATAGAACATTGTATGAATATCAGTGATATGCATTCGTCAGCCCATATATTAGCTTATAATAATGAAACATTTATATGTGGACAAAATATTTTGAATTTAAAGGTGACATAACTGGAGTTACACTCGGAACTCACAAAATTACTTTAATAGAAAAAGAAAGATTTTGTTTTTCGTAAGCGCGAAGTGCTCGCATTTCATCCACAGTGTCTCCTCGGAGTCACATTTAATATTCCTTTTTTCCAGTAGAAAGGTGTAAACATGAATTTTATGATCATGTAGCAATTGCTCTTCGGGTTCGTTCATGGTAATTACTCCGTTTATCCTCGTTTTAGGGATTATTTTGCACCATCAACAGGCAAAAAGAAACATAACCTAAAGGGCATTGAAAGACGCTATGCTCATAACTGTTGTCCCACAAATCAGCAACGGTATGCATTGCAATCCCAATCACCTGTCCTTCAGGAATCCACACTGGTTTCTACATGGAAGCTGCTCGAATGATTGAGTATTTGGTAAGCACGCTTTATCTGAAGAAGTGAAGAATCCTCTTTGACGACAAACAACATGAGAACTTTGAATATCAGACAGTGTTGCTAGTATTGGGGGTGACGTAGGGGATGAAAGATACCAAGGAACGGTCCTGACCGGCTTTAACATGGCAAAGCCCAGGATTTATCTTGGTCCCTCCCTGCTTTTAACACCCGTTAAAAGTAGCAAGATAATATGTGCCGCGCATTCACCCATAAGAACGTTAAAAACATTGGTTTAGGTGTCGGGTTAATAACCCTCCCCTAGAAAAAGCAGCCTACTATGAAAAAAAAACGAAATGAAAGAAAAACAAGTAAGAAAAGCTTTGAGTTCGGCCGGGCCGAACTTTTTATACCCTCCACCACGAACTGTATTGAAGTGAATTCCAAAAATTGGAAGATGTCGTCCTATGGGGGTATATGGGGGCGTTGACCTATACCGACAAATTTCAGGTGGAAAGTTGTATACCCTTAACGAAGACTTACGACCGAATTTCAGTCACTTCAGTGGGATATTGAGGTCAGAAGCTTCAAAATACCGAAAATCAGGAGGTACCGTTCTATGGGGGCTATACTAAGGCGTGGATCTGTAACGACAAGTTTCCGGGAGAAAGTTTTATACATCCAACGAAGACTAAATACCAAATATCAGTCATTTCTGGGGAATATTGAGGCAACAACCTACAAAACACCGAAAATCGGGAGGTAAGTTCTATGGGGGCTATATAAAGGCGTGGACCTGTACCAACAAATTCCATATGGAACGTTTAATACCCCAAATGAAGACTAAATACCAAATTTCAGTCATATCTGTAGATTAATGTGGCCACAACCTTCAAAATACCGAAAATCTGGAGGAACCGTTCTATGGGGGCGTGGACCTATACCTACAAATTTCTGGGGGAAAGTTTTGTACCCCCAACGAAGACTAAATACCACATAAGGCTAAAACCTTCAAAATAGCGAAAATCTGGAGGTATCGTCCTATGGGGACTATATCAAAACGTGAACCTATGTAAACATTTTATGGTAGAAATGTTTGTTAGCCTCTGGAAACACAAAATACAAAGTTACAACCGATTCTGTGGTCAAATGGGACTAATACATTCAAAATATCGTAAAGTGACACGTACTATATACGGGGTGTTATATGGGGGCTATACCAAAACGTGGACCTATATAAATAAACTTTGGTAGAAATATTTTTTAGCCTCTGAGAACACATAATACCAAATTACAACCGATTCGGTGGTCAAATGGGACAAATATCTTAAAATTCCTTAAAACGACGACGCGTCACTTTGTATGGGGCTATACGACCTACATAGCCCGCTTTCAATGCCAAAAGTCCTACGTACATATAATAGATTTTACCAAAATTTCATCCACCTACTTCAATCCGTTCGGACGCTAGAGTGATTTCCAAAGACGGACAGACAGACAGACGGACGGACATGGCTTTATAGATGTAGAATTGCAGGCTGACCAAGAATGTATATAGTTTGTGTGGTCTACAATGATTATTTCGAGTAGTTACAAACGGAATGACAAACTTAATGTACCCGCCATCTTATGGTGGAGAGTATAACAAGCCCCCCTAATGTTGACGAACCTCGCAAACGTTTTAAGGATCATGATCTGCAAATCTGCATCTGGAGTGTTCGCACACTTTATAGAGAAGGTGCAGTTTACGCATTGGCAGATGTACTTTAAAGGTACAAGGCCCACTTTACTGCCATACAGGAAATACGATGGATTGGGAAAGGCAACAACACCTAAAGATGACGCAATGTATTATAGCTGCAATGACATAAAGCATGTTGCGGATTTGTAGTTGGCCGGAGGTTAAAACACCTGGTCTCCAGCTTCACACCAGTGAATGAAAGACTTGCTACAATTCGAATAAAAGCAAAATTCTTCAACATCAGCTTTATTTGCGCTCATGCTCCCACTGAAGACAAGGACGAACAAATCAAAGATATATTCTACGAGCGCCTAGAAGAAACATATGACCGTTGTCCTGCCCATGACATTAAAATTATTCTAGGCGATTTTAATGACAAAATTGGAAAGTAGAATATCTTTGGCCAAACAGTCGAGAAATTCAGTCTCCACAGTGAAACATCTGACAATGGTTTGAGGCTGATAGACTTTGCAGCTGCTAGCAACATGGTAGTTAGCAGTACCAGATTTAAGCATCTCGATATTCAGAAGGGCATCTGGCTGTCGCCAGATCAAAGAACAAGAAATCAAATTGATGACGTTGTGATAGATGGAAGACATGCATCAAGCGTGTTGGATGTACGATCGTTCCGAGGTGCAAACATAGACTTGGACCACTACCTTGTTGCAGCAAAGGTACGTACCAGATTAAACGTAGCAAACAAAGTGCGACATCTGTAAGCTGCAATCACAACAGATAGCCACAGCATATTCCACTCAACTGCTTAATCAAAGTACTCCTCGTCCTGATAACATATCAGCACAATGGCAAAATATTGCCCACTCCATGCAAACAGCCGCAAAAGCCATACTTTGATACCAGAGACCCACCCAAGAAATCCATGGTATGACCAGCTGTGTCGAGCTGCTACCGAACATAGAAATGCCTCATATAGGGCTACTCTACAAACAGTAACAACGCGTAGCGCACGAGAGAGATATCGGGAGAAAAGGAGAGATGATAAACGTCTTTTCCGCAGGAAAAAGAGAGAAATGGAAAATCGGGAGTGTGATAAATTCGAGATGTACAGGAGTCAAAATGAAGTCCGTAAACTCTACCAAAGAGTGAAATATCAAATTGATGGCTTTGGTACAGGCACATCCTCCTGTAGGGACCAGTAATTTGGTAACTGGTGTATATAGTGTGCTAAGGTTATGGAGAGAACATTTTTCCAAGACCGCCCAGCCACGATGAAGTAAAGACAACAATAAACCGGCTGAGGAATAATAAGGCAGCAGGGGACGATGGCTTACCAGCCGAGCTGTTCATCAGCTAGTTAGCACCATCTGGCAGGAAGAGCTAGTACCCGACGATTGGAACCTGAGCATCCTGTGCCCTGTCCACAAGAAAGTAGATAAGACTGTATGCTCTAACTATAGGGGCATTGCCTACAAGATAGTGTCACGGATATTGTGCGAACGACTAAAGCCTTTGGTCATTGAAATAATTGGAACATACCAATGCGGCTTTAGACCTGGCAAATCCACCATTGACCAGGTATCCTGGAGAAGACCCAAGATATGCAAATCGACACCTACCACTTTTTTGTAGATTACAAAGCAGCCTTCGACAGCCCCCTACGTTCAAAGGTATTCCAGGCCATGTCTGAAATTGGTATCCCTGCAAAACTCATTCGGCTTTGTAGAACGACATGAACTGATGCCCGGTCCTCAGTTAAAATAGGAAAGAACCTCTCCAAAGGGTTAAGTACCAAACATGTGAGCCAAGGCTATAGTCGGGTCGGGCCAACTTTGTGATACCCTGTGCATAAGCTTTTGACTGGTAAAATTCAAAATATTAAAATTGGGTTAGCTTAGCACCTTTGCTCAGAATATCTTTTGTTGAAACGCATTTAAGTGCATCGTCAGTACAACTCAAATAAAAAATTGAAAAGTGGGATGTACACCAACCATCAATAGGCTTCTTTCTCTGTGAGACCCCATCAACCCCCAAAATTTCGCGAGGAGCCGATCAAAATTCCGACCTGTAGTGTGATTGCACAAAAAATGGAAAACGGGATGCATTACCGACTATTGCGATATCTCTGTTGTTTGACCCCCTATGACAACCTACTTCACATCCTTGTAAAGGTGATATTTTCTACTTTCCTTGCCAGATTTTTCTTTCGATATACCTCCTACAGAAGGGAGATATTCGCTTTGAAATAAAACGTTGGTCTTTTCTCCAAATAAGTTTTTTTCACATTCCGACCCCTGAATAATATCCGACCATTACCAAAATCAATGGGTTTTTTCTGTGGGACTCCCATTAACACCCCAAAATTTCGTGACGATCCGATCAAAATTGCGACCTGTAGGGTGATTTCAAAAAACTGGAAAAATGGGATATATTACCGACTACGACAACCTACGTTACATCGTTGCAAATGTGATATTTTCTACTTTCATTAGCAGGTTTTGCTTTTGCTATACCCCATAAAGATGCGGAGATATTCGCTTTGAAATAAAATGTTGACTTTTTCTCCAAATTAGTTTTTGGCCCATTCCGACCCTTGCATATTATCCGACCAACACCAAAATCAATAGGCTTCTTCCTATGTAATTCCCCCATTAACCCCCAAAATTTCGTGACGATCCGATCAAAATTGCGACCTGTAGCGTGATTACAAGGTTTAGATGGACAGACCGACCGACAGACGGACGGACACACATAGCCAGATCGACTCAGTTTTTCGAGACATTCATTTTGATATACAGTTTGTCAAGTAATTGTTTTCGAACTAAGAAAACTAATAATTTTCTGTATTAATTTGTAAAAAAATGTCTGATAATTAGGATAAAAATGTCGGGTTTTTTGCAAAAAATAGTTGGTAGACATATTAAGGACAAGATAGGATGTATAAATAAAAAATTGACCCACGTAGTCCAACAAAAAATAACGAAAACCCATAACTACATATAATTCCAGCTGTCAAATAAATGTTTTCGAAATTTAATGGAGGTTCCAAAATAACCCATATTTTTGCAAAATTCTTGGAAATCATGACATTTTATGAATGTTATTCTTAAAAAGGGTTAACTACTAACAAGTATCAACAATATTAGTCATAGAATATCCCTACTAGGAGGGTTACCATATGGACCAAGGGAGTACCAGGTCATATTACATGTAAACAGGGTCCTATAGGTCTTAAACAGGGAATATCTGAAAACTAAGACGTTTTATGAGTTTCTTTAGTTCACTAGGATGGATTGTCATCAACAAAAATAAAGATTACCTTCAGAATAATAAAAACAGGAGGGTTGCCAGATGTACGAAAAAGGTACCAAGTTATATAAACAGTAAATAAGACCACCTAAATCCATAGCCAGGGCTTAAGATTTGTTTATTGAACTCAAATTGAATTAAGGGATAAGGGAATTCTCCAACATAAACCAAAATATGACTTAAAAGTACAAAAATCGCTTAGAAATGAATATATAAGATATTGTCAGTCTATAGTGATTTTTAATAGACCTCCGATTTCAACTGTTTATAGCCAGTTCGGAGGAATTCTCTATGTTTTTTTGCTTCCATTCTAACACTGAAGCATTATTTACCCATTAACATAATTTTTCGCTTAAGAATGTACTACAGTAGTATTGCAGAGTACGCGAAATGTGTCCAATAGGTCTAAGTATGCATTTCTGAAAATTGTCGAAACCTTTACCCCATACAATTCTAAGCAATATTGGTCTCCTACTGCGATATTTCCGATTATTTAGTGAAATGTCATTATCTCTTAATTAATATTAGGTAAAAAACAAACTTCGGTGCCCTGTTTTGGGGTCTACGTGGCCTCGTTCACTGTTTATATAACCTGATACCTTTTTAGTCGATCTGACAACCCTTCTGATCTAATTATGCTGCAGGTAATATTTATTGTATTTGATGGCAGTCCATCCTCGTGAAATAAAAAACTCATAAAACGCCATAGTTTTCAGATATTACCGGTTTAAGACCTATAGGACCCTGTTTACATGTAAAATGACCTGGTACTCCCTTGGTCCATATGGTAACCCTCCTAGTAGGGATATTCTATGACTAATATTGTTGATACTTGTTAGTAGTTAACCCTTTTTAAGAATAACATTCATAAAATGTCATGATTTTCAAGAATTTTGCAAAAATATGGGTTATTTTGGAACCTCCATTAAATTTCGAAAACATTTATTTGACAGCTGGAATTATATGTAGTTATGAGTTTTCGTTATTTTTTGTTGGACTACGTGGGTCAATTTTTTATTTATTCATCCTATCTTGTCTTTAATAAGTCTACCAACTATTGTTTGCAAAAAAAAACCCGACAGTTTTATCCCAATTATCAGTCATTTTTCATAAATTTATACAGAAAAACGTTAGTTTTCTTGGTTCGAAAACAATTACTTGACAAACTGTATATATATGTATGGGTCTACGACTATTATTTCGATGCGTTACAAACTTGTTGGCCAAAACCGACTTATAATACCCTCCCTATATAGTTAACCCTTTTTAAGAATAACATTCATAAAATGTCATGATTTTCAAGAATTTTGCAAAAATATGGGTTATTTTGGAACCTCCATTAAATTTCGAAAACATTTATTTGACAGCTGGAATTATATGTAGTTATGAGTTTTCGTTATTTTTTGTTGGACTACGTGGGTCAATTTTTTATTTATTCATCCTATCTTGTCTTTAATAAGTCTACCAACTATTGTTTGCAAAAAAAACCCGACAGTATTATCCCAATTATCAGTCATTTTTCATAAATTTATACAGAAAAACGTTAGTTTTCTTGGTTCGAAAACAATTACTTGACAAACTGTATATATATGTATGGGTCTACGACTATTATTTCGATGCGTTACAAACTTGTTGGCCAAAACCGACTTATAATACCCTCCCTATATACTGGTGTAGGGTATAAAGAGGTTTCAGACAAGGAGACGGCCTCTCCTGTGATTTATTCAACATTCTCCAGCAAAAGGTACCCGTTCTGATGTATGGCTCCGAAGTATGGGTACCTGCACAAGTGCTTGGTGTGTTTGAGAGAAAAATTCTTCGAAATATCTATGGACCAATCTGCGTTGACGGTGAATATCGACGTCGTATGAAGCACGAGCTGTATCTGGTATACAACGACATGCATTTTAATAAAAAATAATTAAAAAAATTAGTTACAGTGTTTTTTTTTATATTTTTTGTTAATTAATTTTATTAAAATGGTAAAAGTGAGAAAAATTTTAAAAGTTCCGATCCGCTCTCAAAAATAAAAAAATATATTAATAAAATAAACAACTTTGCCCAAAGGTACACTTGTTGACCACAGGGTACACAGGATTTCATTTCGCCGTGCCCAAAAATAAGTATATGAATTTAATAGAGATAGTGGAATAACTCGAATTACAAATCAAATAACTCGAATTACAAATGGAATAACTTGAATTACAAATCAAATAATTCGGATTACAAATGGAATAATTCGAATATCAAATGGAATAATTCCAATTACAAATAGAGTAATTCGAATTACAAATGGAATAATTCGAATTACAAAGTGAAAAATTTGAATTACAAATGGGATAATTGAAATTACAAATGGAATTCTCGAACTACAAATAAAATGTAGCGAATTACATTTGAAAAGGGTGAATTTCACGAGAAGTGACCGAGTCCGTGCAAGCCAACATTCGGTAGGCTGTTTCGCCCGGATTCGACTCATAGAGTCCAAATCCTCCTTGAGACTACGAATCCCATGTTTAGGGTTTTCCAAAACATGGTCGAACAAATATCTCAGAAACCAGTATTTGTGCACTCGGCAAACTTTTAGCTAAGTCCTGACAAAATAGGTTAAGCAAAAACAAGTTAGAACGGAGTTAAGTTCGGCGGGGCCGAACTTGTTATACCCTCCACCACGTGTGGTATGGAATTAAAATGGAAAAATTAGTTTCCTTTCGTTTACGAAGAAGACTAAATACCAAATTTCAGCAATTTCGGTAAAACAATGTGGCTAACCTTCAAAATACCGAAATTCGGGAGGTACCGTTCTATGGGAGCTGTATCAAAACATCGATCTATACCCACACATATCTGGCGGAAAGTTTTAAGACTCAAAGAAGACTAAATACAAAGTTTCATATATTTCGGTAAGATAATGTGGCTAAGACCTTCAACATACAGAAAATTAAGAGGTACGCTTCTATATGAATATAGGAAGACGTAGACCTTTACTGATAATTCTCTTCTGGAATATTTCATAATCCCATGGAAGACTAAATAACAAATTTCAGCCTTTCGGTGGGATATTGACGTCACAACATTCAGAATTAAGAAAATCGGGAGGAACCGTTCTGTAGGGCCTATATACCAGCGTGGGCCTATACCGACGAATTTTAGTCATTTCGGTGGGTTGTGGTGGCCTCAACTTTAAAGATACCGAAAATCGAGAGGTACCGTTCTGTGGGGGCTAAATGCAGACTTGGACCTGTATCGACGAAATTCTGGGGGGAAAAGTTTATACCACCAACGAAGACTAAATACAAATTTCTGCCATTTGGGTGGGCTATTGTGATCACAATATTCAAAATACCGAAAATCGGGAGGTACCGTTATATGTGGGCTATATGAAGGCGTGACCTTGTACCGACAAATTTATGGGGGAAAGTTTAATATCAACAACGAAGACTAAGTACCAAATTTCAGCTATTTCGGGGAAATATTGAGGTCACAAACTTCAAAATACCGAAGAGCGGGAGGTACCTTTCTATGGGGGCTATGTGAATTTGTGGATCTATACCGACCAATTTCATATGGAAAGTTTTATACCCCCAACGAAGACTAAATATCAAATTTTAGCCATTTCGGTGTGATAATGAGGCTAAAACCCTAAAAATACCGAAAATCGGGTGGTAGTGTTCTATGGGGGCTATATTAAGGCATGGACTTGTACCGACAAATTTCTGGGAGAAAGTTTTATACCCCCAACGAAGACTAAATTACAAATTTCAGCCATTTCGGTTGATTATTGTGGCCACAACCTTTAAAATACCGAAAATCCGAAGGTACTGTTCTGTGGGGGCTATATGAAGGCGTGTATCTATATCGACCAATTTCTGGAGAAATTTAAGCCATTTCGGAGTGATAATGAGGCTAAAACCCTACAAATACCGAAAATCGGGTGGTAGCGTTCTATGGGGGCTATATCAAAACGTGGACCGATAGAGCCCATTTGCCATACCAAACATCCTAGGAGTAATAGAAACTTCTATACCAAATTACAAAGCTCTATCTTAAAAATTGCGAGCTGTATCTTGATTTCAACAGACGGACGGACAGATGGACAGGCGTACATGGTTATATCGACTTAGAATTTTACTCTGATCAAGAATATATATACTTTCTAAAGTCTCTGATGAATATTTCGATGTTTTACAAACGGAATGACAAATTTATTTATACCAGTGATGGCCACCAACAACAACTTTCCTATGCCCGCGGGCATACGACACACACGTAAACTGTAAACACATTCGTTCGGTTAACGCATTGTTTACGATTCCACTCACACTAGCGCAAGTTATAATCTGCAAATGTGTGTTTTTGGTCATCACTGATTTATACCCTCCATATTATAGTGGAGGGTATAAAAAGTCATAAAAATCCTTAATTGCAAAAAATCGCGGAAAATTAGGCGATTTTATTGCACGTTCATTAATTTTGCAATTATTTAGTTGACATATTGGAAAGAATTATTGAAAGAATTTCTTCTTTCGGTAAATACTTGAAAATCATGACAATTTATAAATTGTATTCTTAACGGGGATTAAATACTAACAAGTATCAAAAATTTTAGGAATCGAATATGCGTACCATATTAGTTCAAAATATATCAAGAACAAACAAGTAAGAACGGCTTTAAGCTAGGCCAGGCGAACTTGTTGTACCCTCCACCACTAATGCTATTTAAGTAAAATGGAACAATTAGTTTCCTTTCGTTTATGGAGAAGCCTTAATACCAAATTCCAGAAATTTCGGTAAAACAATGTTGCTAACTTCGGGAGGTACCGTTCGGGCTATATCAAAACGTTGACCTATATTGACAAATTTCTGACTCAAATTTTTAGACTCAAAGAAGACTAAGTACCAAATTTCCGATATTTCAGTAAGATAATGTGGTTAAAACTTAAAAAATACAGTAAATCAAGAGGTACGCTTCTATGAGGGATATAGGAAGACGTGAACATTTAGGGATAATTCATTTCTGAAACATTTTGTAACTTCCTGAAAGACCAAATAATAAATTTCAGTCATTTCGGTGGGATATTCACATGACATCTTTCACAATTACGAAAATCGGGAATTGAAAGAATTTCTTCTTTCGGTAAATACTTGAAAATCATGACAATTTATAAATTGTATTCTTAACGGGGATTAAATACTAACAAGTATCAAAAATTTTAGGAATCGAATATGCGTACTAGGATGGTTACCATATGTAAACAGATGGTCCTATGGGTCTTAATCCGGGAATATCTGAAAACTAAGACGTTTTACGAGTTTCTTTAGTTCACTAGGATGGATTGTCATCAACAAAAATAAATATTACTTTCAGAATAATTAGATCAGGAGGGTTTCCAGATCTACTAAAAAGGTACCAGGTTATATAAACAGTAAATGAGACCATCTGAATACATAACCAGGGCTTCAGATTTGTTTATTTACCTCAAATTGAATTAAGGGATAAGGCAATTCTATAAAACAAACCAAAATATGACATAAAACTACAAAAATCGCTTAGAAATACATATGCAAGATATTGTCAGTCTATACTGATTTTATAACAGACATCCGATTTCAACTGTTCAGAGCCAGGCTTCTATGGTAACACTAAAGCATTATTTTTACGTTAGCAAACTCAAACTTCGGTGCCCTGTTTTGAGACACAGGTCGTCTCATTTACTGCTTATATAATCTAGTAACCTTTTAGTTGATCTGGTAACCCTCCTGATCTAATTATGCTGGACCTAACATTTCTTGTATTTGATGGCAGTCCATCTTGATTAACTAAACAAACTCATAAGACGTCTTGGTTTTTAGATTTTCCGGTTTAAGACCGATAGGACCCTGTTTACATGTAATATAACCTGGTACTCCTTTGGTCCATATGGTAACCCTCCTAGTACGGATATTCGATGACTAAAATTGTTCATACTTATCAGTATTTAATCCCTGCTAAGAATAAAATTTATAAATTGTCATGATTTTCAAGTATTTACAGAAAATATGGGGATTTTGGAACCTGCACTACATTTCGAATATATTTATTTGACAAAGTGCTTTACATGCAGTTATTGGTTTTAATTATTATTGTTGGACCCCCAGCATTCATGCTAACGAGGGTATATACACTTTCATACGGGCAAAATGTGCCTCATCGAAATAATGGTTTTATACCCCAAGTATGTTTGGACGAAATGTGTGTCAGACAATTTGGAGTCGATTGAGCAATGTCCGTCCGTCTGTCTGTCTGGCTGGCTGCAGCGCACGATAACTCTCTAACGGATCAATCGATTCGGTCCAAAATTTGGTTTTCTTAATATTTTGTCCAAACTTGTGTAGGTTCGAAGATGGGTTATATCGGTCCACTCCTTCCGGTACCTCCCCCACAAAAGTTAGGAAATGTTCGGAACATTTGTGCCCCCGATAACTCTTGAAGGTATTAACCGATTTGGTCCACACTTTACACATCGTGAAATTTCTACCAGACTTAGATAAAGTTTCAATATTGACTAAATCGGTCCACTCCTTCGGGTACCTCCCACACAACATTTGGGAAAAGTTCAGTTTAGGACCTGCTCTCTGATCGCTTTGAATTTTGTTGTAGCAACTTGTATTCACTGCCCTTCAAACGACGATATAAGTTTCATCAGGGACAAGTCCATACTTCCTGAGAAATAGCATGAAAGTTACAAAAACCCCTATGACACCGTGTGTAGTGGTTGGAGCGCAAGATAACTCTCGAACGGATCTGCCGATTGGGTCCAAAATGTGGTCTTCGTAATATTTTGTGCTAACTTAGTTTACGTTCGAAGATAAGCCATATCGGTTCGGTCCACTCCTTCATGTACCTCCGCCACAAAAGTTCAAAAATGTTCGGAAAAATTGTGCACACGATAACTCTTGATGGGAGTGACCGATTTGGTCCACACTTTACACATCCTAATATATCTACCAGATATAGATCAGGTTCGAAAATGGAATATATTTGTCCACTCCTTCGGGTACCTCCTACACAAAATTTTGGATAAATTCACTTTAAGACCTGCTCTCGAATCACTTTGATTTGATTTGATTTGAGCAACTTGCATTAGCTGCCTCAATTACGACAATAAAGTGTTTTTTTTTCAGGTGCAAGTCCATACTTCTCGGTAAAACAGCCCGATAGTTGTAAAAAACCTGTGACACCATAAGTAGTGGCTGGAGAGCTCGAACCGAATAATGCGTTCATCCACAATTTGGATATCGTAATATTTCTTCGAATATTAGATGAAATTCGGAGGTGGTGCTTATAGGTCCACTCCTTCCGTTACCTCCCCCACAAAAGTTCGAAAATATTCGCTAAAATGGTAAGAGCGATATCTCATAAACGTAGCTACCGAAATGGTCCAAACTTTGGATCTGTAAATATTCTGTCCAAACTTAGTTTATGTTCAAATGTGAGCCCTATCGGTTCAATCCTTGAGGTACGATCCATACAAATGTTCAACATTTTACCAAAGGTTTTCCTAGTGGCCCTGTTTACAGCGGTATTATGTTTATCGTAGGCAAGTATGGTACAAAAGCCCTATCTATCGATATCCCCGCAAGTTTTTAATCTAATCCCTATATACAGTGGTGTGAAAAATAATAAGGACAGTGAAATTCACAACTTTTGGTCGCTCCTAAAATGTGTAAAATGGAAGAATTTGCGATGGAAATTTGTTTTTGAAAATGTACATGTATTGCAATAAGAAATCCCGTTACGATTTTGTTTTCTTTCTCTTTAGTTTTTTATACAAAACAAATATTTTTCGTAAAATCCGTGATTTCTGCTGTGAAAAATAATAAGGACAGTTTTTCGTTTTAGTAAAAATAAATTGATATTATTTTATTGTGATTCTTTCCTGTAAGTAAAAGTTTAAAATGAATTAATTTCTATTCATTAAATGTTAAATCCACCGGTTTTTTTTAGTTTTTCTTTGCAAATATGGGTAAAAATACGCATTGTTACCACGCTACTCAAGAAATCATTAAATGTTTACATAAAGACGGGAATTCATACAGAAAAATTACAGAAAAAGCTTAGAATCTTTAAAAACAATGGTGGAGGATGCAGCTAAGTGAACTTCAAAGGTAAAAGTCGTAGCAGAAATCCAAAAAGTGCACCTGTAATAATAAATGCATTATTCGATGGTTAAAAAAGATCCTTTTACCACATCTTTACAAAGAAAAAACTTCTTAAATATTAATTTTGACGCATCAACAAGTCCTAAAACACTCTGTGGTGGTCATATTAGAGCTCACAGTGTCAGAAAAGTATAATTTTAATCGAAAAATTATACACTTCCCACGTAGTGGTGTAGGGTATAAAAATATTCAGCAAATAATACAGGTTGCTAGAAATCACATCGCTTGGTCTAAGAAAAATTGCGTACCATTCTTTGGTCTGATGAAACCAAATATATTTTTTTGTTCCGATAGAGGAGTTTATCATGGTTGAAGACCTAAAAATCAATAATATAATCCAAAATATACTCTGAAGGCGGCTAAATATGGCAGAGGTAACAGCAAGGTGTGGGGCTCACCAGATGTGGGGGCACCAGATTAGATTGAAATTTTGAAAAAAAAATAATTCTTCCGTCTGCTGTGGGGGGTGTGCCTCTCAAATGAGTCTTCAGCAGGGTTAATGACCCAAAAATGACGGCAAAATGAAAAAAGGTGTTCCAGGATAATTAAGTTAAGTTGTTAGAATGGCCAATACAATCCCTTGATTTGAACCCGATTGAAAAATGTTGTGGAATGAAGTTAAAAAATCAAGCAGGCGAAAGTGTCCATCAAATTATGGCGACCTTTGGCAACTTATACAGGTCGCGTAGGACGCGATACCAGTAGAGAAGTGCCAAAATTTGGTCGACTCGATGCCCAGACGATGCGCTTCCGTTTTAGAAAACAATGGATCGTCTACAATGTATTAATGACACTGAAACACTTTATCTACCATTATTTAGTAAAAACCTGCATTAATTTCTTTCAAGTTTGGTCCTTATTAAAAGATGTCATGAAGTGTCCTTATTATTTTTCACACACCAAACTACGACAATTCGCATAAAATATAAAAGATAAATAAAATATGGTTGCAAGCAATCAAAATGTTTTTATAATACTTCTCTTAACATTTTAAGAAAACAATAAATTTTATAAACTAATGTAATTTTCACTTTTTTAGTCAGTTTTCAATGTAATCTTGGTTATGGATTGAAGTGTCCTTATTATTTTTCACACCACTGTATGTCGGTTCATACGCCAAAACTTTTAAAAACTCCCCTAAATACACAAGTTTTTTTTTTGTAGGAAAAAGTATTTAAGTCCACACAGGATGAGGGTATATCTCTGTGGCCGACTGATACTTTTTTACTTGTTATCTATATGTTTGACCTGAATTACCAGTAATTTGGCATTTAAGGCTCCCAGAAGTCAAAATTCTTCTCCACCTAAAATTGTGGACGTTAAAGGAAACTAATTTTTCCATATTAGTTCAAAATATATGAAGAACAAACAAGTAAGAACGGCTTTATGCTAGGCCAGGCGAACTTGTTATACCCTCCACCAATAATGCTATTTAAGTAAAATGGAACAATTAGTTTCCTTTCGTTTATGGAGAAGACTTATTACCAAATTCCAGAAATTTCGGTAAAACAATGTTGCTAACTTCGGGAGGTACCGTTCGGCCTATATCAAAACGTTGACCTATACCCACAAACTTCTGACTGACAAATTTTTAGACTCAAAGAAGACTAAAAACCAAATTTCCGATATTTCAGTAAGATAATGTGGTTAAATCTTAAAAAAATACAGTAAATCAAGAGGTACGCTTCTATGAGGGATACAGGAAGACGTGAACCTTTGCTGATAATTCATTTCTGGAACATTTTGTAACCTCCTGAAAGATCAAATAACAAATTTCAGTCATTTCGGTGGAATATTGACATGACATCTTTCACAATTACGAAAATCGGGAGGTACCGTTCTATGGGGGCTTTATCGACACGTGGGCCTATACCGATGAAATTCAGTCGGAAAGGGTTAACTTCTAACGTAGACTAAATACCAAGTCTGAGCCATTTCGGTTGGTTTTTGAGGCCACAATCATCAAAATACCAGGAAATCGGGAGGTACCGTTCTTTGGGGCTATATGAAGGCATGGATCGATACCAACAAAATTCTGGGGGGAAATTGTATACCCCCCACGAAGTCTAAGTACCACATTTCAGCCACGTCGGATGAATATTGAGGCCACAACCTTCAAAATACAGAAATTTGGGAGGCATTCTATCAAGGCGTGGACCTATACCGAAAATTTTAGAGGGAAATGTTGAATACTCCCAACCAAGACTAAATACCAAGTTTCAGCCATTTTAATGGATTGTTGTGGGCATAACCTTCAAAATACCGAAATCGAGAGGTACCGTTCTATGGGGGCTATATGAATGCGTGGACCCATACCAACAAAATTCTAGGGGAAAGTTTTATACCGCCAACGAAGACTAAGTACCAGATTTCAGCCATTTCGGCGTGATAATGAAGCTAAACCCTTCAAAATACCGAAAATCGGGTGGTATATCAAAACGTGGACCGATATAGCCCATTTGCAATACCAAACTTGCTAGGAGTAATAGAAACTTCTACACCAAATTACAAAGCTCTATCTTAAAAATTGCGAGCTGTATCTTTATTTCAACGGACGGACGGACGGACAGACGGAGATGGTTACATCGATTTAGAATTTTACCCTGATCAAGAATATATATACTTTATAGGATCTACGATGAATATTTCGATGTGTTACCAACGGAATGACAAATTTAATTATACCCTTCATATTATGGTGGAGGGTATAAAAAAAGTTCAGCCCGGCTGAACAAAACGATATTTTATTTGTTCATAGTAAGCTTTTTTGGAGGGGTGGTGGGTCACTAATCCGCCGGACACGTGAGCTCACAAAATTAACTGGAGTTAAAGGCAGGTAACACCATAATAGTCATTTGAGGCGTTCAGAGCACACTTCGACTAACTCCATAAAACAAAAAGTTGAGAAAAGCAATGATGAAATGTATATTGTTTTTTAAAATTCCCCTGATAATATGGATTCAAATATATAATGCAGAATGCATAATAGCAGGTATAGCTTTCATCTAACGGTATATAAAATAAAATAAAAACAATAGTCAACAAACAATCGTTAGTAATGTTGTGGTAATGGTGGAGTTAATCGAAGTGTGCACTGAAAAAAGTAATAAAATTAGGTCTTGAATTTTTTTTATTAACGAAAAACTTAGTTTTATACACATGTATTACAGGTTTCACATAAAAATTAATGTTGGCAGTTCGGTTATAAAACAATATTTGTAATTAATTCATGTTAGCGTCATTCTTCATGGCTAGGTTTACGACGTTTCCGACGTATATAATGTACGTCAAAAATGTATGTTATATACGTCATAATTTTCTAAAGGCCATCTATGGTTTCAACAAAAGCCGAAAGAGCATTGCATGTACACGTTGCGAGCAGAGCTACATTTGAATGTGGAGTTAATCGAAGTGTCCACTGAAAAATATTGCATATTATTCAGTGGTCAATAACAACTTGTTATTTAAAGGTGCTCATTTTTATTATTCAGGAAAGATATTATAATCATAAATAGATATGGCGATATCAAAGGCTTTGACACTAAAATCTCAAATTTTTCAAAAAGTGGAGTTAGTCGAAGTGTGCACTGAGCGGCTCATTTAAAGGTTCACTTGAAATAAAATAGGTACCAAGAAAAGATTTTGGCTTTTAGACCGGCTGTGATCATTTCTTAGTATATACCATCCCCTGCATCACCCTTAAAATGTAGTTTGTTGGTTTATTCATTTTTAAATAATATAAACGAAAATGTAGAGTGCTACATGTTCGTCTCTCCCAAATATAGACTTTTATTACTTGCGTTTTTATTTGTTTTTTTTTTTTTTGCATTAGCAAAAGTAAATTTTCTACACACATGAACATTAACTCTGCAGTGCAAAATTTTCCAATATATGAAACATTATTTTTCGTTTTTTTACGTTCTGAAACTTGTTTTCAGTTATCTTGAGCTGAGGTCTTACACGAGCTGTGTTTCGTGTTCACCGCTCCTCACCGTTAATATTTTCTTGTTGTTGTTGGTTTTGGTTTATGAAATTCTTTAAAACCACCTTTTCTTGTCGTTGTTGAGTGCCACCCGGGTAATTATGGCAACAACGTAATCAAAGTCTTGTATTTCACCTTTATTATTATAAGAAAACCACATTTCAATCGCTTATAAACGCTTATGAGACATTACAAACGGGCGGTATATTCTAACAATGAATGACAGACATGTTTGTTGGGTTTTTGTCGTCTTATTGTACATATTTTTTTTTTTTTTTTTTTTGCTTTAGTACCCTACAAACGTTTTGTTGGCGGTTTTGGGAATTTTGCCAAGGGTATTTAAAGGCTTTCAGCAATATTTGGTTTAGAAGATTATTACGTCAATGACATTTTGTTTCTATTCTGTGTCTGCTGCTTGGAAATTTTTTAATTAACTTTTACCAAAATAATCATTAAAACCTATTAGCTATTGTTGACTAACTAATATGTAAAAACGAAGCGTGAAATATATCTCAAGGCCTATAACAAATTACAAATTCAATGGATAAAATATCTTTAGACAAAACTTTAACAAGTCAATTATGAAAATAAAATGATGATATATACCATTATTATCTTGACCATTTGACCTTCACCTCTCACAACACTTCGTGGCTAAAGTATGCCGCCGTTAGTGTACTTTTCTCCTGAAACGCTAAACCGAACCTATTTACAAGTGAGTCACTTTCAATAGTTGGAATTGAATTTCAAATAACTTGATGAAAAAACACAAACGCAGTTGTTCCCGGGAATTGTTGTTTACACCTTTCAATCAATTCCAAATGTTTAGCCTTTTGCAACGTTTTCTTCTCTTCCGATTCTCCACCTCGAAATCGCTCATTCTCGTTCGTTCATAAATCATTTTTTGCAGTATGAATGAATAAACATTTATCTGGATTTTTTGCAATATTTGTGGCCGCTTAAATATTTGATTTGATTGAAGACAATATTGCGTTTATTGTTTAGTTTGGTGATTTTTTATTTATTCATCGCTTTTTAGGTGCCATGGATATCGTTTGGCTCGCGTTGCTGGCCGGCCCACAATCAATGCGAAAGGTGTTAACCATTGTTGTTATTAACTATTAACTCTGCAATGTCGATTTGCAACAATTTGTTGTTTGTTTGCTCTGGCTTTTTGCTCATTCGATTGTTGTTGTTGTTGTTTTTGTCATAAACTGGATTTATGGCATTAATTCACCTTTGAATCGAACCCCAATTATTGTCGTGGTTTCTTTGTGTAGCTATTGTCTCTCTGTGTTTGTTGTGACTTACAAAAATGTCAAATTTGTTTTGTTTCTATTTGAGTTTTAATCTATTAAAGAAACCTGTTGCAGCACACCGAACAATCTTAAATAATATTGGGTGTTTAGTCAACTCTTTTGCCGGTTTATAGGTTTTATTGTGGATTGTGGAAGAGGAAGATGATCAGTTTGTCAATGAATCCGTTTAGTATTATGTGAATCATCAAAATGACCTTTAAAATAAGCGGTTTCCTAACAGGATAGTTGGTAATTTCGCAATGCTGTTAGTCAAAGACCCTGACAATGATTGGATATGTGGACTGTGCAGAAATATATAATAAATGGGAACTAGAAAAGTTTCTCGCCTAGGCAACACTTAGTGCATTTGACATTTTGGACAGTTTGAAATCCTATTATCTGTTGTGTTATATACAGTGACATGAAAATATTTCTTTGCAAAAAAGGAATTTACTTATGAACATTTTTGTCCTATCATTTTTCACAACTTTCGACGTGGATGATCACGGCAAGTGTGCCTCGATCAAATTAAATCTGTGTATGTTGATAAAGGGCCATCCTAAAGCACTATGAAAAACTGATTTAATGAATTCAATAGTGACGGCCGCTTGCTAAAAAAAGAAGGTCGTAAGGGCCGTTGTGCCACAAAAAAATTAAATTGTGAATAAATGAGAAAGCAGTGTTTCAAACGACCTACGTGAATTCAGGTCTTTTCAGAATTTCATGGCCCTTTTTGGACATTTGGACCTGCCGACAAAAATGTGGATTATAGTCGAAAAATATACTAAGTTTGACAAAATATTACGAAGGCCAAATTTAGGCCCGAATCGTCAGATCCGTTCTACACACGGTGTCATAGGGTTTTTTGCACCTTTCAGGTTATTTTCTCAAGATGAAACTTTTACCGTAGCACGATCGTTCAGAAATGGATTTCACTGCCCAAAAATCAAAATTTTTTTTGTCAACGATATTTAATTTCTATATGGGATTCGATAGTAATCATATTGAAACTAAGGAAACCAAAAAATTAGGTCAAAATATTGGAAGGTTGGGACGTGGGGTGCCCCTAAAGACGAACAATTTTCCCATTTTTGGGAAATACGTAATTTTTGCAAAGATCTAGAGAAAGAAGTAGATATTTTCTCGGCAACTATAACATATATTGTGTTCATTTTTTATGTAAGGTAGATAGGATTGTGGCCTTTAAACTCGTTCAACAAATTACCAGAGCGTTAACACAACATGAGCTATTTTACTTTTCCTTAGTTACTAAATTTTATGAAATTCCAAATTTTAAATTTTATGAACCTTTGTGGATTTGCTGTTATCAAAAAACATTGGATACCCTATACCACTATCCCTGGACAATCGCTCTCCACGGAACTTCTTTTCAATGATTGTGAAAATTTAATTATCAAATATCAAAGATGTAATGTATAATACTTATGACCAAAACCAAAAAGTTATCTAGCATGACAAAGACCTTTTTGTAGCAGGAAAGGAAAATTTAGTTCACACAAACTAAAATGTAATGAAACACACTTATGTAGTACTACTACTTCCGTTGTTTAACCGCTACGTTATTGAAATTTTTACTAATTTCACACAAAAGTTTCAGTCCATTTAACCCGCTAAGTATTATCTGATCTTCACGTTGGTTTGTACGCTTCTACTTCATCATAAACTCAAACTTTGTTTAAAATTTTACGGGTTATTATTTTAACCTACAGAGCCGCTACAATATTGGTTAAAATTTTGTTTTTGTTCCATTTCATCCCCTGAACATTTCACGATCATAACCAAAAACTAATCATTTCTATTCTGGCCCGAACCCAACCTCCTTAAAAAATTCGTTACAATCGGTCCATAATTGCGGCCTTAAGCTTGTTTACAATTTTTAATGGACGGACAGACATCGCTAAATCGCTTTATCTCGTCGAGATATGAATTTTGGCATACCAAATAAGAGGTCTACGACGAATATTTCGTGGTGTTACATAAACTTTTGTAGAGACAATATGTAGCATGGGATAAAAATGTGGTTCTCTACACAGAACCCATTATATATTAGGCAGTAGGCTCGTTATCTAGCAAACACTTTATTGCAATTAACATCAGAGTAAAGGTCAGTAGTTTTTTTCCACATGTAGGCTACTTTGCGAAATATATATGTCCTCAAGGAATTAATATATCGACCAAAAATAAAATTTTTATATTTTTCATACAAAAGTTATTGTCCATTTCACCCACTAAAGAATATCAGATCATCATTTAAAATTGTAGGCATCTTTTTCAACATATACTCTTACCCGGTGCAAAATTTCGTGACTATTGATGTATAATTGCGAGATTATTATTACACTACAAACAAATAACGGAATATATTAGGTCAAGCGTTCCACTTTCAAGTATATCTCACTTGTCCGGAATGTCACTTCTAGGAATTAAGATATAAGCTGTATATTAAAAATTTTCACACAAAAGTTTTGGTCCATTTAACCCTCTAAATATTATCCGATCGCCATCTCAAATTGCAAGCTTCCGCTTTGTGATATACCCTTACCTTTTTTAAAATTACGCGCTGATCGGACTATTATTGAGACCTACAGAGCCGCTAGAAAATTGGATAAATATTATGTTTTTGGTCCATTTCACCCGCTAAATATTTCACGATCATCACCAATAAGAATAGGGATAATTTCTGATCTGAACCCGACCTCCATACAAAATTTCGTGACGATCGGTCCATAATTGCGCCCTGGAGCGTGTTTACAATTTATAATGGACAGACGGACGGACACACATCTCAAAATCGCTTTATCCCGTCGAGATATGAAGATTGGTATACCACATTAGGGGTCTCCGACGAATATTTCGCGGTGTTACATACATTTTTATAAAAACAAACTTATAATACCCTTTTCCACATTGTGGTATAGGGTATAATGAGAGCATTTGAAAGTGTTTTTATGAAATACTAGCAAGTGCCCGCTACTTCGTTAGCGGAGAATTCACACGAATATAAAGGAGGATAATAAATAAATAAATTGAAATGCAGAGTATAGTTCCACCCGTTCCTATTTACAAATTATTTATCCAGTGAAGTACGGCAGTTTAAGGTCTTACCACATAATCTTTCTAAAAATCGTACCTGTTGTTTTCAAATAGAACTACACAAATCGATTAATCGATTTGTGTTAATTTTGCTTATTGATGCCGCGTAGAAGTAGCTAACATTTGGTACCCTACACTACTTCGAATATGGCATAACAAAATCCCTTTAGTACTGAAAGTACTTAGCTCAACCGTCACTTGAAAGTTCCTCGGAGTGGCAAAACAGTTGAATTGTACTACACTAAGCAGTATTTTATTAAACATGACTCGATTATCTGCTTACTTACAGTATTATTGGCATTAAAAATAAGTGCAAACAATGACAATGTCTTAAACATATCAAGCAGTAATTAGGAATTACAATGTACGCAAAATTATAAATGAAAAGTTCAAATAAAAGTTGACAACACTGTTGCTATCGGTATAACTTTACTACTGCTTTTTATTCATCGCTTACTTACCGAAAAACAACGGTAATTACCGAAATTATAAGCATTTTAATTTTACCGACACTTGTCGGTAACTCACAAAATTAGTTAGTGAATCGCACTACTGAACCGATTTCATTACACATTTGTTATAAAATAGTTGTTTGGTGGATAGAATATACGGAATCGGGAGAATATATGGGAGCTATATCCAAATCTCAACCGATTCTCGTCAAAAGTAATAGCTATAGTCCTTTGGTCAAAATTGCGACCATCATAAATTTTAACCCGGATAGGATAATAAATGCGACAAAAGTGCATTAACGGATGGACGGGAACGTATAAATGGACTTAGAATTTGATGCTATGTAGATCATCGAAAGGAACCATTTCGTTTCCTTTTGCATGTTACGTACAAATGCACAAATTGATAATACCCCTTAACACAGTGTGGTGTAAGGTATAACAAAAAATTCTAAAATCGACAAACTTTATCATAAGAAGATTTATGACCAGTTTCATTAATACGATACATATACAAATTCGTTAAAACTACTACCAAACTTTTTTTTTTTTTTTGAAAAATATATAAAAATTTATGAGTCATGTTTGTTTTCAGTCAAACAAATATTTTCTACAACAACAGGAGTTTGGTTGGTAGTAATTCGAACGGATTTGATTTCGGATCATCTTAGAGAAACAGGCCATTAATTAATTATTTTGTCTTAAAATATTCAGCGTTAATAGAAATCTACTATACTATAATCATTCAATAACCATTATTCAAAAACGCAGATTTTTTTTCATTGAATAGTAAATGTATTGAAAATTGCAATTTTTCTGCAGAGCAAAAATGTATTTATTTTCGTTGTAATTTTAAATATGTGTTATATACATATGTAATGGATACTTTACACGATATGTTTTTACATATGTGTTGAAACTTAGCATATACATTTTGTATGTACATATTTAGGGTTTCTCGATTTTTGTCATTCTTTTTCACATGAACATTGAGGGTGTCCGAAGAAAGCATTCTGCGAAAAATTTATACATTTGACTGTTTTAGTTATCTAAATGTAATACAAATTTTATTTGTATAACATTTATCGTATCGGGACTTCCAGAAAAAGTTGGTCTTAATATAACGTATACATACTTTGGGCATCAATTACATGGGATTCAAAAAAATACAATTCGAAATGTGATATTTATTGATATTTGTGCCATTGATCTTAATTAGGTCTCTCATATAAGTGGGCTGTCTTATTCCCGACTTCTGTCTTCAGATGAACCCATAAATTTTCAATGGGGTTAATATTTGGACTTTGGACTTTAGTGTCGATGTCTTCGTTGTAGTTGTATAACAACCAAGTCCTACGTAAATAAAATTTACGTCTGTCTAGACTGTCTTGTATTGGTAGAGTTTATATTATAATTTATAATTTTCTTTGTCCAAAAACCCAATTTTGACGTTGTCGATTAAATAATTTTTCAATGTTTCCTCCGAAATCCGTATTTTACCAAAGTTCTTGCTTTATATACGACCCCATGCCACAGAAAGACGGATTGTATAGACAAAGGACTGCTCTCACCAATTTTATTAACATTGAGTTTGTTGACAGAGCAACTGAATTAAAAATACAATTGTAATCATATTTTCTTCAAACAAAAACTGTATGGTGTTAGTTTTTGACGAAATCTACATCCTCAGATAAATGTATAAATGAAAATCTTGCATTTTTTTTAAACCGTCTTCGAAAAACGTTGAGTATTTTTGTTTGGGTCGGTTAACAGCACATCACATGATGCGGTGCTCTTGAACCAACATTAAATGAAAGGAGCTTACACCTGGGAATAAAAAAAATCGCCTGAGCGCTTTTTAAATAAATCACGGTCAAAGTTCACATTTTTTGGGGGTTTTTAGGTTTTCACGCCCTATCAAAATGGAATAAAGAAAATGTTGTAGCATCGAAAATTCTCTACAAAATTGTCCTTTATGATATTTTTGTAGGTTTTACCATTTTTAAGATATAGATGTTCAGATTAGGACAATTCACTGACTGTATCGTCTCCATATGAAACAATGTCAGGACTGCAATTTCCCTACTTTAACTTATATATCGCAATTTTTTTTAATTCGCCTTCGAAAAACGTTGAGTATTTTGGTTTGGATCGGTTAACAGCATCTAACATGATACGGTGCTCTTGAACCAACATTAAATGGAAGGAGCTTACACCTGGGAATAAAAAAATCGCCTGAGCGCTTTTTAAATAAATCGCGGTCAAAGTTCAAATTTTTTGGGGTTTTTTAGGTTTTCGCGCCCTATCAAAATGGAATAAAATGTTGTAGTAGTGAAAATTGTCTACAAAATTGTATTTTATGATATTATCGTAGGTTTTACCATTTTAGAGATATAGATGTTCAGATTAGTTCACTGACTGTATCGTCTCCATATGAAACAATGTCATGACTGCAATTTCCATGCTTTAAATTATATATCGCAAAAATGGTACAACCCAGGAAAAAATTACGAAATTTTCACAGCTATAAGTCCCATTTTGACAACACTTGCCGTTTTCAAGCAAACTCGCGAAAACCTAACAAAAAACCTAAAACTGTGACCTGAACTTCTAAATCTCAAAAATGGTAAAACCTAGGGACAAATCGAATGAGTAATCCTTTGCCTATACGATTCATTTGTTAACATCGATTTCGTTTTCAGAACAACTCAATTAAAAACACAATTTTAAAAACATCTTGTTCTAACAAAAACTGTATGGGGTTAGTTTTTGACGGTATCGACATCCTCAGATGTTAAAGAAAATCTTGAAATTTTTCTCAAAAATCGACTTCGAAAAATGTTGAGTATTTTGGTTTGAGTCTGTTGACAGCACTCAACATGAGTAATCCCTTGTCTACACACTTCATTTGTCTATGCCCTTA
This sequence comes from Musca autumnalis, assembly GCF_047663935.1. NCBI lineage: Eukaryota > Metazoa > Arthropoda > Insecta > Diptera > Muscidae > Musca > Musca autumnalis. Next base: position 202,424,113 of record NW_027411755.1, read on the forward strand.
CCATAACATACAGTTCTCCGAACTTTACAGTATGTATTGCATTTTTATTTTCCAGGGTTGTGAGAGGGTTGCGCCATATTTTTGGGTTCCGTCGTAATAGTGCAACATAATTTTCATCTCATCAGAAAATATAACGTCATCAAAGTCCTTTAACGGGCTTGAAATCTTCTTAGTAGCAAATCTGATTCGTTACTTTATATTTTGCGGGGAGAGAACTTTTTCCTAACCCTTCGTGATGAATACTTGTTATGTAATACTTTTCTGCCTTTTTCACGTAACACACATACTCCCAAATCGTTTTCAATTACATTTCTGTTATTTCTGGCCGATTTCTGAATTTATTCCCCTAATGTTGTCTTCAACAGCAACTCATTTGTTCAACAAACCCAACATCATTTATTGAAAGAATTTTTGTTTTAATTTTAAATTGAAAATCAAAATGTTTACAAATGCATCGTTTGTAATCATTTTTTCTAACTGGATTTTAACGAATGAAAATCTTTTGTGCGGCACCTGTTATGTGAAAACTAAATCAGGATCGGTTCGTATTTTTTGCGTAATTGATGTTTATACCATTATCACCAACTGCGACATCTGTTGCAATGGAAGATAACAAATGTCTTGTCTTTCTATTATTTAGTGGTTTACGATAAAATAAGTGGGCCTTACGATAATAAGAAGTGGGTGACGTAGGGGATGAATGATACCAAGCAATGGTCTTGACTGGCTTTAACATGGCAAAGCCCAGGATCTATCTTGGTCCCTCTTTCATCTCAAGTGGACACTGACCTCCCCGTGGTGTCACCTGGGGAACTGCCTTTAACACCCGTTAAAGGTAGTGAGCTGACATGTGCCGCGCGTTCACCCATAAGAACGTTAAAAACTTGGGTTTGGGCGTCGGGTTAGTAACCCTCCCCTAGAAAAAACATCCTACTATGAAAAAACGAAAGAAAAGAAAAACAAACCCCTCTAAAGTTGACGAACCCCGCAAACGTTTTAAGGACCATGATCTGCGAATCTGCACCTGGAATGTTCGCACTCTTTATAGAGAAGGTGCAGTCCTCGCATTGGCAGACGTACTTGAAAAGTACAAGGCCGATATTACTGCCATACAGGAAATACGATGGATTGGGAAAGGCGTCACAACAACACCTAAAGGTGACGCACTGTATTATAGCTGCCATGACGTAAAGCATGAATTTGGTTGCGGATTCGTAGTTAGTCGGAGACTAAAACATCTGGTATCCAGCTTCACCCCAGTGAATGAAAGACTTGCTGCAATTCGAATAAAAGCTAAATTCTTCAACATCAGCTTTATTTGCGCTCATGCTCCCACTGAAGAAAAGGACGAACAGACCAAAGATATATTTTACGAGCGCTTAGAAGAAACATATGACCGTTGCCCTGCCCATGACATTAAAATCATTCTAGGCGATTTTAATGCCAAAATTGGAAAGGAGAATATCTTTGGCCCAACAGTCGGGAAATTCAGTCTCCATAGTGAAACATCTGACAATGGTATGAGGCTGATAGACTTTGCAGCTGCAAAAAACATGGTAGTTAGCAGTACCAGATTTAATCATCTCGATATTCATAAGGGCACCTGGCTGTCTCCAGATCAAAGAACAAGTAATCAAATTGATCATGTTGTAATAGATGGAAGACATTCATCCAGCGTGTTGGATGTACGATCGTTCCGAGGCGCAAACATTGATTCGGACCACTACCTTGTTGCAGCAAAGGTACGTACCCGTCTAAACGTTGCAAATAAAGCACGAACAGACTCAACGCGGAAGTTGAGCACAGCATATTCCACTCAACTAGCCCAATTGCTTAACGCGAGCACTCCTTGTCCCGATAACATAACAACACAATGGCAGCATATTGCCCACTCCATGCAAACAGCCGCAAAATCCACACTTGGATTCCAGAGACCTCCACAAAGGAATTCATGGTATGACCAGGAGTGTCGTGCTGCTACCGAAGAGAAAAATGCGGCATATAGAGCTACTTTACAATCAGTAGCAACGCGTAGCGCACGAGAGAGATATCGGGAGAAAAGGAGAGAAGAGAAACGGCTTTTCCGCAAGAAAAAGAGAGAAATGGATAAGCGGGAGTGTGAAAAAATCGAGATGTACAGCAGACAGAATGAAGTCCGAAAATTCTACCAAAGAGTGAAACATCAAACAGATGGCTTTGGTACAGGCACATCCTCCTGTAGAGACCAGCAAGGTAATCTGGTAACAGATACAGATAGCGTGCTCAGGATATGGAAGGAACATTTCTCCAATCTGCTGGTATCCAATAGTAGCGAAGACGATGATACCACAGATCCAATCCCAGAAGATGGTATAGAATGTATACCGCCCGGCCAAGATGAGGTAAAAACAGCAATCAACCGGCTGAAGAATAATAAAGCAGCAGGAGCCGATGGCTTACCAGCCGAGCTGTTTAAAACCGGAGGCGACGCGCTGATAAGGTGTATGCATCAGCTAGTTAGCACCATCTGGCAGGAAGAACGCGTACCCGATGATTGGAACCTGAGCATCCTATGTCCCGTCCACAAGAAAGGAGATAAGACTGTATGCTCAAACTATAGGGGCATAAGTCTTCTCCCTATTGCCTATAAGATAGTGTCAGGGATATTGTGCGAACGACTAAAGCCAATGGTCAACGAAATAATTGGACCATACCAATGTGGCTTTAGACCTGGCAAGTCCACCATTGACCAGATATTTACCCTGCGGCAAATCCTAGAGAAGACCCAAGAGATGCAGATCGACATATTTCATCTTTTTGTCGATTATAAAGCAGCATTCGACAGTCCCCTCCGATCAAAGGTATTTCACGCAATGTCTGAATTTGGTATCCCCGCAAAGCTCATCCGGCTTTGTAAGATGACTTTAACTGATACTAGGTCCTCAGTTAAAATTGGAAAGAACCTCTCCGAAGAATTTTGTACCAAAAGAGGTTTCAGACAAGGAGACAGCCTTTCGTGTGACCTGTTCAACATTTTGCTGGAAAAGGTAATACGAGATGCAAATGTCAAAAGAAATGGCACAATTTACACCAATAGCCACATGTTACTTGCCTATGCTGATGACATAGACATCATGGGACGATCAGTAAAGGAAGTAACTGATACCTTTAGGAAGGTCGAAGCAGAATCTGCGAAAGTGGGTCTGGCGGTAAACGGCGAAAAGACCAAATTGATGGTGTCGACGCGCAAAGCGTCCATAGAGCTCGGACCAACCGTAGAAGTTGGTACCTACAATTTTGAGGTAGTTAAAGACTTCGTCTACCTCGGCACTGCCATAAACACAACAAACAACATCAGTTGTGAAATAAGAAGAAGAATTGTATTGGCCAACAGATGCTACTATGGATTAAATAAGCAATTTAAAAACAAAGCCACATCTCGTCAAACAAAAATAACACTATACAAAACGCTGATACTACCCGTGCTAATGTATGGCTCCGAAGCATGGGTACTTGCGCAAGCAGATAAGGCAGTGCTTGGTGTGTTTGAGAGGAAAATTCTTCGAAAGATCTACGGGCCGATTTGCGTTGACGGTGAATATCGACGTCGTATGAACCACGAGCTATATAAGCTATACAAAGACATGCATATAGTTAAACGTATCGAGATGCAACGATTGCGTTGGCTAGGCCATATCATGAGAATGAGCGATGATGAACCCGCTAAAAAGGCGTATGAATACATGCCACATGGCGGTGCACGCAGAATCGGCAGGCCTAAGCTTCGATGGAGCAAACAAGTGGATGAAGAAATGGAAAGGCGCAGTATTCCAAAAAGTCAAGCGAAAAACAGTGAGGAATGGAGATCTTTTCTTAGTTCGGTCTATAGAACAAATGTTCTGTAATGGGCCAACTAAGTAAGTAAGTAAGAAGTAAACTACAAAATTTGAAATTATGTGTGATCGTTTACGGTATCAAGAAGTTATAGCATTGTTAATTTGACACATGTCTTGCAGAGGGCCAACTATGTGAATAAGTACGTAATAATAATGAAAAATAAGGATTTTTGTTGTTGTTATTTTTTGTGGTTCCAGGACGAATTTTCTAAAACCCGGCCTTATCTCGCACATTTGCATCAACAGTGACCCACTGGTAAAATTTCAAGCTCCTAGCTTTAGCCGTTTTGGCTGGGCGTTGATGATGAGTCAGTCAGTCACTTATCACCAAGCCCATTTATATATAGATAAATGTTATATATAAAATAGCTTAATTTTTTAAAAAACAACATGAAATTAAAATCAAACTAACGTTTTGTCTATAACAGCCAATTATTTCAGTCGATTTTTTGTAGTCGCTGTGTGTTCGTCGGCTGACCCACAGTGAGAAATATTGGAAGTTTAGTGGAACTGTAAGGAGTTTTTAAGGTACATAAAATTAATAAAATTTGTCTTGAATTCGTTAGGTAAGTACTCCACTATAAAGGGTTCATACTCAATTTGGCGATTAACTCCTCGAAACTGCATTTAAAAGTTGCACATTTGTTTCATAATTTGTTTTCTAAGTAATAGTTTTTCCGATAAGTCAGTATGCCATGATTTATTTTGTTTAATATTTTACAAAATAATTATGATATTTTACTCTTTAAAAAAATGCAAAAAAACTCTTACTGCTTTTGTGCAATTTTAATCGGAAAGAAGCGCTTTTTTGATGTTTTCAAAGTATTTTTTTTATTTTCCATGGACATGTCAAGAGTGAGTCCCGTACATTCTCGTGTTAAGATATATACAATCTGAAAGATTGGGGTCTCCTCGGTTCGCAAAGCCATAAAACAACTGTGGAAACGTGGATCTTCGGACATATTAAAATTTTTTAAAATGACTTCGGAAATTTCATTTAATTCCAAAAGTGGAAGGTAAACGCGGCAATGAACGCCATTGTTGACTGTGTTTTGAAGAAATGGACAACAAATTATGATTTTTGTGCTATGATTTTAAAGTGCTCATATTTCGCACTGTGCGACGTCTTCAGCTTTTGTCGAATTTTTGTCGCCGAATGTTTTGTATGGCAGCCGCCGCCGACCGCAAATACCCATTAGCTTCGTTCTCTGGTTTGGAGTCGATTTAGCTATGTTCGTCCATCTGTATGGATGGAGGGCATGATATCTCTCGAACGGAGTAACCGATTTGGTCCAATGTTTGCATTATACTTTGTTTACTGCAATGTTAGTTTATGTTCGGAGAGGTGCTGATCAGTCTACGTTTTGGTAAAGGTTCCACATATTATTTTATCACATGAATATTTTTAACAACATTTTCCTTGTGAATTAACTGTAATTGTTGGTATCCACTATTGGCCCCTTACAAATTATTATGGAAATAAAGATGTCTAAATATTTCATTTAAAAATATTAAAAACTTTTTTTTGGACTCCCCATTTCCCATATTTTTGGAACTCCCTATTTCCATTATCCAAACCTTATTTACTTTGTCATCGCTGTCATATTGCCGAATACATTTTGCCACAATATAACACTTCGCTTCGCTATAATATCAGCGTGGATTTGGCATTTATACGAGTGTAATATTTGAATATTCAATAAACAATAAAAACTAATGGCCGAGCATTATTGTAATTTTCATTTTGTGGTATGCCTTTTGCAAAGTGGTTCAATATCAGAAATATGTAGACATAAATTACGATATTAAGGAAATTAGTTTTTCACCTTAGCTTATAGCTCCAGACGGTCTATACACATTGTGATGATGGGAGAAGTGCTTCCTAGAAATAGTGGTTCAACCTCCTCATTTTTAAGAACAAATCCATTTTACAAAATTTGGGGTCAATTTAGCGTCGGCCTTCCGTTTCTCTATGAGTAAAGTAACTGATTAGGTCCAAGCATTGTACAACGGAGATGGGCTATGTCAATCCAATCCTTCAAGTAGTTCCTCTACATAAGTTCCGCACTTTTGGTTTCAGACCACTTCACAGTGCGAAATATGAGCACTTTAGTGGAACTTTAAGGAAATTTGGAAGTACATAAAATTCATTATTTTTGTATTGCAATCGTTAGCTAAGTATCCCACCGTAAATGGCCCAAACTCGCGATTTATTTCGCGAAACGGCTTCGAAATGCACTTAAAAGTTGCACTTTTGTTCCATATTTTTTTTTTCTAAGAAATAAATGTTTATTCAGTAAATATAATGATTTGGTGTGGGCAAACGGTATCTCAGTATGCCATGATTTCTTTTTCTCTTTCTCTTTAAGAAATGCAAAAAAAAATCTTATTGTTTTTGCGCAGTTTTAATCGGAAAGAAGTGCTTTTTTTAAGTTTTCAAACAATATTTTTTGTTTTCCGTTGACATTTCAAACGTGATTTACGTACATTCACGTGTTATGATATATATAATCTGAAATATTGGATCCTCCTCTGTTCGGAAAGCTATAAAACAGATACGGGAACGCGCAGTTTTCGGAAATATTTATGTTCTTTCAAAATGACTTCGGAAATTTCTTTTAATTTCATTTTCCAAAAGTGGAAACAAGAACCGAAAATTGACAAAATTTTATTTTATTTCTTGGAAAAAATGGGCTCGCCAGTGTTAACAAATGATGAACTACGTACTATAAGGTCAACTATTACTAGTTTGGTTTATAGAATAAAGATTCGGTGGATTAAATCTTCGCGAAACTTAACGACATTTCGGATGAAAAATTCTAGTTGGCTTAAACACAAGGTTCCGTTTCCAAAGGCAGTTGATAATGTAGCGAATGCCACCAGACGCAAAAAGGAATTTAAGGATTGTCATCCAAAAGTGCAAATGAGAAAAGTTCATAACCTTGTGAAGTCTTGCACTCAAGAGGAGTTAGGCAATGCCACTTCAAGCAAACTATACCAATCTGGAAAAAGAAGTTCTGCAACGATCATCAAGGAACTGGCGCTCGGTTCTCCAGAAAGAGGTAATAAAATTAAAAAGGCTGTAACTTCTTGTTCGAAAAGTTCAGCAAAATTAGATCCAGACCAGGCGTTAGCATTTATTATTGATGCAAACTTGTCATCCAATCAATACAACGTTGTCCGAAATCAAGCAAAAGAAAACGATTGCAACTTCTATCCGCCTTATTATTTGGTAAGAGAGGCAAAAAGTTCTTCCTATCCAGGGAACGTCAAAATAACCGAAGTTTCCGCTGAAGTAACAGTTCAATCGCTTTTAAACCACACACTAATAAGGCTTGTATGTATTTTACATATATGTATCATACAGACAAGATATAAAGTCGTGGCAAGCTCGAGGACCAGAAAAGAAACAAAAAGTTGCCGACAGAAAAAAATACGTCCAACAAAAATTAAAGGAGGAACTTGGTTTAATCGTGGATATGCCTAAACATCAGTCTGGAAACACTAATAATGGTAATACGGCGAAAAAATTTTTAAGAAATGCTGAAAAGTCGTCTGAAATCACTGGTGTAAATTTCCTCTTAATTAAGCGCTTTCAAGTGGTGTTAGAGTGTTTAAATTGCGGACTTAATATCAATCCTGAAAAGTTCGATAATTACTGTAGAGAAACATTTGAATTATATTTGAAGGAATATTTCTGGTACTCCATGCCAGTAAGTGTGCATAAAGTCCTCTGTCATGGAAAGGATATAATAGCCTCGGACAACTTTCTGAAGGAGCTCAGGAGGCAAGAAACAAAGATTGTAGGAAGTATCGCGAACTCTTTACAAGAAAAACTTCAAGGATTGATACGGATACAGATCTGTTTAACCGGCTGCTTGTTTCCTCGGATCCATATATTGCAACTCTTCGGACAGCGCCTAAAACAAAACACAGTGAAATAACTCAAGATGTATTAGAGTTGTTAGAAAATGATTAAAATAATACCTAACTTTTATTATTGCATTTTCCCAAACTATGAATTCTTACAATTGTTTAATTTATATTATAAGAAAACCGACTAATAATATAGTAGAACAGGAATTATATTCCTAAACTCTTGTATACACTAATGTTAAATGTAAAGAAATTTTGTATAATACAAGCAATAAACAAATGAAATGAAATGTAATACCTAACGATGAACTTTAAAAAATAATTCATTAACAATAGTTAAGAAAAAACAAATACTGTTTATTTAAAAATGTAAATAAAATATACATATATGTACATATGTATAAATGTTATTTGGGTCACACCGTAGCATGGACCAATGCTGATGTTTTTTGTTTTGTTTTTTTCCTTTTTTTTTTGGGGGGGGGGGTGGTGTTTGTGGAGAGAAGCCTTATAATACACTCAGCACTAAAAATGTGACAGTACAGAAAAAACTACTAAGGGGTAGTTTACACTATATGTAAATGTCATATGACATGACATTTTCCATCGTTATATATTCGCTAATATGTGTAATATTGGAGATTTTCCTTACGCCATTTGTGACCTCCACTATTGGGGCTATATCGAACCTTGGACCTACCTCGATAATATTTCACATAGAGGTAGTCTATGTACAAAGAACATTAAATGGGAATGTGTAATCAAATAGGTTTAAAACTGTTACTTAAAATACGTCATACCGAGCGGTACAGTTCAATGGGGCTATACCAAAACCCGAACATATATTGAAAATAGTTTGTGCATATGTTTAATATCCTCTGAAACCTTAATACACTAATTTGCAGCGAAATCCGTTCAATACTATCTGTCCCATATTTAGCCCCATGCTACCCACTTATGTAAGAAACAAATTTGCAAAATTTTGGTATCCTACGTCCTTTACTTTAGAATATATTAGTAAAGTTCCACTAAAGTGCTCATATTTCGCACTGTGCACTTGTTGAAATTGTAATAGTGATAATTACTCAGATGATGACTAACAACGTATAAGTTTTAATATTTAAGAACGCTACTTCATACACGTGCCAACCGTAACTGCATGAATAGTTTTTAATATTCCTAGGATAATGAACCGAAAGCTCTAAAAACACAGTTAGCATCAATTAAAATTTATATTACTATTACCTATGTTGATACTAAACGTTCTTTCATATTTTAGGTGAAGGACTGATATAGGTCACACGAAATGCTGTCTCCTTGTCTCAAACCTATAGTGTGCTACACCGTTCGGAGAAAATGCAGGCCATAAGTTTACTCCCTAAACGTATGTCCTTATAGCCAGAGCACACCGTCTTATCACCTTTCTTGTGGATGGGACATAGTATGGTCACGTTCCAATCATAGGGTACGTGTTTCTCCTGCCAGATGATGCTAACTACCTGATGTATACACCTTACCAGCGTTTTGCCTCCGGTTTTGAATAGCTCGGCTGGTAAGTCATCGGCTCCTGTTGCCTATTATTCAGTGGCTGTCTTCACCTCATCTTGGACGGACGGTATACACTGAATACCATCTTCTGGAATTCGATCTTTGGTATATTCGTCGTCTTCGCTAAAATTGCATACCAACAGTTGGGAAAATGCTCTTTCCGTATCCTACTTGGTGGAGGCTTCTGGTATCTAAGTTTGGATTTTGCGGCTGTTTGTACTTCGCCGCAGCGCACAGTGGTCCCACTTGTATGGAAAGGAGTGCCAAAAATAGTTCTAGTCGAGCTACCGCCTCGAAATTTTAATCATAGGTTTATAACGAGGCAAACAGATAGAAAAATAGTGGATGTAGGTCCACATTTAGGTATGCCCCCATATAAAGGTATCGCTCTATATTTGGTATTTTGACGAATTTAGACATTTTTTAAAACCGATTTAATTTAATTTTGAGTTCTGGGTGAACAAAGCAGCTCCTTGCAAAAAATATTCAATATAGGTCTACGTTTAGGGATAGCCCCCATATAAAGGTACCGCCAGATTTTCGGAATTTTTACGATTTTACAGGCGTGGTATAAGGAATAACTAACCAGGGGCAGATGGGGGCAGCTGGATTTTGTCTTATAGTAAACTAGAGACTTTCCCCTGTATTTCAATTGTAATTTTACATTTTGAGTTCTGAGTGAACAAAGCAGCTCCTTGCAAAAAATATTCAATATAGGTCTACGTTTAGGTATATGTAGCCCCCATATAAAGATACCGCTCGATTTTCGGTAGTTTGACTATATTAGCCACCTATTCCAACCGATTTAGTTGTAATTTTGCATTTTGAGTTCTAAGTGAATAGAATAGCTCCTTGCAAAAAATTTTCAATATAGGTCTAAGTTTAGGTGTAGCCACCATATAAAGGTACCGCCGGATTTTCGGAATTTTGAACTATTTTTGCCAGATTTCCAACCGACTTGGCTGTAATTTTGGATTTTGAGTTCTCAATACATAAAATACCTCCTTGAAAACAATTTTGAATATAGGTTCAAGTTTAGGTATAGCTCCCATATACACGTACCACCCAAAAAAGTCATTTACAGAGAATTTATTTTTATGAAAGTTACAAAACGATTTATGAATATGTTTTTTTCGTAAAGACATTGTCAAAGCCATCAAATATAAGTTCCATTCTGGAAATTGTACTTTTACCTTTTTAATTTTGTATATATATAAAAATGGTGTAAAAATGTATAGTAATTCATAAAATGAGAACGGCTAGGCCGATTTCTGTAAAATTTTTTGTCAGTTATTCGCATTTTCGAGGAGAAGGTCTTTACGGAAGAAAATTTTGGAAAATCCCTCTGGAAAAGTCGGAAAACTGAAAAAAATCGAAAATTGAGTTTTTGTATGAAATTTTATTCCTTAATAGCGAGACGAAGTTCGCCGGGTCCGCTAGTTTTGTATATTTTACGTTTTTAAGGCACCACTTACAAATTTCAATTTTTCGACTTAATTTGACATATTACCGCTGAAATTGGCAAAAATTGTACTGGATATTAAAAATTTCAATCGCAATCAAATTTGTTGCCATAAATTTTTCGATTTTTGTCCACGGGCGGGAATGCTTTAGGTAATTTATGTGGAATATGCTGTTGTGATTGCAGCTCTTCGATGTCCAACATCCCATGTGTTGTCTATTCGTTTTTATACCCTACACCACAATGTGGGGAGGGTATTATAAGTTGGTTTTGGCCAACAAGTTTGTAACGCATCGAAATAATGGTCGTAGACCCATACTTATATATACCAAAATGAATGTCTCGACGAGCTGAGTCGATCTGGCTATGTGTGTCCGTCCGTCCGTCTGTCCATCTAAACGATTTTAAATATAATGACGAATATCACAGCTTTGGTTTGGGACTTTCTAAAAGCCTGACCATGGAAGTATAAGATTCCATCTTTACAATGATGCAAACTAGGTCGGCGTAGGTGACCAAATAACGGAGATATCGCAATAGTCGTTAATACATCCCATTTACCCATTTTTATGGTAATCACGCTACAGGTCGCAATTTTGATCGGATCATCACGAACTTTTGAGGGTTATTGGGGGTCTCACAGAGGAAGAAGCCTATTGTTTTTGGTGATTGTCTGATAATATTTAGGGGTCGGAATGGACAAAAAACGTATTTGGATAAAAAGAGAATGTTTTTTCTAAAGCGAATATCTCAGCTTCTATAAGGGGTGTGCTAAAAGCAAAACATGACAATGAAAGTAGAAAATATCACCTTTCTAACGATGTTAAGAAGGTTCTCGTAGGTGATCAAACAACGAAGATATCACAATAGTCGCAAATAAAACCCAACTTTTCATTTTTGCGATTTTTATTATAATGAGGAATATCACAGCTTTGGTTGGAGACTTTCCAAAAGCAAAGCCTGACTATGAAAGTAGAAGATCCCATCTTTACAATGATGCAAACTAGGTCGGCGTAGGTGACCAACTAACGGAGATATCGCAATAATCGGTAATTCATCCCATTTTTCAATTTTTTTGGAAATCACGCTACAGGTCGCAATTTTGATCGTAGGTGGTCAAACAACGAAGATATCGCAATAGTCGCTAATAGAACCTAACTTTTCATTTTTGCAATTTTTATAATAATGACGGATATCACAACTTTGGTTGGGGAGCTTCTAAAAGCTAATCCTGACTAAGAAAGTAGAAATTCCCATCTTTAAAAGTATGCAAAGTAGGTTGGCGTAGGTGGTCAAATAATAGAGATATCGCAATAGTCGGTAATGCATCCTTTTTTCCACTTTTTCTGCAATCACCCTACAGGTCGGAATTTTCATCGGATCATCACGAAATTTTCTCACAGAGATAGAAGCATATTGATGTTGGTGATGTCGATAGTAGTCAAATATTAATTATTTTGGTTCAGTTCGCCTTAAGTCATTTGGTATAAAATCCAGATAGGTGAAAACTCTCGTATCTCCCTAAAAGAAATGTTTTCAAGTGAAAAGATTATGTGGTGTAGGGTATCACATAGTCGGCCCCGTACCGACTATAGCCTTTTCTTACATGTTTTATTTGCTACATTTAATCGGCTACGTAACTTTGCTGTAGCAAATACTGGTCCGGGTCGATGTTTGTTCCTCCACCAAAGATATTTTTCTCTCCAATCGCATAGAATAATTTAATTTTCATGGGAAGGATAACGGTTATATATTTCTTCTAACTTCACGTAAAATGTATATTTGGTCTGTCCGCACTTACTCGTCTTCAGTGCGCATATAAGCGCAAATGAAACTGATGTTGTAAAATTTTCCTTTGTCTGATGATCCATGAAAAAATATTCTTTAAAAAATTCACGTTTCTTGGCCTGATGATCCATGAAAAAATATTCTTTAAAAAATTCACGTTTCTTGGCCTGATGATCCATGAAAAAATATTCTTTAAAAAATTCACGTTTCTTGGCCTGATGATCCATGAAAAAATATTCTTTAAAAAATTCACGTTTCTTGGCCTGATGATCCATGAAAAAATATTCTTTAAAAAATTCACGATTCTTGGCCTGATGATCCATGAAAAAATATTCTTTAAAAAATTCACGATTCTTGGCCTGATGATCCATGAAAAAATATTCTTTAAAAAATTCACGTTTCTTGGCCTGATGATCCATGAAAAAATATTCTTTAAAAAATTCACGTTTCTTGGCCTGATGATCCATGAAAAAATATTCTTTAAAAAATTCACGTTTCTTGGCCTGATGATCCATGAAAAAATATTCTTTAAAAAATCCACGTTTCTTGGCCTGATGATCCATGAAAAAATATTCTTTAAAAAATCCACGTTTCTTGGCCTGATGATCCATGAAAAAATATTCTTTAAAAAATCCACGTTTCTTGACCTGATGATCCATGAAAAAATATTCTTTAAAAAATCCACGTTTCTTGGCCTGATGATCCATGAAAAAATATTCTTTAAAAAATCCACGTTTCTTGGCCTGATGATCCATGAAAAAATATTCTTTAAAAAATCCACGTTTCTTGGCCTGATGATCCATGAAAAAATATTCTTTAAAAAATCCACGTTTCTTGGCTGATGATCCATGAAAAAATATTTTTAAAAAATCCACGTTTCTTGGCCTGATGATCCATGGTCTGTCCGCACTTACTCGTCTTCAGTGCGCATATAAGCGCAAATGAAACTGATGTTGTAAAATTTTCCTTTGTCTGATGATCCATGAAAAAATATTCTTTAAAAAATTCACGTTTCTTGGCCTGATGATCCATGAAAAAATATTCTTTAAAAAATTCACGTTTCTTGGCCTGATGATCCATGAAAAAATATTCTTTAAAAAATTCACGTTTCTTGGCCTGATGATCCATGAAAAAATATTCTTTAAAAAATTCACGTTTCTTGGCCTGATGATCCATGAAAAAATATTCTTTAAAAAATTCACGTTTCTTGGCCTGATTTTCCATGAAAAAATATTCTTTAAAAAATTCACGTTTCTTGGCCTGATGATCCATGAAAAAATATTCTTTAAAAAATTCACGTTTCTTGGCCTGATGATCCATGAAAAAATATTCTTTAAAAAATTCACGTTTCTTGGCCTGATGATCCATGAAAAAATATTCTTTAAAAAATTCACGTTTCTTGGCCTGATGATCCATGAAAAAATATTCTTTAAAAAATTCACGTTTCTTGGCCTGATGATCCATGAAAAAATATTCTTTAAAAAATTCACGTTTCTTGGCCTGATGATCCATGAAAAAATATTCTTTAAAAAATTCACGTTTCTTGGCCTGATGATCCATGAAAAAATATTCTTTAAAAAATTCACGTTTCTTGGCCTGATGATCCATGAAAAAATATTCTTTAAAAAATTCACGTTTCTTGGCCTGATGATCCATGAAAAAATATTCTTTAAAAAATCCACGTTTCTTGGCCTGATGATCCATGAAAAAATATTCTTTAAAAAATCCACGTTTCTTGGCCTGATGATCCATGAAAAATATTCTTTAAAAAATCCACGTTTCTTGGCCTGATGATCCATGAAAAAATATTCTTTAAAAAATCCACGTTTCTTGGCCTGATGATCCATGAAAAAATATTCTTTAAAAAATCCACGTTTCTTGGCCTGATGATCCATGAAAAAATATTCTTTAAAAAATCCACGTTTCTTGGCCTGATGATCCATGAAAAAATATTCTTTAAAAAATCCACGTTTCTTGGCCTGATGATCCATGAAAAAATATTCTTTAAAAAATCCACGTTTCTTGGCCTGATGATCCATGAAAAAATATTCTTTAAAAAATCCACGTTTCTTGGCCTGATGATCCATGAAAAAATATTCTTTAAAAAATCCACGTTTCTTGGCCTGATGATCCATGAAAAAATATTCTTTAAAAAATCCACGTTTCTTGGCCTGATGATCCATGAAAAAATATTCTTTAAAAAATCCACGTTTCTTGGCCTGATGATCCATGAAAAAATATTCTTTAAAAAATCCACGTTTCTTGGCCTGATGATCCATGAAAAAATATTTTTTAAAAAATCCACGTTTCTTGGCCTGATGATCCATGAAAAAATATTCTTTAAAAAATCCACGTTTCTTGGCCTGATGATCCATGAAAAAATATTCTTTAAAAAATCCACGTTTCTTGGCCTGATGATCCATGAAAAAATATTCTTTAAAAAATCCACGATTCTTGGCCTGATGATCCATGAAAAAATATTCTTTAAAAAATCCACGTTTCTTGGCCTGATGATCCATGAAAAAATATTCTTTAAAAAATCCACGTTTCTTGACCTGATGACCATGAAAAAATATTCTTTAAAAAATCCACGTTTCTTGGCCTGATGATCCATGAAAAAATATTCTTTAAAAAATCCACGTTTGTTGGCCAGATGATCCATGAAAAAAATATTCTTTAAAAAATCCACGTCTCTTGGTCTGATAATAAATGAAAAAATATTCTTTAAAAAATCCACGTTTCTTGGCCTGATGATCCATGAAAAATATATTCTTTAAAACATCTACGTTTCTTGGTCTGATGATCCATGAAAAATATATTCTCTAAAACATCTACGTTTCTTGGTCTGATGATCTTAGAAAAAAATTCCTTAAAAAATCCAAGTTTCTTGGTCTGATGATCCATGAAAAAATATTGATTAAAAGATCCACATTTCTTGGTGGGATGATCAATGAAAAATATTCTTTAAAAAAACATGATGATCCATGAAAAAATATTTTTCAACAAATCCCCATTTCTTTTTCTGATGATCCATGAAAAAATATTCTTACATGGTCTGATGATCCATGAAAAAATATTCTTTAAAAATTCTACGTTTCTTGGTATGATGATCTATGAAAAAATATTTTTTAAAAAACCACGATCCTTGGTCTGATGATCCATGAAAAATATTCTTTAAAAAATTAAAAAATATTCTTTAAAAAATCCACGAATTATATAAAGTCTTTCATTCACCGGGGTCAAGCTGAAGACCAGTTATTTTAACCTCCGACTAACTACAAATCTGCTACCAAACTTATGATTTCTGCCATGGCAGCTATAATACAGTGCGTCACCTTTAGGTGTTGTTGTGACGCCTTTCCCAATCCTTTGTATCACCTGTATTGTACTTTTCAAATCTCTCCGCCAGTGCTTTAACTGCACTTTTTTCTTTTTCATAGTACAATGTTTTTGGAGGGTGGCCTACTAGCCTAACCCAAGTTTTTAACGTTCTTATGGGAGAACGCGCAGCCCAGTTTATCTCACAAACATTAGCGGGTTTATAGAAAGCTCCTCTTGTGACATCACGGAGAAGTCCGAGTCCATTTGAGATAAAAGTTTTCACAAGATAAGTCCTGGGCTTTGCCATGTTAAAGCCGGTCAGGACCGTTGCTTGGTTGCCTGGTAAAAATCTGTAAAAATTCAAGTTGTAATCTCTGAAAAAATCTTTAAAAAATCAAAGTTTAAATTATAGAAAAGAATATGGCGAAAAACAAAAATTTTTTACAATCGATGAATCCGAGTTTCACCCTTTCAGAATTCGCGAACTGTTAACATATTCTATATAGTATGATATACATTCTTTAAACTGAAGTGTTTTAGGAGAAATCTCCTAAGGTCGACCGTTAAAATTAATTTACGTGGAAGCTTTGTTGACATCAATGTAGAAAAATAGGTAAAAATGGGTTGAAGCCAACAAGTTTTTTTATGCTCCCTTCCGAGTTTAGGCTTAACCTTACATTTTATAGACATATGCCCAAAGAAAGACTAAAAGAATACTTCATGGGCAATATGATACTAGTGTATCATTTTTCGATATATCCACTGCATCCACCTAAAATTGATGCTGACATTTTGAAGCCGGAATTTCGGGGTTTTTTGAATTGTTTTAATAATTCGGACGCGCAACAAGATAATATTCAAAACTCACATTAGGATTATAAAACTCGTGATTCTACGTCGTTTAATGCATATCTCATGAGTGTGCTCCTTACAGCATCCTAGTAATTGGAGTCAAAAGGCCAATATTTGATGCGTGATTTTTTTTAAAAAACCTATATTTTGCGTTTAAAATTTACAAGTGCCATTCAATTTCCTTTGTACCCCGCGTGAATTTAGTTTTTTTACGCGACGGATCTAATGAGACCTTCCGCGATCGAATCCATCCACTAAAACCGCGGATAAAGATACCCTGAAAATAGGAAAAGCAGCAAAATATTATTTCGACAAATCCGCGTACTAAACCGCGATTTTCTTGAAATTTTTAACGCAAATGGAATCTTTTATACGCGATTATAATATTTGCGAAAACGCGTGTCATAAATTACAGAGATTCGCGAGTAATATGGGGTTTTCACCAAAAATAGAATGTGGAGGCACATCCGCGGTTCTTGAAGAATCTAATTAAAATTGGTATATTTGGACGTATTTTTGATAGGCGCTGACGAAACCGG
Source organism: Musca autumnalis (assembly GCF_047663935.1). Taxonomy (NCBI): domain Eukaryota; kingdom Metazoa; phylum Arthropoda; class Insecta; order Diptera; family Muscidae; genus Musca; species Musca autumnalis. Next base: position 202,441,374 of record NW_027411755.1, read on the forward strand.
ATGCGCATCAAAATCGTATGCACATTGCGCGACTTTTACCAACTTTAAGGTTTTTTGCAGTGTATGATGCAACTGGTGGCACACAGTGGCCCCTGAGTGAAACATCGAAATATGCATAAATTTTGACAGAGATTGATTCGCTGTATCCAAAAACGGATGCGCATCAACCGACTTTAACTAATTCGCGAATAACAGGCTTTTTAATTATAATATTAATTGAATGATTGTAATTTCAATATTACTATTAATTTCCTACCCTTATAAGTTATCACAGTAATCAGTTAAACTCTCGCGATGGTAAACCATATGTTTTGATGAAGTTTTAACTGTATACATTCATTATTCTATGGGATTTTAGCAAAATAGTTGGAAAACTCCCAAATATTTTTTTCTAATTTTTAGAATCAAACCAAAAAAATATTTGCAACAATATTTTCCAACAATAAGTTTTTCTCTTTTGTTGTTGCTATAATATGCAATTTATGTACCCAATCTCTATAAATTTGGTATCATATTTTTCTACGCATTGTCTAGATTCCGCATATATTCTTTAATTTATTTTTTGAGGGTTTGTACGGATTCTGGGACAGGATAATTTGGATTTACTTCAAAATTTTTTTATTATTTGTTGACTTTCCGCGAAAATAATAATAAATTTAATAACTATTTAAACATCTACTAATAAATATGGACTGCTGTTAACGATTTATGCATACATTTTCTCATAACAACAAAAATTATATTTTTAAATATTTTTTCTTTATATGAGAATAAAAACCGCTATAACTTTTGCGCGCATTGGCCAATTTCGTGAACGCGAGCAGATTTGAAACCGGATTTTTTTCCTTTACCTCTGTACCAAAAATCGTAGATGTGCTCGTAAAAAATTTTTTTATTTTTTTTCAAATGGAATTGTAAAGGAATTTTGTTATTCGCCATATATGTTTATTTTTTGCCTTCGTAAAAATCCAAGATTAGGTTCATTTTGGGTCTGTGGTTCCGTACTATTTAGCTACTTGTAGTGGTCTTTATATCCCCGCAGAATCTTAATAGAATCAAGTTTTTTTTTACAATTTTGAGTTTGACGGTAGTTTGTCCATTTTGTATTCTAGTGAGACAAAACTATCATAGGTCCTCGATTATAAATAATAACGAGACGATGTAGACCCATTTGGTGTACTTTATAGATCTTAAGTTTTTCTCTTTGAAAGGGACAATTTTTCTTTACTAATTAAAATTATTTACCTGTAGATTTAAACAGTTCTGTTTCTGAAAGGATCTTTTCTCTTCTATCGATTTCATTTGCAAAATAATGCAATATGCGATAGACTGACCAATCCACCAATACATACAAGGAGGAAAAAAGAGGACAAACACCCCTAGATTTTTATTAAAATCGTTTTGATAAATTGAATGGATTGTTCGCTATGATGTTCGTTTGTAAATTGCCGGTTTGTGGGTGGCTTTTCTTGCGGTTGTAATTTTATTGATGGCCGGCCAAAGGGAAACCAACCAAAGGACGGACTTACAGCTTTGGTAAGGACCTTTAATGACATTTAATCCTTAATTAAAAACCGGTTGTTAATGGTTATGTTTTTGTGTTCATTTGCAGTTGCTATTGATGTTGTTGTCGATGTCGCCGTCGTTGTCGTTTGTTGGCATTATGCTCTTTTTGTTAACCAGAGTCAATTGCATTCAAGTGATTGAGGTTTATGGGAACAAAAAAAAGGTATAATAATACGAACAGCATAATAATAAATGGGGGAATTTTTTCTTGCAAGGGAAAATGTGTGGGGACAATTTCAATTTAATAATTATTTTGATAATACATCAATGGTAACAGCGGCGATTATGTGGTGGAAGATAAATTAATGTTGGGTTTCACATTGAAATAAATTACTAGGAATCAATTAAGGATATTATATTGAATTTAGTTTTTGTAATACGGACTATTAATTTAAGTATAACAAAAGCTTTAATTAAAACACTTTGCAATCTGTAATTTAAAATTAATATTTTTTTTTTTTTTTTTGAAACCAATCAATTTTGAATGTCTGTAATAGTAGTTCCCCCACCCAATATTTCGTTAATGCAACTCCAAAAAAAAATTCAAATTCAATACACAATTGTTCTAGATTTTAATAATCCTTGTATTACAACCAACTGCTTGCTTGAAATGATACTCAAATGCCATTGTCATCATCAATGCATTGCAAAGAGTTTAACAACTTTTCAAATTTGTCCCTTTTTTCCACAACGAACCAAATATTCATAACTTTCTACAGTGTTTTTTTACAACTTTATTTCATACAACCGTTATTGCCTGCTGCCTCTTTCTATTGCCGCTTCTTACCAACGAACATTTGTTACAATAATGTCATAAGCGTCACTTCAAATGAAATTATCGTTCGCTAGGAAAGTTTTCTATTTCAAACTTTTATGCGGAAGGGAAAGAATGCTTTGTTCGAAAGCAAGCATAATGTTTCGTAAGAAAAAGTAGAAAACGAAACATGAAAATAATATGCAAAACTTTTAAAAGTGGTTTTCAATGAAATTTAGAAATATAATTTTCTTTATTTGCTGCTAATGAGTTTTTATTTTTTTAGTTTTTACTGTTTTAAATTAAAGATTAAGAAGATGTTTTTTTTTTGGAGAAACAAATATATTTTATTATAATTCTCAATAATTTAATTCATTAGCTAAAACCATATTGGGATTTGGCTAATGATGTTTAATAAGCCTCAGGGCTCCATTCACTTTTCATAGAAGAATGGTTCACGTAAATTTCACTTTGTCAATTTTTTCCAATCGTTGCTGTAGAAGTTAATGTTTGAATTTATTCAAACTTTATTTAAAATAAAATTCAATGAAATTTTCGATTTTAAATATCATTCGAATGGCTCTGGGAAATCTGTATATTGAATGCCAACATTGATATTGGCGTTACAGATACGGCTATGACTGAATTGCACACATAGGGGAAACCTAGACCAAACGTGCTCAAAATTTTTGGAGGACTCCCTTCAAACACTAAAACGTGAATTTTTAAAGAATTTTTGGAGGACCCTTTCAAACAAGAAAGCGTGGGGTTTTAAGAATTTTTGGAGGCCTCCCTTCAAACATGAAAATGTGGAATTTTAAAGAATTGTTGGAGGCCTTCCTTCAAACAAGAAAACGTGAATTTTTAAAGACTTTTTGGAGGCTTTCCTTCAAACAAGAAAACGTGGATTTATAAAGAGTTTTGGGAGGCCTACCATCAACCAAGAAAACGTGGATTTTAAAAGAATTTTGGGAGGCCTACCTTTAAATAAGAAAACGTGGATTTTTAAAGAGTTTTTGTAGGCCTCCCTTCAAACAAGAAAACCTGGACTTTTTAAAGAATTTTCGGAGGCCTCCCTTTAAACAAGAAAACGTGGATTTTTAAAGAATTTTTGGAAGCCTCCCTTCAAACAAGAAAACCTGGACTTTTTAAAGAATTTTTGGAGGCCTCCCTTCAAAGAAGAAAACGTGGATTTTTAAAGAATTTTGGGAGGCCTCCCTTCAAACAAGAAAACGTGGATTTTTAAAGAATTTTGGGAGGCCTCCCTTCAAACAAGAAAACGTGGATTTTTAAAGAATTTTGGGAGGCCTCCCTTCAAACAAGAAAACGTGGATTTTTAAAGAATTTTTGGAGGCCTTCCTTCAAACAAGAAAACGTTGATTTTTAAAGAACTTTTAAAGGCCTTCCTTCAAACAAGAAAACGTGGATTTTTAAAGAATTTTGGGAGGCCTCCCTTCAAACTAGAAAACGTGGATTTTTAAAGATTTTTTAGAGGCCTCCATTCAAACAAGAAAACGTGGATTTTTAAAGAATTTTGGGGGGCCTCCCTTCAAACAAGAAAACGTGGATTTTTAAAGAATTTTGGGAGGCCTCCCTTCAAACAAGAAAACGTGGATTTTTAAAGAATTTCGGAAGGCCTCCCTTCAAACAAGAAAACGTGGATTTTTAAAGAATTTTGGGAGGCCTCCCTCCAAACAAGAAAACGTATATTTTTAAAGAATTTTGGGAGGCCTCCCTTCAAACAAGAAAACGTGGATTTTTAAAGAATTTTGGGAGGCCTCAAACGTGGATTTTTAAAGAATTTTGGGAGGCCTCAAACGTGGATTTTTAAAGAATTTTGGGAGGCCTCAAACGTGGATTTTTAAAGAATTTTGGGAGGCCTCAAACGTGGATTTTTAAAGAATTTTGGGAGGCCTCCCTTCAAACAACAAAATGTGGATTTTTAAAGATTTTTAGAGGCCTCCCTTCAAACTAGAAAACGTGGATTTTTAAAGATTTTTTAAAGGCCTCCCTTCAAACTAGAAAACGTGGATTTTTAAAGATTTTTTAGAGGCCTCCATTCAAACAAGAAAACGTGGATTTTTAAAGAATTTTGGGAGGCATCGATTCAAACAAGAAAACGTGGATTTTTAAAGATTTTTTAGAGGCCTCCATTCAAACAAGAAAACGTGGATTTTTAAAGAATTTTGGGAGGCCTCCCTTCAAACAAGAAAACGTGGATTTTTAAAGAATTTTGGGAGGCCTCCCTTCAAACAAGAAAACGTGGATTTTTAAAGAATTTTGGGAGGCCTCGATTCAAACAAGAAAACGTGGATTTTTAAAGAATTTTGGGAGGCCTCCCTTCAAACAACAAAACGTGGATTTTTAAAGAATTTTGGGAGGCCTCCCTTCAAACTAGAAAACGTGGATTTTTAAAGATTTTTTAGAGGCCTCCATTCAAAAAAGAAAACGTGGATTTTTAAAGAATTTTGGGAGGCCTCCCTTCAAACAAGAAAAAGTGGATTTTTAAAGAATTTTGGGAGGTCTCCCTTCAAACAAGAAAACGTGGATTTTTAAAGAATTTTGGAAGGCCTCCCTTCAAACAAGAAAACGTGGATTTTTAAAGAATTTTGGGAGGCCTCCCTTCAAACAACAAAACGTGGATTTTTAAAGAATTTTGGGAGGCCTCCCTTCAAACAACAAAACGTGGATTGTTAAAGAATTTTGGGAGGCCTCCCTTCAAACAACAAAACGTGGATTTTTAAAGAATTTTGGGAGGCCTCCCTTCAAACAACAAAACGTGGATTTTTAAAGAATTTTGGGAGGCCTCCCTTCAAACAACAAAACGTGGATTTTTAAAGAATTTTGGGAGGCCTCCCTTCAAACAACAAAACGTGGATTTTTAAAGAATTTTGGGAGGCCTCCCTTCAAACAAGAAAACGTGGATTTTTAAAGAATTTTGGGAGGTCTCCCTTCAAACAAGAAAACGTGGATTTTTAAAGAATTTTGGGAGGCCTCCCTTCAAACAAGAAAACGTGGATTTTTAAAGAATTTTGGGAGGCCTCCCTTCAAACAAGAAAACGTGGATTTTTAAAGAATTTTGGAAGGCCTCCCTTCAAACAAGAAAACGTGGATTTTTAAAGAATTTTGGGAGGCCTCCATTCAAACAAGAAAACGTGGATTTTTAAAGAATTTTGGGAGGCCTCCCTTCAAACAAGAAAACGTGGATTTTTAAAGAATTTTGGGAGGCCTCGATTCAAACAACAAAACGTGGATTTTTAAAGAATTTTGGGAGGCCTCCCTTCAAACAACAAAACGTGGATTTTTAAAGAATTTTGGGAGGCCTCCCTTCAAACAACAAAACGTGGATTTTTAAAGAATTTTGGCAGGCCTCCCTTCAAACTAGAAAACGTGGATTTTTAAAGAATTTTGGGAGGCCTCCCTTCAAACAAGAAAACGTGGATTTTTAAAGAATTTTGGGAGGCCTCCCTTCAAACAAGAAAACGTGGATTTTTAAAGAATTTTGGGAGGCCTCCCTTCAAACAAGAAAACGTGGATTTTTAAAGAATTTTGGGAGGCCTCCATTCAAACAAGAAAACGTGGATTTTTAAAGAATTTTGGGAGGCCTCCCTTCAAACAAGAAAACGTGGATTTTTAAAGAATTTTGGGAGGCCTCCCTTCAAACAAGAAAACGTGGATTTTTAAAGAATTTTGGGAGGCCTCCCTTCAAACAAGAAAACGTGGATTTTTAAAGAATTTTGGGAGGCCTCCCTTCAAACAAGAAAACGTGGATTTTTAAAGAATTTTGGGAGGCCTCCCTTCAAACAAGAAAACGTGGATTTTTAAAGAATTTTGGGAGGCCTCCCTTCAAACAAGAAAACGTGGATTTTTAAAGAATTTTGGGAGGCCTCCCTTCAAACAAGAAAACGTGGATTTTTAAAGAATTTTGGGAGGCCTCCCTTCAAACAAGAAAACGTGGATTTTTAAAGAATTTTGGGAGGCCTCCCTTCAAACAAGAAAACGTGGATTTTTAAAGAATTTTGGGAGGCCTCCCTTCAAACAAGAAAACGTGGATTTTTAAAGAATTTTGGGAGGCCTCCCTTCAAACAAGAAAACGTGGATTTTTAAAGAATTTTGGGAGGCCTCCCTTCAAACAAGAAAACGTGGATTTTTAAAGAATTTTGGGAGGCCTCCCTTCAAACAAGAAAACGTGGATTTTTAAAGAATTTTGGGAGGCCTCCCTTCAAACAAGAAAACGTGGATTTTTAAAGAATTTTGGGAGGCCTCCCTTCAAACAAGAAAACGTGGATTTTTAAAGAATTTTGGGAGGCCTCCCTTCAAACAAGAAAACGTGGATTTTTAAAGAATTTTGGGAGGCCTCCCTTCAAACAAGAAAACGTGGATTTTTAAAGAATTTTGGGAGGCCTCCCTTCAAACAAGAAAACGTGGATTTTTAAAGAATTTTGGGAGGCCTCCCTTCAAACAAGAAAACGTGGATTTTTAAAGAATTTTGGGAGGCCTCCCTTCAAACAAGAAAACGTGGATTTTTAAAGAATTTTGGGAGGCCTCCCTTCAAACAGGAAAACGTGGATTTTTAAAGAATTTTGGGAGGCCTCCCTTCAAACAAGAAAACGTGGATTTTTAAAGAATTTTGGGAGGCCTCCCTTCAAACAAGAAAACGTGGATTTTTAAAGAATTTTGGGAGGCCTCCCTTCAAACAAGAAAACGTGGATTTTTAAAGAATTTTGGGAGGCCTCCCTTCAAACAAGAAAACGTGGATTTTTAAAGAATTTTGGGAGGCCTCCCTTCAAACAAGAAAACGTGGATTTTTAAAGAATTTTGGGAGGCCTCCCTTCAAACAAGAAAACGTGGATTTTTAAAGAATTTTGGGAGGCCTCCCTTCAAACAAGAAAACGTGGATTTTTAAAGAATTTTGGGAGGCCTCCCTTCAAACAAGAAAACGTGGATTTTTAAAGAATTTTGGGAGGCCTCCCTTCAAACAAGAAAACGTGGATTTTTAAAGAATTTTGGGAGGCCTCCCTTCAAACAAGAAAACGTGGATTTTTAAAGAATTTTGGGAGGCCTCCCTTCAAACAAGAAAACGTGGATTTTTAAAGAATTTTGGGAGGCCTCCCTTCAAACAAGAAAACGTGGATTTTTAAAGAATTTTGGGAGGCCTCCCTTCAAACAAGAAAACGTGGATTTTTAAAGAATTTTGGGAGGCCTCCCTTCAAACAAGAAAACGTGGATTTTTAAAGAATTTTGGGAGGCCTCCCTTCAAACAAAAAAACGTGGATTTTTAAAGAATTTTGGGAGGCCTCCCTTCAAACAAGAAAACGTGGATTTTTAAAGAATTTTGGGGGGCCTCCCTTCAAACAAGAAAACGTGGATTTTTAAAGAATTTTGGGAGGCCTCCCTTCAAACAATAAAACGTGGATTTTTAAAGAATTTTGGGAGGCCTCCCTTCAAACAAGAAAACGTGGATTTTTAAAGAATTTTGGGAGGCCTCCCTTCAAACAAGAAAACGTGGATTTTTAAAGAATTTTGGGAGGCCTCCCTTCAAACAAGAAAACGTGGATTTTTAAAGAATTTTGGGAGGCCTCCCTTCAAACAAGAAAACGTGGATTTTTAAAGAATTTTGGGAGGCCTCCCTTCAAACAAGAAAACGTGGATTTTTAAAGAATTTTGGGAGGCCTCCCTTCAAACAAGAAAACGTGGATTTTTAAAGAATTTTGGGAGGCCTCCCTTCAAACAAGAAAACGTGGATTTTTAAAGAATTTTGGGAGGCCTCCCTTCAAACAAGAAAACGTGGATTTTTAAAGAATTTTGGGAGGCCTCCCTTCAAACAAGAAAACGTGGATTTTTAAAGAATTTTGGGAGGCCTCCCTTCAAACAAGAAAACGTGGATTTTTAAAGAATTTTGGGAGGCCTCCCTTCAAACAAGAAAACGTGGATTTTTAAAGAATTTTGGGAGGCCTCCCTTCAAACAAGAAAACGTGGATTTTTAAAGAATTTTGGGAGGCCTCCCTTCAAACAAGAAAACGTGGATTTTTAAAGAATTTTGGGAGGCCTCCCTTCAAACAAGAAAACGTGGATTTTTAAAGAATTTTGGGAGGCCTCCCTTCACACAACAAAACGTGGATTTTTAAAGATTTTTTAGAGGCCTCCCTTCAAACTAGAAAACGTGGATTTTTAAAGATTTTTTGGAGGCCTCCCTTCAAACAAGAAAACGTGGATTTTAAAGAGTGTTTTGGAGGCCTCACTTCAAACAAGAATACGTGGATTTTTAAAGAATTTGTGGAGGCCTATCTTCAAATAAGAAAACGTGGATTTTTGCAGATTTTTCGAGGTCTCCCTTCAAACAAGAAAACGTGGATTTTTAAAGAATTTTTGGAGGCCTACCTTCAAACAAGAAAACGTGGATTTTTAAAGAATTTTGGGAGGCCTCCCTTCAAACAAGAAAACGTGGATTTTTAAAAAATTTTGGGAGGCCTCCCTTCAAACAAGAAAACGTGGATTTTTAAAGAATTTTGGGAGGCCTCCCTTCAAGCAAGAAAACGTGGATTTTTGAAGAATTTTGGGAGGCCTCCCTTCAAACAAGAAAACGTGGATTTTTAAAGAATTTTGGGAGGCCTCCCTTCAAACAAGAAAACGTGGATTTTTAAAGAATTTTGGGAGGCCTCCCTTCAAACAAGAAAACGTGGATTTTTAAAGAATTTTGGGAGGCCTCCCTTCAAACAAGAAAACGTGGATTTTTAAAGAATTTTGGGAGGCCTCCCTTCAAACAAGAAAACGTGGATTTTTAAAGAATTTTGGGAGGCCTCCCTTCAAACAAGAAAACGTGGATTTTTAAAGAATTTTGGGAGGCCTCCCTTCAAACAAGAAAACGTGGATTTTTAAGAATTTTGGGAGGCCTCCCTTCAAACAAGAAAACGGAGATTTTTAAAGAATTTTTGGAGGCCTCCCTTCAAACAAGAAAACGTGGATTTTTAAAGAGTTTTTGGAGGCCTTCCTTCTAACAAGAAAACGTGGATTTTTAAAGAATTTTTGGAGGCCTTCCTTTAAACAAGAAAACCTGGATTTTTAAAGAATTTTTGGAGGTCTCCCTTCAAACAACAAAACGTGGCTTTTTAAAGAATTTTTGGAGGCCTCCCTTCAAACAACAAAACGTGGCGTTTTAAAGAATTTATTGAGGCCTCCCTTCAAACAACAAAACGTGGACTTTTAACGAATTTTGGGAGGCCTTCCTTCAAACAAGAAAACGTGGATTTTTAAAGAATTTTTGGAGGCCTCCCTTCAAACAACAAAACGTGGATTTTTAAAGAATTTTTGGAGGCCTCCCTTCAAACAACAAAACGTGGATTTTTAAAGATTTTTTGGAGGCCTCCCTTCAAACAACAAAACGTGGCTTTTTAAAGAATTTTTGGAGGCCTCCCTTCAAACAACAAAACGTGGCGTTTTAAAGAATTTATTGAGGCCTCCCTTCAAACAACAAAACGTGGACTTTTAAAGAATTTTGGGAGGCCTTCCTTCAAACAAGAAAACGTGGATTTTTAAAGAATTTTTGGAGGCCTCCCTTCAAACAACAAAACGTGGATTTTTAAAGAATTTTTGGAGGCCTCCCTTCAAACAACAAAACGTGGATTTTTAAAGAATTTTTGGAGGCCTCCCTTCAAAAAATAAGACGTGGATTTCTAAAGAATTTTTGGAGGCCTCCCTTCAAACAAGAAAACGTGGATTTTTAAAGAATTTTTGGAAACCTCCCTTCAAAACAAGAAAAGTGGATTTTTAAAGAATTTTTGGAGGTCTCCCTTCAAACAAGAAAAGTGGATTTTTAAGAATTTTGGAGACGTCCCTTCAAACAAGAATGCGTGGATTTTAAAGAATTTTTGGAGGCATCCCTTCAAACAAGAAAGCGTGGATTTTTAAAGAATTTTTGGAGACATCCCTTTAAACAAGAATATGTTGATTTTTAAAGAATTTTTGTAGGCCTCCTTATAAACAAGAAAACGTGTATTTTCAAAGAATTTTTTAGACCTCCCTTCAAACAAGAAAACCAGGATTTTTAAAGAATTTTGGGAGGCCTCCCTTGGAACAAGAAAACGTGGATTTTTAAAGAATTTTGGGAGGCCTCCCTTCAAACAAGAAAACTTGGATTTTTAAACAAATTTTAGAAAGAGTTTTTGGAGGCCGCCCTTCGAACATGAACACATGGATTTTTAAACAAATTTTAGAAGTCTCCTTCAAACAAGAAAACGTGGATTTTAAAGAATTTCTGGAGGCCTTCCTTCAAACAAGAAAACGTGGATTTTAAAGAATTTCTGGAGGCCTTCCTTCAAACTAAACGTGTATTTTTAAAGAATTTTTGGAGGTATCCCATCAACCAAGAAAACGTGGATTTGTAGAGATTTTTGGAGGCCTCGCTTTAAACAAGAAAACGTGGATTTTTAAAGAATTGTTGGAGGTATCCCTTCAACCAAGAAAACGTGGATTTGTAGAGATGTTTGGAGGCCTCGCTTTAAACAAGAAAACGTGTATTTTTAAAGAATTGTTGGAGGTATCCCTTCAACCAAGAAAAAGTGGATTTTTAAAGAATTTTTGCAGGCCTTCAAAGAAGAAAACGTGGATTTTTAAAGAATTTTTGGAGGTATCCCTTCAACCAAGAAAAAGTGGATTTTTAAAGAATTTTTGCAGGCCTTCAAAGAAGAAAACGTGGATTTTTAAAGAATTTTTGGAGGTATCCCTTCAACCAAGAAATCGTGGATTTTTAAAGATTTTTGGGAGGAATCCCTTCAAAGAAGACATCGTGGATTTTTAGGAATTTTCGGAGGCCTTGCTTTAAACAAGAAAGCGTGGATTTTTAAAGAATTTTTGGAGGCCTCCCTGTAAAGAAGAAAACGTGGATTTTTAAAGAATTCTGGAGGCCTCCCTGTAAAGAAGAAAATGTGGATTTTTAAAGAATTTTTGGAGGCCTCCCTGTAAAGAAGAAAACGTGGATTTTTAAAGAATTCTGGAGGCCTCCCTGTAAAGAAGAAAACGTGGATTTTTAAAGAATTTTTGGAGGCCTCCCTGTAAAGAAGAAAACGTGGATTTTTAAAGAATTTTTGGAGGCCTCCCTGTAAAGAAGAAAACGTGGATTTTTAAAGAATTTTTGGAGGCCTCCCTGTAAAGAAGAAAACGTGGATTTTTAAAGAATTTTTGGAGGCCTCCCTGTAAAGAAGAAAACGTGGATTTTTAAAGAATTTTTGGAGGCCTCCCTGTAAAGAAGAAAACGTGGATTTTTAAAGAATTTTTGGAGGCCTCCCTTCAAACAAGAAAACGTGGATTTTTAACATATTTTTGGAGGCCTCCCTTCAAACAAGAAAACGTGGATTTTTAAAGAATTTTTGGAGGACTCCCTTCAAACATAAAACGTGGGTTTTTAAAGAGCTTTGAGAGGAATTTTTGGAGGCTCCCCTTTAAACAAGAAAACGTGGGTTTTTAAAGAATTTTTGGAGGACTCCCTTCAAACATAAAACGTGGGTTTTTAAAGAATTTTTGGAGGTCTTGACTTTACTTTTATCACTATTTTTAATTAACCTATGAAATTGGTTGACGTAGAGGTCAGAAAGACACCAAGCAACGTATCTTACCTGCTTTATCATGGCAAATACCAGGATTTATCTTGCTCCCTTTGCTTTTAACACCCGTTAAAGGTAGTGAGCTAACATGGATAAAAAAATTTTCTCAGAAAAAAGCATCCTACTATGAAAAACAAAGGAAAAGAAAAACAAGCCCCTCTAAATTTGACGACCTGGAATGTTCGCACTCTTTATAGAGGAGGTGCAGTTTAAGCACTGTTAGATGTACTTGAAAAGTAGGGGCACCTGGCTGCCTCCATATCAAAGAACAAGAAATGAAATTGATCACCTTGTGATATATGGAAGACATTCATCGAGCGTGTTGGATGTACTATCGTTCCGAGGGGCGAACATAGATTCGGACTACTGCCTTGTTGCAGGTAAGTACTCGTCTAAATAAAGCACGAACAGATACAACGCGGAAAATCTGCATCGGTAATCTGCAAACACAACTGATAGCCACTGCCTATTCTACTCAACTAGCCCATTTGCTTAATGAAAGCACTCCTCGTCCCGATACACATCAGCACAATGGCAAAATATTGCCCACTCCATGCGAACAGCCGCAAAATCCATACTTGGTTAACAGAGACCTCCACCAAGGAACCCATGGTATGACCAGGAGTGTCGGGCGTCTTTTCCGCAGGAAACATTGAGAAATGAGAAAGCGGGAGTGTGAAAAAATCGAGATGTACAGGAGCCAGAATGAAGTCGGAAAATTCTACCAAAGAGTAAAACATCAAACTGATGGCTTTGGTACAGCACATTCTCCTGTAGAGACCAGCAAGATAAGTTGGTATCTAATACAGATAATGTGCTCGGGATACGGAAATAGCATTTATGTGGAGAAAACTTCAACGTTTTATTCTTATGCGAATATCTCTACATCTATACGGGGTATTCCAAAAGCAAAGCCTGTCAAGAGAATATCACCTTTACAGTGATGCAAAGTATGACAATGAAAGTAGAAAGTCTCATCTTTGCAAGGATGCACAGTAGGTTGGCGTAGGTGCTTAAACAACGGAGGTATCGCAATAGAAGGTAATACATCCCATTTTTCTTATTTTTTGGATTTGGGGTAGTGGTGTAGGGTATCACATATCAATTGTCTTTGCTCACTTGTTTATAACTGTAAGTTTTCTTTATGTGGCAGGACAATGTTGGGCAGGCGCATCTGTCGGCTACGCGGACAAAAGTACTCCCTCCATAAGCATTTAAACGATACCAATATTTCTCAAGTAAAAATAGTGAAATGTCAAGACCCATATGCATATCGTTGTGACCATGGTATAAAGACAACCTATGGTAAGCCTTGGACTCGAACCCAGGCAATTTTTTTAGTGCAGCTCTGGAATGCAAAGCATTGCACTACGCTGGCATCACCATTAACCAGTTCCAGTATTTTTCATTAAAGCGTAAGGAATTTAAATCCTATCTAATTATTTCCTTCAAAATGGTTGATTACGATTGCACATTTTCATTTATTTGCAAAATAATGCGTCAGTCTAAATAAATGACACATATTAAAAAAAACGAAATTGAATTAAAATTGAAATTTCCACTTGTATATGAAAACAAGAAAATGGAAACCATCAACACGAGAGTATAAAAAGCAATAGCTTTTTGAAAGAGAGTCTATATAATGGCGTAATTTCCATTTTCATTTCCGTTTCCTTGGCTAACAAATTCGAAATGTTATTGCAAGTACTTGAAAACACTGAACCTTAAGCCTATGTCCCACTCAATGAAGCAAAATTACATTTCAAGTGGCGAGAGGCTCCGCTAAAAATAATTTAAGCTGTCAAATTCTCGCCCTAATCTAACGCCTCTTAAACAAAAGAATGATGTATAACAATCGGATTGTGTTAAGAAGAGGAAGACCGAGTCATAGACAAAATCGACAGCAACAAAAAGCAGGAGCCCTTCCGAAACTAAACAAAGCCATAATGCTATTGCGAACAAGGACTAAGGTAATGACAGCCATACAACGGAAGCGAATGTAAATTGCTTGCAATTATTTATACAATTTGAAGAGCGGGAGAGGGAGAGAGATCTTAATTTATTGGATGCGGCAGCGGAGGCGGCGGTAGTTGGCACTTTTGTCGTCGTCCTCGTAACATTTCACATTCATTGTTTATTGGTTCACCAAAAAACCGGAAATTGAAAAATTCAAATGAGCTGCTTTTGTTTTCAATTTTTCAAATAGTACACCAAACGTACCAAACCAAAGGAAGTGGGAGGTGGAGGCTTTGAAATTTGTGTGTGTTTGGAAAGTTCTTTAAGATATTTGTATATCTTTTGAAATTGCTATTTATTTTTATTTGTTGTATACGGCATAATTATTTCTATTTACTTTAACATTATTTAACCAACAGTTTGCAGTTATATTACAAATTAATTAATTCGAAATTTGTTTATTTCATATTTACTAACAAATATTGAACAAATAAAATACAAAGAGTTATCATTTCCATTATAAACCAATTTAATTAATTGGACTACCATTTGTGTATAATTAATATATACTTATAATTTAAAATTAGAAAATTTGTCAACATTAGTCAAACAAATATAAATAATATGTTAAATTTCTAAATTCTGTGGGTTATGTAGAGGTTGAGTATCATCATAGCAACGGACAGTGGTTGCTGTTATTAGCCAAAAATGAAAAAGATTTAAAAATATAGGTTTTGTTGAACCATTTCAACAGTTCTTCTTAAGAACAGCTTCTCTTCGTTCAGACCATCTTCCCATAATTGTCTCCATCAGCAGAGCGCCGGGTGACGTAGGGGATGGAAGATACCAAGGAGCAGTCATGACCGGCTTTATCATGGCAAAGTCCAGGATTTATCTTGGTCCCTCTTTCATCTCAAGTGGACACTGACCTCCCCGTGGTGTCACCTGGGGAACTGCCTTCAGCACCCGTTAAAGGTAGTGAGCTAACATGTGCCGCGCGTTCACACATAAGAACGTTAAAATCTTGGGTTTGGGCGTCGGGTTAGTAACCCTCCCCTAGAAAAAACAGCCTACTATGAAAAAAAGAAAGAAAAACAAACCTCTCTAAAGGTGACGAACCCCGCAAACGTGTTAAGGACCATGATCTGCGAATCTGAACCTAGTTTACGCATTGGCAGATGTACTTGAAAAGTACAAGGCCGACATTACTGCCATGCAGGAAATACGATGACACAAAGCATGACTTTGGTTGTGGATTTGTAGTTGGTCGGAGGTTAAAACATCACCAGTGAATGGAAGACTCGCTACAATTCGATTAAAAGCAAAATTCTTCAACATCAGCTTTATTTCTGCTCATGCTCCCACTGAAGACAAGGACGAACATACCAAAGATATATTTTACTAGCACTTAGAAGAAACTTATGACTGTTGCCCTGCCCATGACATTAAAATTATACTAGGCGATTTTATTACCAATATTGGAAAGGAGAATATCTTTGGCCCAACAGTCATGACATTCAGTCTCCACAGTGAAACATCTAACAATGGTATGAGGCTGATAGACTTTGCAGCTGCAAGAAACATGGTAGTTAGCAGTACCAGATTTAAGCATCTCGATATTCATAAGGGCACCTGGCTATCGCCAGATCAAAGAACAAGAAATCAAATTGATCACGTTGTGATAGATGGAAAACATGCATCAAGCGTGTTGGATGTACGATCGTTCCGAGGTGCAAACATAGACTCGGACCACTACATTGTTGCAGCAAAGGTACGTACGAGATTAAACGTAGCAAACAAAGTGCGAACAGACACAACACGGAAGTTGGACATCGGTAAGCTGCAATCACAACAGAGAGCCACAGCATATATCACTCAACTGGCCCGACTGTTTAATCAAAGCACTCCTCGTCCCGATAACATATCAGGACAATGGCAAAACATTGCCCACTCCATGCACACATCCGCTAAATCAGTACTTTGATACCAGAGACCTCCACCAAGGAATCCATGGTATCCAGGAGTGTCGTGCTGCTACCGAAGAAAAAATTCGGCATACATGGCTACTTTACAATGAGTAGCAACGCGTAGCGCACGAGAGTGTTATCGGGAGAAAAGGAGAGAGGAGAAACGTCTTTTCCGCAGTAAAAAGAGAGATATGGAAAAGCGGGAGTGTGAACAAATCGAGATGTACAGAATACAGAATGAAGTCCGAAAATTCTACCAAAGAGTGAAACATCAAACTGATGGCATTGGAACTGGCACATCCTCCTGTAGAGACCAGCAAGGTAATCTGGTAACTGATACAGATACTGTGTTAAGGATATGGAAAGAGCATTTTTCCAAACTGTTGTTATTCAATAGTAGCGAAGTCGACGAAGATACCACAGATCCAATCCCAGAAGATGGTTTTGAATGTATACCACCCGGCCAAGATGAGGTAAAGACAGCAATAAACCTGCTGAAGAATAATAAGGCACCATGAGCCGAGCTGTTTAAAACCTTAGGCGACACGCTAATAAGGTGTATGCATCATCTAGTTAGCTCCATCTGGCAGGAAGAACGCGTACCCCACGATTGGAACCTGAGCATCCTGTGTCCCGTAAGACTTTATGCTCCAACTATAGGGGGCATAAGTCTTCTCCCTATCGCCTACAATATAGTGTCAAGGATATTGTGCGAACGACTAAAGCCCATGGTCAACGAAATAATTGGACCATGCCAACGCGGCTTTAGACCTGGCAAGTCCACCATTGACCAGATATTTACCCTGCGGCAAATCCTGGAGAAGACCCAAGAGATGCAGATCGACGTCTACCACATTATTGTCAATTATAAAGCAGCCTTCGACAGCCCGCTACGTTCAAAGGTATTCCAAGCAATGTCTGGATTTGGTATCCCCGCAAAGCTCATTCGGCTTTGTAAAATGACTCTAACTGACAAAAGATCTTCAGTTAAAATAGGAAAGAACCTCTTCGAAGAGTTTTGTACCAAAAGAGGTTTCAGGCAAGGAGACATCCTTTCGTGTGATCTTTTCAACATCATGCTAGAAAAGGTTATACGAGAGGCAAACATTAAAAGAATCTCAATCTACACCAATAGCCCCATGTTACTTGCTTATGCTGATGATATAGACATCATGGGACGATCAGTAAAACAAGTAACCGATACCTTTATGAAGGTCGAAGGAGAATCTGCTAAAGTCGGTCTGGCGGTAAACGGCGAAAAGACCAAGCTGATGGAGTCAACGCGCAATGCGTCCATTGAGATCGGACCAACTGTTGAAGTTGGTTCCTATAATTTTGAGGTAGTACAAGACTTCGTATACCTCGGCACCGCCGTAAACACAACAAACGACATCAGTTGTGCAATAAAAAGAAGAGTTGTATTGGCCAACAGATGCTACTTTGGCTTAAGTAAGCACTTTAAGAACAAAGCCACAACTCGCCAAACAAAAATAAGGCTTTAAAAAACACTGATACTACCCGTGCTGATGTATGGTTCCGAAGCCTGTGTACTTGCGCAAGCAGATAAGACAGTGCTTGGGGTGTTTGAGAGAAAAATTCTTCGAAAGATCTACGAACCGATTTGCGTTAACGGTAAATATCGACGTCGTATGAACCACGAGCTGTATCTGCTATACAACGACATCGATATAGTTAAACGTATCGAGATGCAGCGATTGCATTGGATAGGCCATATAATAAGAATGGGCGATGATGAACCTGCTAAAAAGGTGTATAAATTCGAGCCACATGGCGGTGCACGCAGAATTGGCAGGCCAAAGAAGAGATGGCGCAAACAAGTGGATGAAGATATGACAATGCGCGGTATTACAAAAAGCGAAGCACTAAACAGAGAGAATTGGAGATCTTTTCTTAGTTCGGTCTATGGAACAAATGTTCTGTAATGGGCCAGCTAAGTAAGTATGTAAGTAGCAGAGCGCCGGATTTCATAACCTCTGAACGGCGCACTTTCATCAATTATGGGAAAGCTAATATACCTAGTTTTAGATAGTGCACTAGTAACTGCTTCAGAGAGGGTTGATGTTTGGGAAGCAGAAAGGACCTTCTGGTAGATTGCTACTGCTGCAGCCGCTCGCCATATTACTGCTTGTCGAATACCCCAAGTGATACAAAATTTCCCAGCAGAAGCGACGGTATTAGCAAATGAGCGTTATCAGCTGCTTCGAGCCAACACCAGTGACACCAGATTCAGAGAACTGACGCTGGAAGTTAGCACGTTGGTTGGTTGGTGAGCATAAGTGCAGCAAGTGACTAGATACGATGCGCCTGACCTAACTTAAAATTGAAGGTGGTCACACCTGGGAAGTTTTTGCGGATTCTGAAGCTACAATGTGGAGAAGAATAATAAAAAAAACAAAAAAAGTAAGAAAGGGCTGTAGTCGGACGGGGCTGACGATCTGACATCGTACACCACATCCTCTGGGAACTGTTTTCCACGGATTTTATTTTATATGATTGCGGCACGTTATGTTATTGATATTTTTGTATCATTTATTATTGATATAATTTACATCAAAGGGAAGGTCAAGAGTTGGTTTTCAAGTTTCGTGTTCGTAATTTGTCGGAATATGCCACCAGAATTTAAAATTTGGACAAAAAATTAAATTTGAATATTTTTCCTACAATGGTCAATAGTCACTTTCACATGCTAAATACTGTCCGGTCATTTTCAAAGTTATTGTCATATTCTTTGTCTTACTTCGCGCAAAAATTTGTCAGTATTAAATGTAACTGCGACTTATAGCGTTACACTACACACAATTAAAACTGTGGGATCCCAGTATATTAGGGTGGTTTTAAAAAATCGATGTCGATTTTTTTTTATGCGGCACGCCCCAAAGTGTTTAGTTTTGTTAGATTTTAGGATTGTCAAAGTTTGAGGACAATCGGATTATGTTAACACGTGCCACTGGGGCCTCAAAGTACCCATAGTAATTTGTATGGGGCCAAAGCAACGTTGCTGACAGTTTTTGATCGGAAATCGTCAAATCGTCAACATAGTCCGTAACGAAGTATAAAGGTTTATCTTAAACCAATCAATTAGCTTAATTACATTTGTAGGTAGCCGAGTTTAGGAACACTATCAAAAAATGTTGCACCAATAGTCGGCCAATTATAACGGACTAATGTCAAACCATGCATTCTGTTGGATTGAGTAACTATAAAAGCATAGCTTTTTTCAAAAACAGTTTTTAATCTGACTTTAGAGTACTTAATTAAGGGTTTTCTCATTTTTAAGCCAAGTTGAGCTAATAATAATCGAGAAAATTCATGTTTTCCACGTTTTTCCATGCCGACTATAGGAACACCTATACTTTTGTGGTTCCTAAAGTAGGCCCCCCATAAAAATAGCAAACTTAAAAATATTTTATAATAATTGTCTTGCCAAATGTATTCTTTAGACTGTTCTTTACTATAATAAATAAAATTCTGAAGAAAAATCTTTCATTTTAGTATAATTACCGAACATACAAAGTCGACAACATTACTATTTTTTCTGTAAGAGAGACGATTTACACTTATATTAAAAATAAAAAGTCTAAATTTTGGCATAATAAATTATCATATCTCCATGCAATTTTACACAAATATAGCTGATAGTAGCGTTAGAGCTTACATAAGTTTATTTTTCACGTTTTGTTGTAATAAATATTAGTTATTAGAGTTTCAATACAAAAATGGCCGACTATTGGTACTGGCCGGTAATAGGGGCTTTTACCCTACAACCCAAAGCAGTAAAGGTAACATAATCTCACATAAATACCGTCATAGAAAGCTTTCACCAGATGAGAGTTTCCCCTATGTCTATAGAGTTTGCAACAATGCAGCAAGGTAAATACACTGCCAGTTTTGAATGGCAGCTTTGCTCAAATATCGCCTGATTGACTGTGTGACCATCCATGTATTTCGATCATAAGTGACTATCTGACCTCTTAATGAGCGATTTTCATCCATTGCTAAGAGCATTTGTTGTTTTTATTGTTTTCTTTAAACTCTTTCGTAAAATTTTGTTTAAAATCTAGTTGGCTAACGTGAAAAATCGTCATTTCAGGGCGTCAAATCGTCATTTTTCAATTTTGGGTCAAAAAATCGTTAAAATGACGTTAAATCGTCAAATTCGGCAACACTGGGCCAAAGGCGACCATATTTATTGTCCAATCGATGAGAGCATTTTACCAGTTCATTGCTGTGGCCAAAAGACGAATCTAACAAAAATATATGAAAATCGGGCAAAATTTGCATATTGCTCCCATAGCATATCTGGCCAATTTTAGGTAGTTGGGCCCCATATGTTGCTAATATTAAAATCCGAGACGATTTTTACAATTTTTGGTAGGATTAGTTTTTTTAGCCAGAACAATGAACCAATAAATTTTTTCATCGATTAGACAATACATGTGGCTGCAGAGGGATTTCGTGAAAATTCACCTTTGTCCGCTTACATGCTACTATGGAAATAATAATGGTTCTGGGGGCATGGGTTACCGATAACCGATCATCATACATCTTTGTAGAATTCGTTTTTGGTTTCATCGATTAGACAATAATTGCGGCTATAGAGCAATTTCGTGAAAATTCACCTGTGGCCCATACAAATTACAATGGAAAATTCGAGGCCCCAGTGGCACGTGTTATCATATTCCGATTGTCCTCAAACTTTGAAAATGTTAAAATCTAACAAAACTGAACAATTTAGGAGGGTGCCGCATAAAAAAATCCGACACCGATTTTTTCCATTTGAGTTAAAACCAGCCTATTTTTATACGATTTTGTAGTTGCTCCGTAGGTCGCAATGACGGTCTGATCGACATGAAATTTTAAGTAAGGTTTGGGTTTACGACAAAGAAGAAACTGCAATTTAATATGATGGTCAGATAATATTTATTGGTTGAAATGGACCAAAACTTATGTGTGAAAATTGGTAAAATTTTTAGTATAATGTCTATTTTATTCCTGGAAGATATGTTCCACTCCCTGGCATTATATTTAAAAGAGGAACTCTTGGCCTTTCTATTGATGCCAATTATGCTAATGTACGTGGCCAGATAACATAGTTACAGCGTGCATACAGTGATTCCACAATTTTAATTGTGTGTAGTGTAACGCTATAAGTCGCAATTATATTTAACTAGCTGAACCTGGTGCACTTCGCTAACCCGAATAAGGTAAAATATATTTTAACACATTTATTTGTAGGCCAATTTTCTTCACACAATCCAATTTTCATTAAAATCGGGTATATGGTAATATTCAAAAAAGTTTTACAATCGTTGAAGTTGAGGTTCACCATTTAATAAGTCGCGAGCTGTTAATATATTTTATAAAATATGAATATATTTATATTAATTGAAGTGTTTTAGCCACGTTCTCATAATATGGACCATAACAAATAATTTTCGTGGAAGCTGCGTTGGTGGTAATATAAAAAAATGTGAAAAATGTGTTGAAGTTTACAAGTTTTTTGTGTTCTTTCTTGATTTCTGGCCAAACCACGCAAAATTCGAACCTGTGCTCAAAGAAAGAAATAAAGAATACCCCTTGGGCAACATGGTTCTAGTGTATGACTTTTCGATATATACACTGCATCCCCCTAAAATCGATGCTGACATTTTGAAGTTTTGATTTCAGTGTTTTTCGAATTTTTCTTATAACACTGTGCAACATTTTTAAGGTGATCTTGTGCAAACAATTCGAACTGTCGATTTTTTGAAAGTACAGACCCAAACGACAAGACACCCTACTTGGGTTTTGTTGTGTCAGATCCAGCTCGGATATTATAGCCCCATCTAAACATGGTTAAATATTGAGTTTTTAAAGAAATTCGGGACTATATCTCTGAAACCAATGCGAATCTTCTTTTGACCTCTGAAGCAAATTTGTAGATAAGGACAAGAATAAAATATTTGGAGAAATAATAAACTCGAAAAACTACACTTATTGCCTTAAATTTCACAATATATGCAAAAATTCCACAATTTTTATACATTTTGCACCGTATCTCCAAAACCGTTAATTTTTTCTGAATATTTTCTTTTGGAAAAATATTCCCTGGAATGTAGTACACAACTCTTCAGAACATGTCATTGTTGTAAAATGCCTCTATGCCGTTGTTTTCAGTACATTTTTCAACGACGATTTAATCAAAATGTCAATAATGTGGTGAAATCCGAAATGCGAGAATAAACTGTTGGTGTGAACTGTGTTTGAAATACTTCTTGTAAAAGATACGATGCAAAATACCGCTGAAACAACATGAAGAAAGCATTTTAGAGTTTCAGAATGTTCTAAAGAATTGTTGAGAACTTTATTTGGAAACTTTTTGGAAAAGGTTACTTGGTTCAACTCCCAATAGTTTAGCCGATACTGACCAGAATTTCAGCAATTATGTAAAATTTTCTATATTTTATAGATTTTGATGCCCTAGATGGAGTTTTTCTAATGTGGTTTCTTCAAAAGATAAGTTCTACTAGTTTAGGGCTACAATATTGCTAAAGACATCAAGGCCAAATTCCTATTTGTTTCTGAGATAAAGGCCTGATAAATGCAAAAAAGTGTAGATTTAGCCCGGTTTAGATGAGGCCATAAAATCCGAACTGGATCTGACAGGACAAAACCCTACTAGGGTTTTTGTAGTCTAAATATGTACTTTCAAAAAATCCATACTAGAAGCTGTTTGCATTTTCAGTGTTGCATAGTGTAATTAGAGGGTGCAACTAGATAATAATCGAAACTAGTTTATAGGATTGTAGAACTCGCGATTCCACGTCGTTCGATGTATGTATATCTCATGAGTGTGCTCCGTACAGCTTTCTAGTAACAGGAGTCCAAAGGCGAAAATTTGGTGCGTAAATTTTCTGAAAAAAACCTATTTTTTGGCTTTAAAATTTACAACTGTCGTA
Source organism: Musca autumnalis (assembly GCF_047663935.1). Classification (NCBI taxonomy): domain Eukaryota; kingdom Metazoa; phylum Arthropoda; class Insecta; order Diptera; family Muscidae; genus Musca; species Musca autumnalis. The sequence continues at coordinate 202,464,175 of NW_027411755.1, forward strand.
AAGATATCCCTGAACCCCGCCTGATATTAGTTTTTTTACGTGCCGGATCTAATAAGCCCTTCCGCGTTCGAATCCATCCACTAAGACGCCGGATATAGATACCTTGAAAGTAGGAAAATCTGCAAAAATATATTTTGACAATTCCGCGAATTGAACCGCGATTTTCTTTGATTATCTTTACATAAATGTAATCCTTTATACGCGATTATTATATTTGCCAAAAAGGTGTGTCACAAGTTACAAAGATTCGGGAGAAATACCCTTATTTATACCAAAATAGAATGTGGTGGCACATCCGCAGTTCTTGACGAATCTGTCTAAAATAATTTATATTGACGTATTTTTAATAGGCGGCCATTGAAATCGGATGCACCTTATAATAATAGCTTTGTTCCTTTACTTTTTTAATGGTAAGGGTGGTAAAAGAGAAAAGTGTCAAAGTTGCTCAAAATTGCTCTCTCATGAACATTTTACCAGAAAAGTAAAGGAACGGAAAATGGTATATCTGGCAGCAATGTCAAAAAGAAACATAAAAAAATCAATTTTCGTATTTTATTTCACAGTTTTTAATTTAGTTTTGTCAGCTTTCGACTTTTTCTTCTGTTTATCGTATATTTGTGAAATAATCGTCAAACAAAAGTCGAAAAATCAGTTCTGCCATTTTTTACCCGCAGAAAGTTTGCTGGTAGCCTGTGGTAGAAGAGAAAGCCATTTTCGCTCTCTCTCCACTCTCACTCTCTTAAAAATTGCTTCCAGTTTTGCCACTTTTTGGGGTTAAGGAACGCTTTGCTGGTTAAAAATGGTAACAAATGGGAAAAATGGTAACCTCAGGTAAGTAAAGGAAAACAGCTCATATGCACATCGCGTAATTTTTGCCCACTTGGAGGCTTTTTGAATAGTAAGATGCAACTAATGACATACTTTGGCCGCTGAATAAAACATGGGAAAATCCATGCATATTTATAGACATGGACTCCCTGTATCCGAAAAACACATGCACCTCAACTGATTTAAACGGATTCGCGAATTACACGCTTTTTAATTTTTGTGTTTTTTCTTTGGTTGTAATTTCATTATTACGCTCTACTACTTATTTCTATTGCTTATCGCAAAAATCAAAAATATTTTCACGATGACAAATTATTTTCCTTGTAATATTTTTAGCAAAATACTTCAGGTTTTGTATGGAAAATTAACGAAATAGTAGAATAGCTCCCAAAAATGTTTCTTTAATTTTTCGCATTAAACCAAAATATATATTATTTTCCGCGAAAATAAAAATAAATTTTGCAAACATTTTAGCATCTACGGATAGATATTATATTCTGTTAACGATTTATGTATACATTTTTTTATTACAACCCAAAGGGTTGTTGAAAGTAACTATTGCCCATTGTAATTTTCAATTGCCCATTCAAATTTTAAATTCTGGGGGCATTTTCCGTCAAATTACGAACACGAAACTTAAAAACCAATTCTTAAACTCTCCTTTGATGCAAATTATATCAATAATAATTGATACAAAAATATCAATAACATAAAGTGTCGCAATCATATAAAATAAAATCCGTGGAAAACAGTACCCAGAGGATGTAGTGTAGGGTATCAGATGATCGACCCCGTCCGACTATAGCCCTCTATTACTTGTTTTGATATATTTAAGTATGGGTCTATTACCATTATTTCGATGCGTTACAAACTTTTTGGCTAAAACCAACTTACAATAACCTCCCCTCAGCCTATTTGAATTAAAACGTTCATCTACATACAGATTAAGGGTCTTCTCAAAATTGTGTGGCCCTTTTTGGACATTTTAACTTGCCGACAGAAATGTGTATTGGGATTAAAGTTCGAAAGTGTTGTAAAGGAGGTACTTGATGGAATGGAACGACATAGTCCATTATGGATGTTGATCGTATTTTAGGAGTCATATCTTTTCGATAGATATCGCGCCCACTAGTCAGTTCAGTGGGTCATCGTATAACTTTTGAAGTAGTATGCCAGGAAGCATGGACTTGTCCACGGAAAACATAATATCGCTGTAAACAGAACCACAACGAACAGCATCGGTATACATTTCTATAGGATCTTCGTAGTGGACCGGTATTGCGCATCTTCGAACTGAAAATTAGTTTGGTCAAAAAATATGACGAGGGCCAAATTTTTGACCAAATCTGTTGATCAGTTCGAGAGTTATCGTGATCTCCAGCCAACACTTATGGTGCCGTAGAAGTTTTTTTTTTACAACTTTCAGACTGTTTTCTCAAGAAGTTTAGACTTGCCCCTGAAAAAACTTTTACCGTCCTAATTGAGGCAGCGAATGCAAGTTGCATCAACAGATATCAAAGTGATTCGAGAGCAGGTCTTAAAGTGAACTTAACCGAAATGTTGTGTGGAAAGTACCCGAAGGAGTGGACAAATATAGTCCATATTTGAAGCTGATCTATATCTATTAGATATATTAGGACGTGTAAAGTATGGACCAAATCGATCAAGGGAGTTTTCGTGCGCACAATTTTTCCGAACATTTTTGAACTTTTGTGGGGGAGGCACCTGAAGTAAACTAAGATTGAACAAAATATTATGAAGTCCAAATTTTGGACCGAATCGTCAGATCCATTCGAGAATTATATTGTGCTCCAACCACTCGGTGTCATAGGGTTTTTTTGCAACTTTCGGGCTAATTTCTCGGGAAGAATGGACTTGCCCCTGATAAAACATTTACCGTCGTATGGGGGACAGTGAATACAAGTTGTTAGAACAAAAACAAAGCGATTCGAGGTCAGGTCTTAAACTAAACTTTTCCGAAATTTTGTGTGGAAGGTACCCGAAGGAGTGGACCGACAGAGTCCATATTGGAACCTCATCTAAGTCTAGTAGAAGTTTCACGATGTGCAAAATATGGACCAAATCGGTTAGTCTCTTCAAGAGTTATAGTGAGCAAAAACTTTCCGAACATTTTCCAACTTTTGTGGGGGAGGTACCTGAAGGAGTGGACCGATATGGCTTATCTTCAAACCTAAACCAAGTTTGGACAAAATATCGACAAATCCGTTCGAGTGTTATATTGCGCTCTAACCATTACACACGGTGTCAAAGGGATTTTTTTACAACTTTCAGGCAATTGTCTCAGGAAGTGTGGACATGTATCGTCGTAAGCGGGGCAGTGAATACAAGTTTTTACAACTCTTGTGTGGGAGGTACCCGAAGGAGTGGGCCGATTAAGTCCATATTAGAACCTCATATGTGCAAAGTATGGACAAAATCGGCTACTCCCTTCAAAAGTTACCGTGCGCACAAATTTTCCGAACATTTTCGAACTTTTGTGGGGGAGGTACCGGAAGGAGTCGACCGATATAACCCATTATCGAACTTTAACTAATTCTTGCAGTTCTGGAACAGACCAATATATTCATAAGTTATCTTAATACTAAGAACTTCCTTCTTCTTTTTCAGAACGTAATGATCTCCAGAATTTTGTTCCTTTGTACCAATTCCAACCATGTAAGTACTCATCTATTATCACTATCTTGTTGCGTACATCATTTGTTCGTTCATATTTAATATTCAGCAAATTTATTGCCTTTATATTTGTGGTAACAATTTATTTGGCTGGCTAATCTTGATAGTTCTAAATTCTCCTGTTTTTTTTTTGTCCTGACTTTAGTTACACAAACAATGGTAATAATCATCGTTTATGGCATTTCTTAAATATCGGATATCATGTTTGCTAACGAAGCAAATAAAACTAAAGACAACAATTTATAACCACTTTACTTGTCTTCATCCCTTTTACTTTAGCCGAAATACTGTAGTTAGTTACAGCTACAATAGAGATAATCCTGGCGAAAAACTGTGTCACTTTAACCAAAGCCTTTCTGCACAATACAAATTTCAGTTTTCTGTTCAGTTTTTTTGCTGAACGAGCAATAAAAAATAAAGCCAATAGAAAATCCACATCATCACCATCTACATTGTTCAGGCTAGCGCTTTTAGTTGCTAGTCAATATTTGGTGGTTGTCAACCACCGACCATTTCCGTTTCCGTTTGACTAAGCGCTTCTAGCAGCAAGTGTGAATGTGTTGTCGTGATGTGACATTTGTTGGTGTTACCATGTCATTGTGTTTGTATGTTAGTTGTCTGCTTCGATTTCGATTCAATTCCGATTTCTACGAAGTAAATAAACATCATAACAATAGTGAATTGCTTCGTTATTTATTTTCGTATCTGCGGGTCGTCGTCATCCATACATTGTTATGGGCGGTTTTTGCGGAATTGACACAAAAACTAAACTAAAGCTACTACTAAAGTTTTGACAAAAAAAGAAGCAAAAATGTTTTTATGACGCTATTTGTAGTGTAAAGTACTTATAACAGCAAAATCTCTATGGATGATTTCTGTTAGTTCCATTACATTTCTCGGAACGATAAAGACAAATTGCTTATTTATGTTCGGCTATTGAGTGGCTATTTCAAATAATTGCTTGTTTTTGTGGTAATTATATTTATGAGTGCTGATGGTCATGAGTCGGCTGTGGAAGCAGAGAATTATAACATTCTCTAGCTCAAATGTAAAAACTATTATCGCAGGCAATATGGTAACATACTTTGGTATATACGCATCGATGATTCATTACTTTGTGAAGCAATGTTGCTTCTTATGACAAAGAAGACTTCTATTATATCAATGCGTGCACCCCGATTCACCGAGTCCGAACGGCGTGTCTTAAGACACTACTTGTAGAGAAGTTTTACATGGCTTAAATACTAAAGAAATGTCGCCAACATTACTGAGGGATATTTAGCACAAACGTAGTATGTATCCGTGGGTAATTACTTACTTACTTAGCTGGCCCATTACAGAACATTTGTTCCATAGACCGAACTAAGAAAAGATCTCCATTTCTCTCTGTCTATTGCTTCGCTTTATGGAATACCGCGCCTTGTCATCTCTTCATCCACTTGCTTGCGCCATCTATTCTTTGGCCTGCCAATTCTGCGTGCACCGCCATGTGGCATGTATTTATACACCTTTTTAGTGGGTTCATTTCGCTCATTCTTTTGATATAGCCTAGCCAACGCAATCGCTGCATCTCGATACATTTATCTATACTGATGTCGTTGTATAGCTGATACAGCTCGTGGTTCATGCGACGTCGATATTTAACGTTAACGCGGTTTGGTCCGTAGATCTTTCGAAGAATTATTCTCTCACACACGCCAAGCACTGCCGTATCTGCTTGCGCAACTACCCAGCCTTCGGAACCATACATCAGCACGGGTAGTATTAGCGTTTTGTAAAGCGTTATTTCTGTTTGACGAGTTGTGGCTTTGTTCTTAAAGTGCTTACTTAAGCCAAAGTAGCATCTGTTGGCCACTACAACTCTTCTTTTTATTTCACAACTGATGTCGTTTGTTGTGCTTACGGCGGTGCCGAGGTATACGAAGTCTTTTACTACCTCAAAATTATAGGAACCAACTTCAACATTTGGTCCGATCATAATGGACGCATTGCGCGTCGTCACCATCAGCTTGGTCTTTCCCCCGTTAACCGCCAGACCCACTTTAGCAGATTCTCCTTCGACTTCATAAAGGTATCGGTTACTTCTTTTACTGATCGTCCCATGATGTCTATATCATCAGCATGAGCAAGTAACATGTGGCTATTGGTGTAGATTGTGCCACTTCTTTTGACGTTTGCCTCTCGTATAACCTTTTCTAGCAGGATGTTTTACAGATCACACGAAAGGCTGTCTCCTTGCCTGAAACCTCTTTTGGTACAAAACCCTTCGGAGAGGTTCTTTCCCATCTTAACTGAAGATCTTGTGTCAGTTAGAGACATTTTACAAAGCCGAATGAGCTTCGTGGGGATACCAAATTCAGACATTGCTTGTAATACCTTTGAACGTAGCGGACTGTCGAAGGCTGCTTTATAATCGACAAAAAGGTGATAGGTGTCGATATGCATCTCTTGGGTCTTCTCTAGGATTTGTCGCAGGGTAAATATCTGGTCTATGGTGGACTTGCCAGGTCTAAAACCGCATTGGTAAGGTCCAAATATTTCATTGACCATGGACTTTAGTCGTTCGCATAATATCCCTGACACTATCTTGTTGGCGATAGGGAGAAGGCTTATGCCCCTATAGTTGGAGCACAAAGTGTTATCTCCTTTCTTATGGACGGAACACAGGATGCTCAGGTTCCAATCTTCGGGTACGCGCTCTTCCTGCTAGATGGAGCTAACTAGCCGATGCATATACCTTATCAGCGTGTCGCCTCCGGTTTTAAACAGCTCGGCGGGTAGGCCATCTGGTCCTGCTGCCTTATTATTCTTCAGCCGGTTTATTGCTGTCTTTACATCATCTTGGCCGGGTGGTATACATTTAATACCATCTTCTAGGATTGGAACTGTAGCATCTTCGTCGACTTCGCTACTATTGGATACCAGCAGTGTTGAAAAATGCTCTTTCCATATCCTTAGCACACTATCTGTATCAGCTACCAAATTACCATTCTGGTCTCTACTGGAGGATGTGCCAGTTCCAAAGCCATCAGTTTGATGTTTCACTCTTTGGTAGAATTTTCGGACTTCATTTTGTCTCCTATACATCTCGATTTGTTCACACTCCCGCATTTCCATCAATCTCTTTTTCCTGCGGAAAAGGCGTTTATCCTCTTTCCTTTTCTCCCGATACCTCTCTCGTGCGCTACGCGTTGCTACTGATTGTAAAGTAGCCCTATATGCCGCATTTTTTTCCAAGTATGGTTTTTGCGGCTGTTTGCATGGAGTGAGCAATACTTTGCCATTGCGCTGATATGTTATCGGGATGAGGAGTGCTTTGGTTAAGCAATTGGGCTAGTTGAGTGGAATATGCTGTGGCTATCTGTTGTGATTGCAGATTATCGATGTCTAACTTTCGTGTTGTGTCTGTTCGTACTTTGCTTGCTACGTTTAACCGGGTGCGTACCTTTGCTGCAACAAGGTAGTGGTGCGAGTCTATGTTTGCTCCTCGGAACGAACGCACATCCAACACGCTCGATGAATGTCTTCCATCTGTCTATTTCTTGTTTTCTGATCTGGAGACAGCCAACTGCCCTTATGGATGTCGAGATGTTGAAATATGGTGCTGCTAACTACCATGTTTTTTGGCGCTGCCAAGTCTATCAGCCTCATACCATTGTCAGATGTTTCACTGTGGAGACTGAATTTTCCGACTGTTGGGCCAAAGATATTTTCCTTTCCAATTTTGGCATTAAAATCGCCTAGAATAATTTTAATGTCATAGGCAGGACAACGGCCATATGTTTCTTCCAATCGCTCATAAAATATATCTTTGGTCAGTTCTTCCTTGTCTTCAGTGGGAGCATGAACGCAAATAAAGCTGATGTTGAAGAATTTTGCTTTTTTCGAATTGTAGCGCATTCACTGAGGTGAAGCTGGTGTTTTAACCTCCGACCAACTACAAATCCGCAACCAAACTCATGCTTTATGTCATGGCAGGTATTATACAGTGCGGCACCTGTATGTCAGTATTGTCGGCCTTGTACTTTTCAAGTACATCTGCCAATGCGTAAACTGCACCTTCTTTATAAAGAGTGCGAACATTCCAGGTGCAGATTCCCGGATCATGGTCCTCAAAACGTTTGCGGGTGTCGTCAACTTTAGAGGGATTTGTTTTTCTTTTGTTTTTTCATAGTAGGCTGATTTTTCTAACCCTGCGCCCAAACCCCAGTTTTTAACGTTTTTATGGGTGAACGCGCGGCACATTTTAGCTCACTACCTTTAACGGGTGTTAAAGGCAGCTATCCCAGCTGACACCACGGGGAGGTCAGTGTCCACTTGGGATGAAAGAGGGAGCAAGATAAGTTCTGGACTTTGCCATGTTAAACCGGTCAGGACCGTTCATTGATATCTTTCATCCCCTACGTCACCCAATTTATCTCCCTATTTAAATTACCAAAAAAGTAAAATGTTAAAACACAACCCCGCTCATAGTCCTCACGGCCTTGTTGTCCTGTCCTGTCTCATTTCATTCACTCAAACATTCATTCATTCGTTCATTTTCTAACAACTTGCCAAAGTTCTTCCCGTAAATTTCGTTTTGATGTGAATTTACAAAATTACAATTTTTGCCTCATAGCACCAAGCATAGTTTCAACCTGGGGTCCTGCTCCTGTTGCTGATGTTGTTGTTGGCAAAATGCAAATAACACTTTTTTGTGCCGTTTGTCATCGTTCACGGGAGACAAACTTCAATAACATCATTAGCGTTCATTTACTTAACATTTTATGATTTTTTTTTCGTTTCTCTCATCTACAAACGCCTGGAGTGACTTTATTCTTTATGTGAGTGTGTGTAAGAGCACCGCCTGCCCATTTACATTTAAGCCTCACCGTCGACATAATGATGTTTTCTCAACCAGAAATAATGTAAGTTTTTGGCTTGAATAGGAAAATGTAATGAAATGCTGCTGCGGCAACTAATACAGGGAGGGTATTGTAGTCGAATGTGATATAGTCTACATTCTATTCTCAAAGAATAATATAAAATATAACATATAAAATATAATATACTAGCTGACCCGGCCCGCATTGCTGGTCCGTTGTTTGGGTTCTCCGTGTAAACTTTAGTTATCTATTCAGTATTGATACACCCATAATTAGGCATCCCTCTAGAAACTTCATAATATAAATCAATGTTTTGACATAAATTCCATATAATGGTATCCCCCAAATTTAAGATATAAAATCTCTTTTATTATACCCTTAACATTGCTATATATTGGATTCTTGGTCTCGGTTGGGGTCGTATTTATTACTGCAAAGAATTGTTGGTATAGGTCCACGTTTTGATATAGCTCCCATAGAACGGTACCGGCTGATTTTCGCTATTTTTGAGGATTTAACATTATTATCACACCGAAATGGCTGAAATCTGGTTTTAATATATTTTAAAGAGGAGATCATAAATATTCGGATCGACCGAAAGACACGCCTTTTTAATTGCATTCGGTATATAACAGTAATAGGTTCACGTTTTTATATAGCTCCCATAAAACAGTACCTCCCGATTTTCGATAGTTCAGAGATATAGCCACTGTTCAGTATACGTCCTCGTTTTGATATAGCTCCCATAGAACGGTGGCGCCTGATTTTCGCTATTTTTGGTGGATTTAACCTCATTCAGCCCGATCGAACGTAACGCCTTTTTTCTTACAATAGTGGTAAAATACCCCTCAGCGAAATGTATGTTCCTTCGGGATATGTATGGCAACATTTATATAATTCATAAAAAAAAATTACTTCTATAAATTGTAGCTGTTATTATCGAGATTTTGCTGTATTTAAAAATGTATGTATCAATGCTCATGAAGTTTCACTTCCCACATTTTGAGATTTTATCCCTAAAATTCGAACACGATCGCGGTATTCTGATTCCAATGATGATATTGCATTGTATATCTATAACTTTGTCTGATTTCCAATGGATCTTTCTGGAATTTCGATCTTGTGATATCTCAAGTTATCCGGATTTTACTGTATTCCAAAATGTGGAGTTGATCGCGCTATCCCACATATTGTTTAGTGTTCAGCGTTTATAGCGTTTTTAGGCACGCTTACAAAATTATGTATATTATCTGAAATAATAAATGTTTGCAAATTTTGTGATGACCGCGATATTTCACTTTTCGCGATATTTCACTTCCGCGAAGACCATTCGGGGTCAAGACAGTAATTACAGTAGCATTGCAAACAATCTGTAAACAATACGTTCAAAAATATCATCGACTTCAGATTTAAAAAAAAAAACATTTTTTTTGAAGGAGAACCTCCGGTCTCTACCCTTAGCCGTATTAAAATAGCTCACGACCGTGCTATCCCACTTGTTCAACCTAGTGTTTATATCATTTTTGTGTCACGCTTACTAAAATTATGTATATTAATTGAAATAATACATTTTTGAAAACTTTGTGATGACCGCGATCATTCAGGGAAAACAATCTGTAAACAATACGTTCAAAAATATCAAAGATTTTAGATTTTCTTAAAAACATTGTGGGGGAGGACCACCAGTCACTACTTTTAGCCGTATAAAAACAGCTTACGACAGTTCTTATTAATTGAAATAATACATTTTTGAACATTTTGGGATGACCGCGATATTTCACTTCCGCGACGACCATTCAGGGTCAAGACTGTAATTACCATAGCATTGCAAACAATTTGTAAACAATATATTAAAACGTATCTTGAATTTCGCGGTTTTCTTAAAAAAATTGTGGGGAGGACCACCGGTCACTACACTTAGCGGGATAAAAAAATAGATTACGACCTATTCTCAGACCTAAAAACTCCACATATAAAATTTCATAAGATTTCTCAATCGATTTTTCGGAATTTCTATATAGTGACATCTCAAGTCATAGGGATTTTACTGTATTCCAAAATATGGCGTTGAAATAATACATTTTTGAATAATTTGGGATTACCGCGATATTTTACTTCCGCGACGACCATTAAAAAAAATATATAGCCTATTTTCACCACCAGTGTTCACAGTACATTATCTGAAATTTTCAAGAAAATCTATTCAGCCGTTTTTGAGTCTATTCGGAACATACAAACAAACAAACATACTAACATACACACATTGCCTTTTATATATTAGATAACATATAACATATAATTAGACAACGGAATTTTATGTGGTCCGATTCATGTCAAATTTTGGAACTGGGCATATTTTTGGCTTCTGATTAAATTGCAATCGAAACATATGACATATGCAAAATTATGGAACAAATATTTCAATAATAGGTACAAAAATGTTTGTGTTTACATTTTTTCTGTTTAAAATTTTCTTCAGACAAATCAATAAAATAGAGAAATGTAAAACCACAGCCACAACCTTCAAAATACCGTAAATTGGAAGGTATCGTCCTATGGGGGCTATATGAAGGCCATCACCTAAACCGACAAATTTTTGGAGGACAGTTTTTTGTCCCCCAAGGAAGACTTAATGCCAAATTGAAGCCATTTCGGAGGGATATTGAGGCCACAACAATCAAAATACCGGAAATCGGAAGGTATCGTTCTATGGGGGCTATATGAAGACGTGGACCTATGCGGACAAATGTCAGGTGGAACGTTGAATACCCCCAACGAAGACTAAATACCAAATTTCAGGATTTATCCTGGTCCCTCTTTCATCTCATGTGGACACTGACCTCCACGTGGTGTCACCTGGGGAACTGCCTTTAACACCCGTTAAAGGTAGTGAGCTAACATGTGACGCGCGTTCGCCCATAAGAACGTTAAAAACTTCGGTTTGGGCGTCGGATTAGTAACCCTCCCCTAGAAAAAACAGCCTACTATGAAACAAGTGAGTCTATGTGATACCCTACACCACTTCCCCTGTGCATAAGCTTTTGACTGGTAAAATTCAAAATATTAAAATTGGGATAGCTTAGCGCCTTTGCTCTGCATGTCTTTATTAATACAGGTCAATTTTATTGAAACGCGTTTAAGTGCATCGTCAGAATAACTCAAATAAAAAATGGAAAAGTGGGATGTATGCCAACCATCAACCATCACATTCCGACCCCTGAATAATATCCGACCACTACCAAAATCAATAGGTTTATTCCTCTGTGGGACCCCCATTAACACCCAAAACTTCGTGACGATCCAATCAAAATTACGACCTGTAGCGTGTTTACAAAGAAATGGAAAAATGGGATGTATTAACGACTATTGCGATATCTCCGTTATTTGGCCACCTACGCCAACCTACTTTGCATCATTGTAAAGATGGGATTTTCTACTTTCATCGTCAGACTTTGTTTTTGGAAGGTCCCCAACCAAAGCTGTCATATCCGTCATTATTATTAAAATCGCAAAAATGAAAAGTTGTGTTCTATTAGCGGCTATTGCGATATCTTCGTTGTTTGACCACCTACAACAACCTACTTTGCATCGTTGCAAAGGCGATATTTTCTACTTTCATTAGTAGGTTTTGCTTTTGGCATAACCCCTATAGAAGCTGAGATATTCTGTTTGGAAAAAACATTGTCTTTTTCTCCAAAAAAGTTTTTTGCCCATTCCGACCCCTAAATATTATCTGATCATCACCAAAATAAATAGGCTTTTTCCCCTGCGGGACCCCCATCAACACCCAAAATATGGTGACGATCCGATCAAAATTACGACCTGTAGCGTGATTTCTTTAAAAGTGGAAAAATGGGATGTATTACCGACTATTGTGATATCTCCGTTATTTGGCCACCTACGCTAACCTACTTTGCATCATTATAAAGACAGGATTTTCTACTTTCATAGCCAGGTTTTGTTTTCGGAAAGTATCCAACAAAAGCTGTGTTATTCGTCATTAGAATTAAAATCGAATAAATTAAAAGTTGGGTAATATAAGCACCTATTGCGATATCTTCGTTGCTTTACCACCTAAGATAACCTACCATACATCGCTGTAAAGGTGATATTTTCTGCTTTCATTAGCAGGCTTTGCCTTTAATATACCCCTTATAGATACAGAGATATTCGCTTTGAAATAAAACTTTGACTTTTTCCGCAAATAAGTTTTTTGCCCATTCCGACCCCTGAATATTATCCGACCATCACCAAAATCAATAGGCTTCTTCCCCTCCGGGACCCTCATCAACTTCCAAAATTTGGTGACGATCCGATCAAAATTGCGACCTGTAGCGTGATTACAGGGTTTAGATGGACAGACGGACAGACGGACGGACGGACGGACGGACACACATAGCCAGAACGACTCAGCTCCTCGAGACATTCATTCTACCATTATTTCGATGCGTTACAAACTTTTTGGCCAAAACCAACTTATAATACCCTCCCCACATAGTGGTGTAGGGCACCGACGTAGCCAGGGGGGGGGCCCGGGGGGCCCGGGCCCCCCCCGAAATGATTTTCGTTCCTATAGGAAATTAGCTTATGTTACGCATTTTTTAAGTTTTGAGTAAAATTTTAAACTATTTTACATTTTTCAAGAAATATGTAAAGTATTTGGAGGAAGCCGTTCTATGGAGGCTGTATAAAACGTTAACCTGTACCGATAAATTTCTGGAGGAAAGTTTCGTAACTCCAGCGAAGACTAAATACCAAATTTCTGTTATTCCCATTGAATATTGTGGCTAAAACTTTCAAAATACCGAAAATTGGGAGGGATCTTTCTATGGGGGGTATATCACTGTGCAACATTTTTAAGGTCATCTTGAGCAAACAAATCGAAGTGAGGATTTTTTGAAAGTACAGACCCAAACGACAAGAAACCCTAGTTGGGTTTTGTTGTGTCAGATCCAGCTCGGATTTTATGGCCCCATCTAAACATGGTTAAAATTGACTTTTTAAAGAAATTCGGGGCTATGTCTCTGAAACCAATGTGAATCTTCTTCTGACCTATGAAACAGATTTGTAGATAAGGACAAGAATAAAATATTTGGAGAAATAATGAACTCGAAAAACTACATTTATTGCCTCAAATTTCAAAATATATGCAAAAATGCCACAATTTTTATACATTTCGCACCGTGTCTCCAAAACCGTTAATTTTTTCAGAATATTTTCTTTTGGAAAAATATTCCCTGGAATGTAATACACAACTCTTCAGAACATGTCATTGTTGTAAAATGCCTCTATGCTGTTGTTTTCAGTACATTTTTCAACGACGATTTAATAAAAATGTCAATAATGTAGTGAAATCCGAAATGCGAGAATAAACCGTTGGTGTGAACTGTGTTTGAAATACGTGTTGTAAAAGATATGATGCAAAATACCGCTGAAACAACATGAAGTAAGCATTTTAGAGTTTCAAAATGTCCTAAAGAATTGTTGAGAACTTTATTTGGAAGATTTTTGCAAAAGGTTACTTGGTTCAACTCCCAATAGTTTAGCCGATACTGACCAGAATTTCAGGAGTTATGTAAAATTTTCTATATTTTATAGATTTTGATGCCCTAGATGGAGTTTTTCTTATGTGTTTTTTTCAAAAGATAAGTTCTACTAGTTTATAACTACAATATTGCTAAAGACAGCAAGGCCAAGTTCCTATTCGTTTCTGAGATAAAGGCCTAATAAATGCAAAAAAGTGTAGATTTAGCCCGGTTTAAATGAGGCCATAAAATCTGAACTGGATCTGACAGGACAAAACCCTACTAGGGTTTTTGTAGTCTAAATATGTACTTTCAAAAAATGCATACTAGAAGTTGTTTGCATTTTCAGTGTTGCATAGTGTATAAAAACAAGGAACAATACGGGAAATTTTCAGGTGGGAAGTTTTATACCACCAACGGAGATTAAATATTAAATTTCAGTTCGTCACAGTATACTTTTCAACTTTTTTTCAAGATATATGGACTTGCCCACGAAAAACATAATACCGCTCTAAACAAAAACAAGGAATACCTTTAGTAAACAACTATTTTGAAGGTTTGTGAGGGAGGTACCCCAGTATGGTCCATTTTTTGAGCTAAAACTAAGTTTGGACAAAATATTACTAAATCCATAGTTTGGAACAAATCTGTTGCTCCGTTCAAGAAAATCGCGCATACCACTTTAGGTAAAATTCTGAAATTTTGGGGAAAATACCAGAAGGAGTAGACCGAAAAGCACCATCATTGAACTTTATATAACGCTCGCTAGTGATAAACAAAGTTTGGACCAACGCAGTATCCGGTTCGAAAGTTGTCGTGCACTACACATGGTAACCGTAGGTGTTACAGGTTGCGGGCCATTTTCTCTGGAAGTGTGGACTTGCCCCTGAAAAAACTTGTACTGTTGTAATAGGACTCCGAGAACACTTGTTGCAAAAACAAAGCGTTTCTGAGAGGTCTTTTTATTTATTAATGTATTTATTCCATATTTTTTACTTTTAACTAAATTATTATAATAAAGGAAGTGAAGCCATGACTAGTGAGGTCTTAAGCTTATACAGGTATATTTACTAATTATCCAGAGAGGCCTTAAGCTACACTTTTCCGAAAATTTTGGAAATACTCAGTGGAAGGTTACCGAAAGAGTAGATCGTTATGGTTCATCTTCGAAGTTGATCTAAATTTGGACAAAATGTTACGAAGGCCTCATTTTGGGCCGAAGCGGTTGATCTGTTCGAGAATTATCGTGCTCTCCAGGCACCTATCCAGACCGACGAACATAGCTAAATCGACTCCAAGTTTTCTGAAACACACTTTGGCCTAAAATAATTATTTCGATGAGGCACATTTTGATTAAAGGCAGAGGATTTTTGTTTTTTTATGGATTTTTACTAAAATAATGTATGCCAATGAATGCATTGGATTGGACGCCAGAATTTCATTTTAAACGAATTCAAGACTGGTTGCCAGAGTTTCCCTTATGCTTGATAAATTTATGAGAAGTGAAGTTCGACGAATGGGCGCAAAAATTAGTCTATTGATGCACGATTGAGCGACAGAATTTGTCATTAAATACCCGCTAGAATTTCATGATGGATAGACTCACTATTGCTTAGCATTAGTTCTCTATCAAGAAAACCAATATTGGCCTTCAGAAATTCTTTGTGATAAGATCTACGATTGGGCACCAAAATATCTTTAGGCAAATAACTACAATTGGCTTCTTTATGGAAATAACAACGATTGGACACCTGAATTTCCGAAATTGAAAAATTGACTATATTCTGACAACGCAGCGTGATACAAGACCAAAAAGGAACGCACGTGTATTGGAGTTTTTTGTTAAGATATTTCTAAGGGTTTCCGATTGTATACTCTTTCTTTGGTCTTAGCGAAGTGATATCACTAAATTAAATAACATTCACTGTGGTTGTGAGTTATTTGATAAATGGTACACCCAAAAATATATGCGATTATTAATATATTCATTGTTTTGAACATATATTAACTCTGATATATTGTCAAAAAAGTTCTGAAAGTTGGCCAAGAAGTCTTACGTCATTTTTATTAAAAATAGTTATAAAAATTATTTCATCAGTAATATAAGTCTAAAATAAGGTTTACATCATTGCTAAATAAAAAAATTTCGCTAACATAAACTTTCAAAATTTTGGTCAGGTGGGCCCCCCCCGAAATGAAATCCTGGCTACGTCCCTGGTGTAGGGTATAAAAATGGAAGAAAAGAAAAACGAACCCCTCTAAAGTTGACGAACCCCGCAAACGTTTTAAGGACCATGATCTGCGAATCTGCACCTGGAATGTTCGCACTTTTTATAGAGAAAGTGCAGTCTTCGCATTGGCAGACGTACTTGAAAAGTACAAGGCCGATATTACTGCCATACAGGAAATACGATGGATTGGGAAAGGCGTCACAACAACACCTAAAGGTGACGCACTGTATTATAGCTGCCATGACGTAAAGCATGAGTTTGGTTGCGGATTTGTAGTTAGTCGGAGGCTAAAACATCTGGTATCCAGCTTAACCCCTGTGAATGAAAGACATGCTGCAATTCGAATAAAAGCTAAATTCTTCAACATCAGCTTTATTTGCGCTCATGCTCCCACTGAAGAAAAGGACGAACAGACTAGAAGAAACATATGATCGTTGCGTGTTGGATGTATGATCGTTCCGAGGCGCAAACGCTACCTTGTTGCAGCAAAGGTACGTACCCGTCTAAACGTTGCAAATAAAGCACGAACAGACACAACGCGGAAGTTGGACATCGATAGGCTGCAAACACAACAGATAGCCACAGCATATTCCACTCAACTAGCCCAATTGCTTAATGAGAGCACGCCTTGTCCCGCTAACATAACAACACAATGGCAAAATATTGCCCACTCCATGCAAACAGCCGCAAGATCAATACTTGGATACCAGAGACCTCCACAAAGGAATTCATGGCATGACCAGGAGTGTTGCTACCTAAGAAAAAAATGAGGCATATAGAGCTACTTTTCAATCAGCAGCAACGCGTAGCGCACGAAAGAGATATCGGGAGAAAAGTAGAGAAGAGAAACGTCTTTTCCACAGGAAAAAGAGAGAAATGGAAAAGCGGGCATGTGAAAAAATCGAGATGTACAGTAGCCAGAATGAAGTCCAAAAATTCTACCAAAGAGTGAAACATCAAACAGATGGCTTTGGTACAGGCACATCCTTCTGTAGAGACCAGCAAAGTAATCTGGTAACAGATACAGATACCGTGCTCAGGATATGGAACATTTCTCCAATCTGCTGGTATCCAATAGTAGCGAAGACGATGATACCACATATCCAATCCCAGAAGATGGTATAGAATGTATACCGTCCGGCAAAGATGAGGTAAGAAAAACAATCAACCGGCTGAAGAATAATAAAGCAGCAGGAGCCGATGACCTACCAGCCGAGCTGTTTAAAACCGGAGGCGACGCGCTGATAAGGTGTATGCATCAGCTAGTTAGCACCATCTGGCAGGAAGAACGCGTACCCCACGATGGGAACCTGAGCATCCGGTGTCCCGTCCATAAGAAAGGAGATAAGACTGTATGTATGCTCCAACCATAGGGTCATAAGTCTTCTTCCTATTGCCTATAAGATAGTGTCAGGGATATTGTGCGAACGACTAAAGCCAATGATCAACGAAATAATTGGCCATACCAATTTGGCTTTAGACCTGGCAAGTCCACCATGCAGATCGACACATTTCACCCTTTTGTCGATTATAAAGCAGCATTCGACAGTCCCCGCCGATCATAGGTATTCCATGCAATGTCTGAATTTGGTATCCCCGCAAAGCTCATCCGGCTTTGTAAGATGACTTTTAACTGATGCTAGGTCGTCAGTTAACATTGGAAAGAACCTCTCCGAACAGTTCAGTATCAAAAGAGGTTTCAGACAAGGAGACAGCCTTTCGTGTGACCTATTCAACATTTTGCTGGAAAAGGTAATACGAGATGCAAATGTCAAAAGAAATGGCACAATTTACACCAATAGCCACATGTTACTTGCTTATGCTGATGACATAGACATCATGGGACGATCAGTAAAGGAAGAAACTGCTACCTTTCAGAAGGTCGAAGCAGAATCTGCGAAAGTGGGTCTGGCGGTAAACGGCGAAAAGACCAAATTGATGGTGTCGACGCGCAAAGCGTTTATAAAGCTCGGACCAACGTATAATTTTGATGAGTTAAAGACTTCGTCTACCTCGGCACTGCCATAAACACAACAAACAACATCAGTTGTGAAATAAGAAGAAGAATTGTATTGGCCACCAGATGCTACTATGGTTTAAGTAAGCAACAAAACCACATCTCGTCAAACAAAAATAACACTATACAAAACGCTGATACTACCCGTGCTAATGTATGGCTCCGAAGCATGGGTACTTGCGCAAGTAGATAAGGCAGTGCTTGGCGTGTTTGAGAGGAAAATTCTTCGAAAGATCTACGGGTCGATTTGCGTTGACGGTGAATATCGACGTCGTATGAACCACGAGCTATATCAGCTATACAAAGACATGAATATAGTTAAACGTATCGAGATGCAACGATTGCGTTGGCTAGGCCATATCATAAGATAGAGCTATGATGAACCCGCTAACAAGACGTATGAATGCATGCCACATGGCTGTGCACGCAGAGTCGGCAGCCCAAGCTTCGATGGAGCATACAAGTGAATGAAGAAATGAAAAGGCGCGGTATTCCAGAAAGTGAAGCGGAACAAATGTTCTGTAATGGGTCAGCTAAGTAAGTAAGTTAAAGCACAATGTAAAATATAAAAATAAAAAATCTATATAAATAAAAATCAAATGTCGTTCGTTGGTAATTGCATCAGTTGGGAACGACTGGAGCGATTTGTATAATTCTTTTTTAGAAATGTTCGTCATAACCCAACTTAGGTATTTAAGCAAACAAAATTTTACCACGCCCACTTTTTTCAATTTTCAATTTGATTTTTTTCTACAAGGACTATTTAACTGATTTTTCTGAAATTGTCATGGAATGTACAGCGATGGCTTCCGATTTAAATGTGCTCCAAATTTTGTTGAATTTCTTAGGGCGAGGGGCACTTCCCTATATACCCTATTTTTTGAAAATGCTAAATTTACAATAATTTTGAATGTATTGGTTTACCCTATATACCCTATTTTTATACCCTACACCACTATGTGGTAAGGGGTATTATGTGTTAGTGCATTTGTATGTAACATACAAAAGGAAGCGAGATAGACCCATAGTTCCTTCTAGGGATATACATAGAATCACTTTCTGAGTCGATTTATGCATGTCCGTCCGTCCGTCCGTTCGCAACATACAGGTCGCATTTGTTGACCGATTTCGCTGAAAATTGGGGAATACCATTTTTTTAGCCGTCGGAAGATCAAGTTCGAAGATGGGCTATATCGGTCCAAGTTTTGGTATAGCCCCCATATATATTTTCGGCCGATTTCACGTATTTTCTGTAACACACACGCTATATATGTCCGATTTCGATGAAATTTGGAATGTGTCACTGAATTTGGTCTAAAAATAAATGTGCCAAATTATATCGAAATCGGTTCAGATTTGGATATAGCTCCCATATATGTATATGTTCGCCCGATTTCACGTATGCGATGTACCAATCACGCTATATACGTCCGATTTTAATGAAATTTGGAATGTTTGACTGAATTTGGTATAGAAATAAGTGTGCCAAATTATATAGAAATCGGTTCAGATTTGGATATAGCTCCCATATATATTTTCGGCCGATTTCACGTATTTTCTGTACCAAACACGCTATATATTTCCGATTTCGATGTAATTTGGAATGTGTGACTGAATTCAGTCTAGAAATAAATGTGCCAAATTATATCGAAATAGGTTCAGATTTGGATATAGCACCCATATATATTTTCGGCCGATTTCGCGTATTTGCTGCTCCAAACACGCTATATAAGTCGGATTTCAATGATATTTGGAATGTGTGACTGAATTCGGTCTGGAAATAAATGTGCCAAATTATATCAAAATCGGTTTAGATCTGCATATAGCTCCGATATATATTTTACATATTCACAGTGGTGTAGGGTATCATATAGTCGGCCCCTCCCGACTTTGATCCTTTCCTTACTGGTTTTAAAATGCTAAATTTACAATAATTTCGAATGTATTGGTTTGGAAATTAATTTAAGAGGCAATTGTGGTTGTGTCTCCGACCTTTCCAACTTTTTTAGTAACCAAAGACTTGACAACACCCACTTTTTAAAATGTTACATGTACAAAACTACTGAACCGATTTTCTTGATATTTTCGGGAAATGTACAGGAATGGCCCCCGGTGGAAGTAGGATATATATTTGCGGGGTTTTTCCCTTTGCCATATTTAGAAAAACGCCATATCTTTATGAATAAAAATCAAATGCAGTCATAACCCAATTTAAGTTTTTATGGAAAGAAAATTTTACTTTATTCAATTTTCAATTTAATTTTTTTCTTCAGAAACCGATTTCCATCAAATTTGCAGCAAAAGCTCAGTTTTTGTCGTTGTTATGTATATTTCATGAATTTCGGAGGAGGTGGTGTACCTTCCTCCTTATGATTATATCAGTTTCAGCATACATTTTCTGAGATAATAGGGTTGTGTGTACCCTACGTACATATTTGGAGCCAAAATACCGGACCCACTTTTTTAAATATGTTTTATCTTGAAAGCTGATGACCGCGTTCACTCTTTTCAATACATTATTTTTCCAAAACTACTGAACTTAATTTCATGAAATTTTCAGAAGATGTTCAGGAATGTCCCGTGATCTAAAATGCTATATATTTGTAGACGAATTTCGAGGTCCTATTGTTTTATAATCGCTATATTTGCTAAACTTAAGAGTGCATCGGCTTGCAAATAAATTTTCAAGAAAACGGTGGTTGCGCCCCCAATCAAAAAAAATCGATATATTTACAAATTTCCTGAAATTTCCTTCAACGGTCCATCAGCCATGCAAAACTAATACATATAAGTCTCAATAAGCGGGAGAATTCGGCTTTACCATTCTTTTAACTTTTATAATTAGATCGTTTTGGATAAAGACAGAGCGGAAAAATCCGACAAAGTCTGTAAGAGAAAAGAAAGGTTACAGACAAAATCTATAGATCATTTAAAATTCTTCCTTCCATTCGTCTATGAGAAGACCTGCAGTCGTACTGTGAGAAAATGTTTCGAAGTACTTTAAGAAAGCCTTCGTTTTAAGGTTTATTAGGAAAATCTGCTAAACAAAGAGATGGTTGCTATTTCATGAGAAAGCCTTCTGACTTTCCCCGAAATATCTTAAGACACATTTCACCATGCGTTTCTCTTGTGTTTCCCATTTTCCCCAAAAGGACATAAATGTCTACATTGAACTAAACACACTTCCCCCACAAATATAGCAGCATAGTTTCCAAACATAAATATTTGTTAGCTTCATTTTGAAGTCATCCAAAAAAATTAGATTTCTCGTTTATATTTATTATGTCCAAAATGAAATCACCCCAAAGTGTACTTATTTTGAATAATAGCTTCTTGGGGACGCCGATGAAATAGACCAACAAAAGTTTATATATGAAAATTTCACTTCATTCAACTGAATGATGATGCCACCTGAATTGTCTATCGCTTACCTTAACGTTGAAACCTATTTTCACAAAGAAGAGTATGTCCCACTAATAAATAAAGTTTTTTTGTTGCTGTTGTTGTCGTATACAAATTGAAGCTAGGTATAAATGAGTACTAGATGGATGGATGGATGGCTAGATGTCTGTCTATCTAGCTTTATTTAAATGTCATCAACAAAGTTTGTGCGAGCAGAAAAAAAAGATTTTTTCATTTAGAACTCTTCGTGAAGGAGTACATACACCTTCCTCTTCTTCTGTTTAGACTTATTCTTTTGTTGATTGGGGGTTTTAACTCTATAAGATAACTTGTTGTTGTCGTTCTTGTGCTGATTATTATAATATTGTGTGGCAGGAGTGGCACTTGGTACATCATTGCCACTCATTTGCTGCCTTGGCCTTAGTGTTGTCTATGACATAGTGGCATGTTTGAAGGTAAAATAGATTTTTGCCTCGGTTAGAAGTTTATTAAAATTTAAGAACTGGAGGTGGGCGTTGATCGAGTTTTCAGTAGAAAGGATATGCTTTGGGCAATAACAGAGATAGATTTTTTGGGGGGCATTCTTTCGGATGATATTATAAGAGAATTTTTGCAGAATATTTTTCAACAACTCGAAGATTTTGTAAAGAGTATTTTTGAACAACTATCATCCCAATACTCGTGGATTTTTTAAAGAATATTTTTTCAACAATTATAATTCAATACTCGTGGATTTTTTAAAGAATATTTTTTCAACAATTATAATTCAATACTCGTGGATTTTTTAAAGAATATTTTTTCAACAATTATAATTCAATACTCGTGGGTTTTTTAAAGAATATTTTTTCAACAATTATAATTCAATACTCGAGGGTTTTTTAAAGAATATTTTTTCAACAATTATAATTCAATACTCGTGGATTTTTTAAAGAATATTTTTTCAACAATTATAATTCAATACTCGTGGATTTTTTAAAGAATATTTTTTCAACAACTATAATTCAATACTCGTGGATTTTTTAAAGAATATTTTTTCAACAATTATAATTCAATACTCGTGGGTTTTTTAAAGAATATTTTTTCAACAATTATAATTCAATACTCGAGGGTTTTTTAAAGAATATTTTTTCAACAATTATAATTCAATACTCGTGGATTTTTTAAAGAATATTTTTTCAACAATTATAATTCAATACTCGTGGATTTTTTAAAGAATATTTTTTCAACAACTATAATTCAATACTCGTGGATTTTTTAAAGAATATTTTTTCAACAATTATAATTCAATACTCGTGGGTTTTTTAAAGAATATTTTTTCAACAATTATAATTCAATACTCGAGGGTTTTTTAAAGAATATTTTTTCAACAATTATAATTCAATACTCGTGGATTTTTTAAAGAATATTTTTTCAACAATTATAATTCAATACTCGTGGATTTTTTAAAGAATATTTTTTCAACAATTATAATTCATTTTAAAAAATATTTTTTCAACAATTATAATTCAATACTCGTGGATTTTTTAAAGAATATTTTTTCAACAATTATAATTCAATACTCGTGGATTTTTTAAAGAATATTTTTTCAACAATTATAATTCAATACTCGTGGATTTTTTAAAGAATATTTTTTCAACAATTATAATTCAATACTCGTGGATTTTTTAAAGAATATCTTTTCAACAATTATAATTCAATACTCGTGGATTTTTTAAAGAATATTTTTTCAACAATTATAATTCAATACTCGTGGATTTTTTAAAGAATATCTTTTCAACAATTATAATTCAATACTCGTGGATTTTTTAAAGAATATCTTTTCAACAATTATAATTCAATACTCGTGGATTTTTTAAAGAATATTTTTTCAACAATTATAATTCAATACTCGTGGATTTTTTAAAGAATATTTTTTCAACAATTATAATTCAATACTCGTGGATTTTTTAAAGAATATTTTTTCAACAATTATAATTCAATACTCGTGGATTTTTTAAAGAATATTTTTTCAACAATTATAATTCAATACTCGTGGATTTTTTAAAGAATATCTTTTCAACAATTATAATTCAATACTCGTGGATTTTTTAAAGAATATTTTTTCAACAATTATAATTCAATACTCGTGGATTTTTTAAAGAATATCTTTTCAACAATTATAATTCAATACTCGTGGATTTTTTAAAGAATATCTTTTCAACAATTATAATTCAATACTCGTGGATTTTTTAAAGAATATTTTTTCAACAATTATAATTCAATACTCGTGGATTTTTTAAAGAATATTTTTTCAACAATTATAATTCAATACTCGTGGATTTTTTAAAGAATATTTTTTCAACAATTATAATTCAATACTCGTGGATTTTTTAAAGAATATTTTTTCAACAATTATAATTCAATACTCGTGGATTTTTTAAAGAATATTTTTTCAACAATTATAATTCAATACTCGTGGATTTTTTAAAGAATATTTTTTCAACAATTATAATTCAATACTCGTGGATTTTTTAAAGAATATTTTTTCAACAATTATAATTCAATACTCGTGGATTTTTAAAGAATATTTTTTCAACAATTATAATTCAATACTCGTGGATTTTTAAAGAATATTTTTTCAACAATTATAATTCAATACTCGTGGATTTTTTAAAGAATATTTTTTCAACAATTATAATTCAATACTCGTGGATTTTTTAAAGAATATTTTTTCAACAATTATAATTCAATACTCGTGGATTTTTTAAAGAATATTTTTTCAACAATTATAATTCAATACTCGTGGATTTTTTAAAGAATATTTTTTCAACAATTATAATTCAATACTCGTGGATTTTTTAAAGAATATTTTTTCAACAATTATAATTCAATACTCGTGGATTTTTAAAGAATATTTTTTCAACAATTATAATTCAATACTCGTGGATTTTTTAAAGAATATTTTTTCAACAATTATAATTCAATACTCGTGGATTTTTTAAAGAATATTTTTTCAACAATTATAAATCAATACTCGTGGACTTTTTAAAGAATATTTTTTCAACAATTATAAATCAATACTCGTGGACTTTTTAAAGAATATTTTTTCAACAATTATAATTCAATACTCGTGGATTTTTTAAAGAATATTTTTTCAACAATTATAATTCAATACTCGTGGATTTTTTAAAGAATATTTTTTCAACAATTATAATTCAATACTCGTAGATTTTTTAAAGAATATTTTTTCAACAATTATAATTCAATACTCGTGGATTTTTTAAAGAATATTTTTCCAACAATTATAATTCAATACTCGTGGATTTTTTAAAGAATATTTTTTCAACAATTATAATTCAATACTCGTAGATTTTTTAAAGAATATTTTTTTAACAATTATAATTCAATACTCGTGGATTTTTTAAAGAATATTTTTTCAACAATTATAATTCAATACTCGTGGATTTTTTAAAGAATATTTTTCCAACAATTATAATTCAATACTCGTGGATTTTTTAAAGAATATTTTTTCAACAATTATAATTCAATACTCGTGGATTTTTTAAAGAATATTTTTTTAACAATTATAATTCAATACTCGTGGATTTTTTAAAGAATATTTTTTCAACAATTATAATTCAATACTCGTGGATTTTTTAAAGAATATTTTTTCAACAATTATAATTCAATACTCGTGGATTTTTTAAAGAATATTTTTTCAACAATTATAATTCAATACTCGTGGATTTTTTAAAGAATATTTTTTCAACAATTTTAATTCAATACTCGTGGATTTTTTAAAGAATATTTTTTCAACAATTATAATTCAATACTCGTGGATTTTTTAAAGAATATTTTTTCAACAATTATAATTCAATACTCGTGGATTTTTTAAAGAATATTTTGTCAACAATTATAATTCAATACTCGTGGATTTTTTAAAGAATATTTTTTCAACAATTATAATTCAATACTCGTGGATTTTTTAAAGAATATTTTTTCAACAATTATAATTCAATACTCGTGGATTTTTTAAAGAATATTTTTTCAACAATTATAATTCAATACTCGTGGATTTTTTAAAGAATATTTTTTCAACAATTATAATTCAATACCCGTGGATTTTTTAAAGAATATTTTTTCAACAATTATAATTCAATACTCGTGGATTTTTTAAAGAATATTTTTTCAACAATTATAATTCAATACTCGTGGATTTTTTAAAGAATATTTTTTCAACAATTATAATTCAATACTCGTGGATTTTTTAAAGAATATTTTTTCAACAATTATAATTCAATACTCGTGGATTTTTTAAAGAATATTTTTTCATCAATTATAATTCAATACTCGTGGATTTTTTAAAGAATATTTTTTCAACAATTATAATTCAATACTCGTGGATTTTTTAAAGAATATTTTTTCAACAATTATAATTCAATACTCGTGGATTTTTTAAAGAATATTTTTTCAACAATTATAATTCAATACTCGTGGATTTTTTAAAGAATATTTTTTCAACAATTATAATTCAATACTCGTGGATTTTTTAAAGAATATTTTTTCAACAATTATAATTCAATACTCGTGGATTTTTTAAAGAATATTTTTTCAACAATTATAATTCAATACTCGTGGATTTTTTAAAGAATATTTTTTCAACAATTATAATTCAATACTCGTGGATTTTTTAAAGAATATTTTTTCAACAATTATAATTCAATACTCGTGGATTTTTTAAAGAATATTTTTTCAACAATTATAATTCAATACTCGTGGATTTTTTAAAGAATATTTTTTCAACAATTATAATTCAATACTCGTGGATTTTTTAAAGAATATTTTTTCAACAATTATAATTCAATACTCGTGGATTTTTTAAAGAATATTTTTTCAACAATTATAATTCAATACTCGTGGATTTTTTAAAGAATATTTTTTCAACAATTATAATTCAATACTCGTGGATTTTTTAAAGAATATTTTTTCAACAATTATAATTCAATACTCGTGGATTTTTTAAAGAATATTTTTTCAACAATTATAATTCAATACTCGTGGATTTTTTAAAGAATATTTTTTCAACAATTATAATTCAATACTCGTGGATTTTTTAAAGAATATTTTTTCAACAATTATAATTCAATACTCGTGGATTTTTTAAAGAATATTTTTTCAACAATTATAATTCAATACTCGTGGATTTTTTAAAGAATATTTTTTCAACAATTATAATTCAATACTCGTGGATTTTTTAAAGAATATTTTTTCAACAATTATAATTCAATACTCGTGGATTTTTTAAAGAATATTTTTTCAACAATTATAATTCAATACTCGTGGATTTTTTAAAGAATATTTTTTCAACAATTATAATTCAATACTCGTGGATTTTTTAAAGAATATTTTTTCAACAATTATAATTCAATACTCGTGGATTTTTTAAAGAATATTTTTTCAACAATTATAATTCAATACTCGTGGATTTTTTAAAGAATATTTTTTCAACAATTATAATTCAATACTCGTGGATTTTTTAAAGAATATTTTTTCAACAATTATAATTCAATACTCGTGGATTTTTTAAAGAATATTTTTTCAACAATTATAATTCAATACTCGTGGATTTTTTAAAGAATATTTTTTCAACAATTATAATTCAATACTCGTGGATTTTTTAAAGAATATTTTTTCAACAATTATAATTCAATACTCGTGGATTTTTTAAAGAATATTTTTTCAACAATTATAATTCAATACTCGTGGATTTTTTAAAGAATATTTTTTCAACAATTATAATTCAATACTCGTGGATTTTTTAAAGAATATTTTTTCAACAATTATAATTCAATACTCGTGGATTTTTTAAAGAATATTTTTTCAACAATTATAATTCAATACTCGTGGATTTTTTAAAGAATATTTTTTCAACAATTATAATTCAATACTCGTGGATTTTTTAAAGAATATTTTTTCAACAATTATAATTCAATACTCGTGGATTTTTTAAAGAATATTTTTTCAACAATTATAATTCAATACTCGTGGATTTTTTAAAGAATATTTTTTCAACAATTATAATTCAATACTCGTGGATTTTTTAAAGAATATTTTTTCAACAATTATAATTCAATACTCGTGGATTTTTTAAAGAATATTTTTTCAACAATTATAATTCAATACTCGTGGATTTTTTAAAGAATATTTTTTCAACAATTATAAGGCAATATTCGTGGATTTTTAAAGAATATTTTTTCAACAATTATAAGGCAATATTCGTGGATTTTTTAAAGAATATTTTTTCAACAATTATAAGGCAATATTCGTCGATTTTTTAAAGAATATTTTTTCAACAATTATAAGGCAATATTCGTGGATTTTTTAAAGAATACATTTTCAACAATTATAAGGCAATATTCGTGGATTTTTTAAAGAATATTTTTTCAACAATTATAAGGCAATATTCGTCGATTTTTTAAAGAATATTTTTTCAACAATTATAAGGCAATATTCGTGGATTTTTTAAAGAATACATTTTCAACAATTATAAGGCAATATTCGTGGATTTTTTAAAGAATATTTTTTCAACAATTATAAGGCAATATTCGTCGATTTTTTAAAGAATATTTTTTCAACAATTATAATTCAATACTCGTGGATTTTTTAAAGAATATTTTTTCAACAATTATAATTCAATACTCGTGGATTTTTTAAAGAATATTTTTTCAACAATTATAATTCAATACTCGTGGATTTTTTAAAGAATATTTTTTCAACAATTATAATTCAATACTCGTGGATTTTTTAAAGAATATTTTTTCAACAATTATAATTCAATACTCGTGGATTTTTTAAAGAATATTTTTTCAACAATTATAAGGCAATATTCGTGGATTTTTTAAAGAATATTTTTTCAACAATTATAAGGCAATATTCGTGGATTTTTTAAAGAATATTTTTTCAACAATTATAAGGCAATATTCGTGGATTTTTTAAAGAATATTTTTTCAACAATTATAAGGCAATATTGGTGGATTTTTTAAAGAATTTTTTTTCAACAATTATAAGGCAATATTCGTGGATTTTTTAAAGAATATTTTTTCAACAATTATAAGGCAATATTCGTGGATTTTTTAAAGAATATTTTTTCAACAATTATAAGGCAATATTCGTGGGTTTTTTAAAGAATATTTTTTCAACAATTATAAGGCAATATTCGTGGATTTTTTAAAGAATATTTTTTCAACAATTATAAGGCAATATTCGTGGATTTTTTAAAGAATATTTTTTCAACAATTATAAGGCAATATTCGTGGGTTTTTTAAAGAATATTTTTTCAACAATTATAAGGCAATATTCGTGGATTTTTTAAAGAATATTTTTTCAACAATTATAAGGCAATATTCGTGGATTTTTTAAAGAATATTTTTTCAACAATTATAAGGCAATATTCGTGGGTTTTTTAAAGAATATTTTTTCAACAATTATAAGGCAATATTCGTGGGTTTTTTAAAGAATATTTTTTCAACAATTATAAGGCAATATTCGTGGGTTTTTTAAAGAATATTTTTTCAACAATTATAAGGCAATATTCTTGGATTTTTTAAAGAATATTTTTTCAACAATTATAAGGCAATATTCGTGGGTTTTTTAAAGAATATTTTTTCAACAATTATAAGGCAATATTCGTGGATTTTTTAAAGAATATTTTTTCAACAATTATAAGGCAATATTCGTGGGTTTTTTAAAGAATATTTTTTCAACAATTATAAGGCAATATTCGTGGGTTTTTTAAAGAATATTTTTTCAACAATTATAAGGCAATATTCTTGGATTTTTTAAAGAATATTTTTTCAACAATTATAAGGCAATATTCGTGGGTTTTTTAAAGAATATTTTTTCAACAATTATAAGGCAATATTCGTGGATTTTTTAAAGAATATTTTTTCAACAATTATAAGGCAATATTCGTGGGTTTTTTAAAGAATATTTTTTCAACAATTATAAGGCAATATTCGTGGGTTTTTTAAAGAATATTTTTTCAACAATTATAAGGCAATATTCGTGGATTTTTTAAAGAATATTTTTTCAACAATTATAAGGCAATATTCGTGGATTTTTTAAAGAATATTTTTTCAACAATTATAAGGCAATATTCGTGGGTTTTTTAAAGAATATTTTTTCAACAATTATAAGGCAATATTCGTGGGTTTTTTAAAGAATATTTTTTCAACAATTATAAGGCAATATTCGTGGGTTTTTTAAAGAATATTTTTTCAACAATTATAAGGCAATATTCTTGGATTTTTTAAAGAATATTTTTTCAACAATTATAAGGCAATATTCGTGGGTTTTTTAAAGAATATTTTTTCAACAATTATAAGGCAATATTCGCGGGTTTTTTAAAGAATATTTTTTCAACAATTATAAGGCAATATTCGTGGGTTTTTTAAAGAATATTTTTTCAACAATTATAAGGCAATATTCGTGGATTTTTTTAAGAATATTTTTTCAACAATTATAAGGCAATATTCGTGGATTTTTTAAAGAATATTTTTTCAAAAATTATAAGGCAATATTCGTGGATTTTTTAAAGAATATTTTTTCAACAATTATAAGGCAATATTCGTGGGTTTTTTAAAGAATATTTTTTCAACAATTATAAGGCAATATTCGTGGGTTTTTTAAAGAATATTTTTTCAACAATTACAAGGCAATATTCGTGGATTTTTAAAGAATATTTTTTCAGCAATTATTTGGCAATATTCGTGGATTTTTTACAGAATATTTTTTCAACAATTATATGGCAATATTCGTGGATTTTTTACAGAATATTTTTTCAACAATTATATGGCAATATTCGTGGATTTTTTAAAGAATATTTTTTCAACAATTATATGGCAATATTCGTGGATTTTTTAAAGAATATTTTTTCAACAATTATAATATTCGTGGATTTTTTAAAGAATATTTTTTCAACAATTATAATATTCGTGGATTTTTTAAAGAATATTTTTTCAACAATTATAATATTCGTGGATTTTTTAAAGAATATTTTTTCAACAATTATAATATTCGTGGATTTTTTAAAGAATATTTTTTCAACAATTATAATATTCGTGGATTTTTTAAAGAATATTTTTTCAACAATTATAATATTCGTGGATTTTTTAAAGAATATTTTTTCAACAATTATAATATTCGTGGATTTTTTAAAGAATATTTTTTCAACAATTATAATATTCGTGGATTTTTTAAAGAATATTTTTTCAACAATTATAATATTCGTGGATTTTTTAAAGAATATTTTTTCAACAATTATAATATTCGTGGATTTTTTAAAGAATATTTTTTCAACAATTATAATATTCGTGGATTTTTTAAAGAATATTTTTTCAACAATTATAATATTCGTGGATTTTTTAAAGAATATTTTTTCAACAATTATAATATTCGTGGATTTTTTAAAGAATATTTTTTCAACAATTATAATATTCGTGGATTTTTTAAAGAATATTTTTTCAACAATTATAAGGCAATATTCGTGGATGTTTTAAAGAATATTTTTTCAACAATTATAAGGCAATATTCGTGGATTTTTTAAAGAATATTTTTTCAACAATTATAAGGCAATATTCGTGGATTTTTTAAAGAATATTTTTTCAACAATTATAAGGCAATATTCGTGGATTTTTTAAAGAATATTTTTTCAACAATTATAAGGCAATATTCGTGGATTTTTTAAAGAATATTTTTTCAACAATTATAAGGCAATATTCGTGGATTTTTTAAAGAATATTTTTTCAACAATTATAAGGCAATATTCGTGGATTTTTTAAAGAATATTTTTTCAACAATTATAAGGCAATATTCGTGGATTTTTTAAAGAATATTTTTTCAACAATTATAAGGCAATATTCGTGGATTTTTTAAAGAATATTTTTTCAACAATTATAAGGCAATATTCGTGGATTTTTTAAAGAATATTTTTTCAACAATTATAAGGCAATATTCGTGGATTTTTTAAAGAATATTTTTTCAACAATTATAAGGCAATATTCGTGGATTTTTTAAAGAATATTTTTTCAACAATTATAAGGCAATATTCGTGGATTTTTTAAAGAATATTTTTTCAACAATTATAAGGCAATATTCGTGGATTTTTTAAAGAATATTTTTTCAACAATTATAAGGCAATATTCGTGGATTTTTTAAAGAATATTTTTCAACAATTATAAGGCAATATTCGTGGATTTGTTAAAGAATATTTTTTCAACAATTATAAGGCAATATTCGTGGATTTTTTAAAGAATATTTTTTCAACAATTATAAGGCAATATTCGTGGATTTTTTAAAGAATATTTTTTCAACAATTATAAGGCAATATTCGTGGATTTTTTAAAGAATATTTTTTCAACAATTATAAGGCAATATTCGTGGATTTTTTAAAGAATATTTTTTCAACAATTATAAGGCAATATTCGTGGATTTTTTAAAGAATATTTTTTCAACAATTATAATTCAATACTCGTGGATTTTTTAAAGAATATTTTTTCAACAATTATAATTCAATACTCGTGGATTTTTTAAAGAATATTTTTTCAACAATTATAAGGCAATATTCGTGGATTTTTTAAAGAATATTTTTTCAACAATTATAAGGCAATATTCGTGGATTTTTTAAAGAATATTTTTTCAACAATTATAAGGCAATATTCGTGGATTTTTTAAAGAATATTTTTTCAACAATTATAAGGCAATATTCGTGGATTTTTTAAAGAATATTTTTGAAACAATTATAATTCAATACTCGTGGATTTTTTAAAGAATATTTTTTCAACAATTATAAGGCAATATTCGTGGATTTTTTAAAGAATATTTTTTCAACAATTATAAGGCAATATTCGTGGATTTTTTAAAGAATAGTTTTTCAACAATTATAAGGCAATATTCGTGGATTTTTTAAAGAATATTTTTTCAACAATTATAAGGCAATATTCGTGGATTTTTTAAAGAATATTTTTTCAACAATTATAAGGCAATATTCGTGGATTTTTTAAAGAATAGTTTTTCATCAATTATAAGGCAATATTCGTGGATTTTTTAAAGAATAGTTTTTCAACAATTATAAGGCAATATTCGTGGATTTTTTTAAGAATATTTTTTCAACAATTATAAGGCAATATTCGTGGATTTTTTTAAGAATATTTTTTCAACAATTATAAGGCAATATTCGTGGATTTTTTAAAGAATATTTTTTCAACAATTATAAGGCAATATTCGTGGATTTTTTAAAGAATATTTTTTCAACAATTATAAGGCAATATTCGTGGATTTTTTAAAGAATATTTTTTCAACAATTATAAGGCAATATTCGTGGATTTTTTAAAGAATATTTTTTCAACAATTATAAGGCAATATTCGTGGATTTTTTAAAGAATATTTTTTCAACAATTATAAGGCAATATTCGTGGATTTTTTAAAGAATATTTTTTCAACAATTATAAGGCAATATTCGTGGATTTTTTAAAGAATATTTTTTCAACAATTATAAGGCAATATTCGTGGATTTTTTAAAGAATATTTTTTCAACAATTATAAGGCAATATTCGTGGATTTTTTAAAGAATATTTTTTCAACAATTATAATTCAATACTCGTGGATTTTTTAAAGAATA
The DNA here is from genome assembly GCF_047663935.1 of Musca autumnalis. NCBI lineage: Eukaryota > Metazoa > Arthropoda > Insecta > Diptera > Muscidae > Musca > Musca autumnalis. Next base: position 202,497,393 of record NW_027411755.1, read on the forward strand.
TTTTTCAAAAATGTCCTCAACTCATTTCCATATTAATTACGCAATCACTCTGTTCCAAAGTTTGTGCTACTCAGGTAATGAAAATCAAAATAACGTCCCATTAATGACAAACTCACTCAGTTTGATTAAATCTATGGAAGTTTGTTACAAAAGGTGTTGCTTCCATCTTCATCTGTCATTTGAAATATTTCCCATTTTGAAGACTTAAAACTTTTCGAAGGATTTTAGGGAATAAATATTTGTGTTGCTCAACTTTGTGTATCAAATTTTGCTGTGCAATTAAAATATCTCTTTGAACATTCTTACAACTGATATACATATGTATGTCACGTCTGGAATACAGCTTCCGTACGACTCCGATTGTTTCGCCTCAGTAGAGAAGAAAGTATAAACTTTGTCATTTCACTACTTTCATTTCCAAGAAAATATTCTTGAAATGAAATGCATTCTCCGAACAGTAGAGACAATTAAAAATTGCACTACAATTGCACAAACCTGGCAAATATAATTTAATGAAGCTAAGAGCGTCAGTGAGTAAGTGAGCTACTTACTTTGACAATAAAATTGTTGGGATTCTACCCACCCAGTCCTACCCACCCAGTTTGCAATGACATTTGCAGCGGTTCGTTTTTTGTTGTTATTATTGCAAAAGTGAATTAAATTGTAAATTGAGTAGTTTGTGTGTGCAATGTGCACATTTTGAGTTTCAATAAATTTATCACTGTCACCGGGAAATTTGTTGCTTTCCAGGTCCCCTCTATTTCTCTCTGCACAAATGTTTGTTGATTTCTTTTCCCATTTGAGTTTTAGCTGCTAATTTTATTTTTACTATGATTCCCATTCATTTGCAGTTTCAGTTTCATTAAATGTCACTTAAGAAACTTTCTTTTCAGACGCATTCTCTGCACTTTAGTACCCACCAACCGCACACATTCACACACTATTGAAGTTTTGTGGTGGCAATACCACATAATACTTTATTTTAGTTGTGGTTGTGTTGTATACGACACATGTCATGTGTTCTCTCTCAGTATGTTTATGTTTTTAGTTTTGTTAAGTTTTACACTTGAAATAAATTAATTAATGTAATTACTCAGCTTATGGTTGGCTGTCTGTTTATTGTAAATTTCAAATGTTTATTTTGACGTTTTTGTAAAAGCGCTTAAATAGCATTGTTGTTGATATAACGTTAATTCATTGAAATTTGTTGCATACTTTGGGGCATTTAATTTAAATAATGACTTAATGCAGGGGTAGGAATTTTTCGTCAGTAATTAAAATTCAACAACATAAAGGGGACTGCAATTCATAGACATTTTTTAATATTTGTAAACAACTGGCAGACCAATATTAGTGGATTTTTAAAGAATATTTTTTCAACCAATATCAGACCAATAATCTTGGATTTTTTAAAGAATATTTTTCAAACATTAGCAGACCAATAATCGTGTATTTTTTAAAGAATATTTTTCAAACACTAGCAGTCCAATAATCGTGGATTTTTTTAACAATATTTGTTCAATCTCTAGCAGATCAATAATCGTGGATTTTATAAAGAATAGTTTTTCAAAGACTTGACTTTTTCAACCACTTACTTAGCTGCCCCATTACAGAACATTTGTTCCATAGACCGAACTAAGAAAATATCTCCAATTATCTCTATTTGTTGCTTTCCACTCTGGAATACCGCGCCTTTTTATCTCTTCATCCACTTGTTTGCGCCATCTATTCCTTGGCCTGCCAATTCTGAGTGCACCGCCAAGCGGTTCGTATTTATACGCCTTTTTAGCGGGCTCATCTTCGCCCATTCTTATGATATGGCCTAGCCAACGCAATCGCTACATCTCGATACGTTTAACTATATTGATGTTGTTGTATAGCAGATACAGCTCGTGGTTCATGCGACGTCGATATTCACCGTCAACGCAGAGACAACCATAGATCTTTCGAAGAATTTTTCTCTCAAACACACCAAGCACTGCCATGTCTGCTTGCGCAAGTAACCAGGCTTCGAAGCCATACATCAGCACGGGTAGTATCAGTGTTTTGTAGAGCGTTATTTTTGTTTGACGAGATGTGGCTTTGTTTTTAAACTGCTTACTTAAACCAAATACAATTCTTCTTTTTATTTCACAACTGATGTCGTTTGTTGTGTTTACGGAGGTGCCGAGGTACACGAATTCTTTTACTACCTCAAAATTATAGGAAGCAACTTCCACAGTCGGTCCGAGCTCAATGGACGCATTGCGCGTCGACACCATCAACTTGGTCTTCTCACCGTTTACCGCCAGACCCACTTTAGCAGATTCTCCTTCGACCTTCATAAAGGTATCAGTTAATTCTTTTACTGATCGTCCCATTATGTCTATATCATCAGCATAAGCAAATAACATGTGGCTATTGGTGTAGATTGCGCCACTTCTTTTGACGTTTGCCTCTCGTATAACCTTTTCCAGCAGTATGTTGAATAGATCACACGAGAGGCTGTCTCCTTGTCTGCAACCTCTTTTGGTACCAAACTCTTCGGAGAGGTTCTTTCCTATTTTAACTGAGGACCTCGTGTCAGTTAAAGTCATTTTACAAAGCCGGATGAGCTTTGTGGGGATACCAAATTCAGACATGGCTTGGAATACCTTTGAACGTAAGGGGCTGTCGAAGGCTGCTTTATAATCGACAAAAAGGTGGTAGGTGTCGATCTGAATCTCTTGGGTCTTCTCCAGGATTTGCCGCAGTGTAAATATCTGGTCAATGGTAGATTTGCCAGGTCTAAAGCCGCATTGGTATGGTCCAATTATCTCGTTGACCATCGGCTTTAGTCGTTCGCACAATATCCCTGACACGATCTTGTAGGCAATAGGGTGTAGCCTTATGCCCCTATAGTTAGAGCATACAGCCTTATCTCCTTTCTTGTGGACGGGGGACAGGATACTCAGGTTCCAATCGTTGGGTACTCGTTCTTCCTGCCAGATGGTGCTAACTAGCTGATGAATACACCTTACCAGCGTGTCGCCTCCGGTTTTAAACAGCTCGGCTGGTAAGCCATCGGATCCTGCTGCCTTATTATTCTTCAGATTTATTGCTGTCTTTACCTCATCTTGGCTGGGCGGTATACATTCAATACCATCTTCTAGGACTGGGTCTGTGGTATCTTCGGCGTCTTCGCTACTATCGGATACCAACTCTTTGGAAAAATGTTCTTTCCATGTACTCAGCACACTATCTGTATCAGTTACCAAATTACCTTGCTGGTCTCTACAGGAGGATGTGCCTGTACCAAAGCCATCAATTTGATGCTTGACTCTTTGGTAGAATTTTCGGACTTCATTCTGGTTCCTGTACATCTCGATTTTTTCACACTCCCGCTTTTCCTTCTCCCTCTTTTTCCTGCGTAAAAGACGTTTCTCCTCTCTCTTTTTCTCTCCCGATATCTCTCGTGCGCTACGCGTTGGTACTGCTTGTAAAGTAGCCCTTTATGCCGCATTTTTCTCTTCGGTAGCAGCACGACACTCCTGATCATACCATGGATTCCTTGGTGGAGGTCTCTGGTATCCACGTATGGATTTTGCGGCTGTTTGCATGGAGTGGGCAATACTTTGCCATTGCGCTGATATGTTATCGGGATATAATAATTGTTCCACAAACATCCCAGACGGGACAGGGGAGACTTCTCTCATATCAATGAGTGCACCCCGATTCGTATTAGCTCAATGATATGGGACCTACTGTTTATCGCCGAGTCCGAACAGCGTGTCTTACGACACCACTTTATAGAGAAGTTTTACATGGCTGAAATACTCAGGAAATGTCGCCATCAATACTGAGGGGTACTTTGCCACCGTTGAAAATTTTGATGTTTCCTGGCCGGGGAATCGAACCCACGACCTTCTGCGTGCAAGGAGGGTGTGCATACCATTGCACCACGGTGGCATGTTATCGGGATGAGGAGTGCTTTTATTAAGCAATTGGGCTAGTTGAGTGGAATATGCTGTGGCTATCTGTTGTGATTGCAGCTTACCGATGTCTAACTTTCGTGTTGTGTCTGTTCGTACTTTGTTTGCTACGTTTAACCGGGTGCGCACCTTTGCTGCAACAAGATAGTGGTCCGAGTCTCTGTTTGCTCCTCGGAACGAAAGCACATCCAACACGCTCGATGAATATCTTCCATCTATCACAATGTGATCAGGTGTCCTTATGGATGTCGAGATGTTGAAATCTGGTGCTGCTAACTACCATGTTTTTTGCCGCCGCGAAGTCTATCAGCCTCATACCATTGTCAGATCCTTCACTGTGAAGACTGAATTTTCCGACTGTTGGGCCAAAGATATTTTCCTTTCCAATTTTGGCATTAAAATCGCCCAGAATAATTTTATGTCATGGGCAGGACAACGGTCATAAGTTTCTTCTAAGCGCTTATAAAATATATCTTTGGTCATTTCGCCCTTGTCTTCAGTGGAAGCATGAGCGCAAATAAAGCTGATGTTGAAGAGTTTTGCTTTTATTCGAATTGTAGCAAGTCTTACATGCACTGGAGACCAGGTGTTTTAACCTCCGACCAACTACAAATCCGCAACCAAACACATGCTTTACGTCATGGCAGCTATAATACAGTGCATCACCTTTAGGTGTTATTGTGACGCCTTTCCCAATCCATGTATTTCCTGTATGGCAGTAATGTCGGCCTTGTACTTTTCAAGTACATCTACCAATGCGTAAACTGCACCTTCTATATAAAGAGTGCGAACATTCCAGGTACAGATTCGCAGATCATGGTCCTTACGTTTGCGGGGGTCGTCAAATTTAAAGGGGTTTGTTTTTCTTTTCTTTCGTTTTTTCATAGTAGGCTGCTTTTTTCTAGGGGAGTGATACTAGCCCGACGCGCAAACCCAAGTTTTTAACGTTGTTATGGGTTAACGCGCGGCACATGTTAGCTCACTACCTTTAACAGGTGTCAATGGCAGTTCCCCAGGTGACACCATGGGGAGGTCAGTGTCCACATAAGATAAAAGATGGACTAAGATAAATCCTGGGCTTTGCCATGTTAAAGCCGGTCAGTATCGTGGATTTAACCAATAATCGTGGATTTAAGAAAAAATATGTGATGTCCGGATTACAGAATCTACAATGTAAACAATTCTAGTGTCCGGATTACCGCGATGTCCGGATTAACGAGTGTCCGGATTATCGAGACTAGACTGTAATAGTTTCTCAAAGACTTTCAGACCAATAATCGTGGATTTTTTAAAGAATAGTTTTTCAAAGAATTGTTTACCAATAATCGTGAATTTTTTTAATAATAATATTTCATGGACTTGTAGTCCAATAATCGTGGATTTTTTTTAAAGAATATTTTTTCATGGACTATCAGGCCGATTATCGTGGATTTTTAAAGAATATTTTTTAAAAGACTTGAAGACCAATAATCGTGGATTTTTTAAAGAATATTTTTTAAAAGACTTGAAGACCAATAATCTTGGATTTTTTAAAGAGTATTTTTCAAACACTTGCTGACCAGTAATCGTGGATTTTTTAAAGAATATTTTTTCATGGATTTGCAGACCGATAATCGATTTTTTAAAGAAGAATAATCGTGGATTTTTTAAAAAATATTTTTTCATTGGGCACCTAAGTAAATAAATCTCAGATATCACATCACAATGTTTGCTTATTGGTTTATTGAATAAAAAAATACTCTATTCATGGATTTACAAAAATACATTTGTTTTTTCTTCTACAACTAATTTTTAAAATTAAGACAAAGCTTTCTTGGTTTTGTCGAATAAACAAAACCCTCTCTTATGGTACACATTACAAATACATACATAACTTAAACATATAGTTTCTTTTGTACATTAAAATATATATAAATATGTGAAAATAAAATAAAGGAAGAAAGAGAAAAAGGAAGAAAAAGTAATTAAGATTATAAATATGTTTAGAACTGAAAATACAAATAACGAATCATTAATCCACAGTAATCCAGGAACATGTGCATCAAAGTCGTAAAAGGAGACAAGACGTAAACAGATAGCGCAGCATCATAGATCATAGAAAATGGTCATCACAGTCAATACGATATTTTTACAAAACAAAAACACAAAATCAAAAATCCAAAATATACAACAACATGACAATGTCTTTATAATACAACAATTCGAATGGGGCCAATATGTTGTCAATTTTTTCCAGAGTCATCGATCGGCACACAGTATTATTTTTTTCCACTTTTTGGTTTTATATGTTGGTTTTTTCCTCTTAACTTCCTTATCCGGCATTTCACACATTGGTCTTGACAGTTGGCGTTGTCACTGCAGCCGCTGCTGCCGCTACTGCTGCTGGCGGTAAATTATTTACACCTTGATGGAAAGCTATTGTTGCTGCAGTTGCTGCTGGTACGTTTAACGGAGTGCGTGTCACACCGCCGCCAATACCATTACCAACAATCATTAACGCTGGTACTATGGGTGCTACGGGTGCGGCACCACCACCAACATTACTACTGCTCGGCAAGGGCATTGTATGCTGATTATGCGCCAACTCTTGTCGCTGCTGTTGTTGTTGCTGCAATTGTTGTAACTGAATATTGACCAAATTTTGTGCATGTTTCAATTTGAAATTCTCAACACGTCTCAAGTTCCTTACTAGACGATTATAGACAAGCGTCTTGACATCTATGGCCCATAGGAAATCCAAATGGTTGAATTTTTCCATTGGCACTAAATATTTGTCAATAACATGCGGCAGCTCACGTGCCAAACGATCAACGCCCGTTGTCGACACCAGCATATCGTTCATGGAATAGTAGAGGGCCACGGGCACTTTGACCTTGGACAAATCATAGTCGGGTGGTGTCATACGATTATATTCCAATTGATTACGTAAATAGCCACGATCGAATTTACTAAAGTGACCCGATTTCATGAGCTGGCCGAAATGTTCCAATTGTTTGATCGAAGCACCGGAGGGTGTGTGACTCAACATAACCGGCAGCATGGTCTGTAAAGAGGAAAGGAGAGAATTTAGTTGTGTGTTAAAGAAAGGTTTAAAATACTACAAAAAAATACATAATTTAATTTAGTTTTCATAACTGAGACACGAAAATATCAACAATGTCCAAATTGTATGCGGAATTCAAAATTAAGAATTTGAAATTCAAATACTTAAGTTTAAGATTCTTGGAGTAAAAATGGGATTTTCAAGGTTGTAATAATAATCATGTGCTCCTTTTTTACAACAAAACGCCATGAGTTCAATTCTCCGACTGGATTCTTCAGGAAAGGCCTCTAATTACTGGTCAGCCACTTGCAATAAGTGACAGGGAATGATTCAAACACTTCCTTTTACATGGCGTCTATCGATAAAAATATTTGTCAAAACTTAAGCTTATATTTAGTGGATGTTTCCGAGTTAAGATACGGCGACAGACTCAACTACGTTTAGGTTGCGACAGTCTGATATTCCATTGATCAATAATTGGCAACTGTTTGCAGAATATCAATACAACCTGAAGATTTAAGATGAACGGTCTCTTAAAGTTTTTGCTTCTCGGACCAAAAAGTGAGGGAATCTATAGAAATATAGGAACGAATTGAAAGCTCTAATAGAAACGTAACCATGGTCTGCAGACAGTTGAGTCTGACCAAATATTCGGGAGATGCCAGAGGACTTCTCCACATCACTGGAAAATAGTCTCAATCAGAAGTATGGATGAAAAAGCATGCTATTCTTAATACAGCAGACGGGAAACTATAGAACCAAGCCAGTAAGCTGTAGCTTTGTCCTGACAATATTGAATGCAGAAGGAACGAAAATCTTGAGTTCTAAATATTGAATCCATAGAGGAAGTAAATGAAGCGATCAGAGAGATGATTGGAAGACTCTTCTCAGATGCTCTGAGGACTATTACTTATAATATTATTGTTCCCAGAAGGGACAATGGAGATTTCTCTCATATCACTGAGTGTACCCCGATTCATATTAGCTCAATTATATGGACCTACAGTTTATCGTCGAGTCCGAACGGTGTGTCCTAAGACACCAAAGACTGCAATAGTCGTGGATTTTTAAATACAATTTTTTTTCTAACGACTATTGCCATCTGGTCTTATTCATGTAAATACTCAGAAAATGTTGCCAAATATTACCGGCGGGGTATTTTGCCACCATTGAAAATTTGATGACGATTACTTACCTACCCTGTGACAAAATCTCAATCAGTATGAACCTGGGGAACCAAAAGCCCTCATCCTTTCCAAAAAAAAAAAAAAAAAAAAAAAAAATGGGGTACACTCTAAGGTTTCCTAGCTGGTCGGTTTTATTATATCCTCAGCATTTATACTAACGAGGTAATATACACTTTCATACGGGCTGAATGTGCCTCATCGAAATGATGGTTTTAGATCTCAAGTATGTTTGGAGGAAATGTGTTTCAGACAGTTTGGAGTGGATTTAACCATGTCATTCCATCTCTCTGGCTGGCTGGTGCGCAGGATAATAAAGCAACCGATCGGGTTGGCATTCGTATTATTTTGTCCAAACTTTGTTTAAGTTCGAAGATGGGCCATATGGGTCCACTCCTTTGGGTACCTCCCCCCAGAAGTACAAACATTTTCGCTAAACCGATTTTGTCCATACTTTGGACATCGTAATATTTCTAGGAGACATAGATCAGGTTAGAATATGGACTATATTTGTCAACTCCTCCCACACCAAATTTCGGAAAAGTGCAAGTTGGGACCTACTCTCGAATCTTTTTTGTTTTTCTTGCAACAGGTTGCACTCAAGGCCCATATTACTATGGTATAAGTTTTTTCAGTGGCAAGTCCAGACTTCTTGAGAAAATGACCCGAAAACTGTAAAAAAAACCCAGAATGTGTTGCTGGTGCGCGCGACACCTTCCGAACTAAATACTGCAATGGTCCACACTTTGCATATCGCAATATTTTTTAGAATATTAGATGAAATTCAAAGATGGTGTTTTAGGTCCACTCCTGCCTGTGCCTCCCCCACAAAAGTTCTAAAATGTTCGAAATATATCATAAACGGAGCAACCGATTTGATTCAAACTTTAGATCTCGAAATATTTGGTCCAAACTTAGTTTATTTTCAAAATTGGGCCCTATCGGTCCATTCCTTAGAATACCACCCACACACATTTTTTTTAATTGCGGTTAAGGGTCTGTGCGAGAAACATATTTACAGCGATATGATGTTTTTAGTCCATGTTTCCTGATATAATGGTCCTATCGAGAGATTAAGGACTGTTTGACTGTTTTGAAATTATTACAGAAGGTACTCCTTGTGGTCCAGATTACAGCGATATAATACTTTACGTTGGCAAGTCCGTGCTTCCTGACATTGTGGTCCAAAAGCTTTAAAAAAGCCACCGTTCTTCGTTGACCAACAGAAATAGCTGGTGGACGCGACGAAGTTCGAAGATAGTGTGACAACTATAGAAAGGAATGACTCCAAAAAATTTATGACTATATGTCAGTGCATTACTTCAGGTATCTTCTCCGCAAAAGTCCAACGTTTTGGCACATACAGTAGTACAGATAGTCGTTGCGAGGATTACAATCCAGCTGCAACTAGCAAGAGAAGGAATAACCCAATGGACATTGCAAAGCGCTTTGTTATAAGCTCAAAGCTGTCGTCCCAAAAACAGCAACGGTGTGCCACCAGCTTTCGCTGAAGGCATGGAAATCCTAACCCCATGTCAATCCCATGTCAAGGCTATGCACAGGGAAGTTGCTCGGGTGAAGGAATATTTTTTAGGCACGCTTCATCACGAGAAGTGGAATATGCACTTTGGCGACAAACACCTTGAGAGCTTTAAATATCAGACCGTGGTCCTCTGTAATTAAACTATAGAAATTATGTTGGCTGCGTTCAATCTGAAAAATGAGAAAGCTTAAACAAGTTCAAACCGAATAGAAAGATCACCCGACACCCAAAAACATCAGTTGTGAAATTCATCAGTTGCCTTGTGTTGGATCGTGTTTTTCGCGTTATCATGGACGATGAGCCTCATAAGTCGACTAAATCACCAATTATCGAGTACTTCTTTATGCAGGATTAGATGAGCAATTATAATCAGAAGAAAGTAGCCTTCACCAGAGGTAAAGCTGAGAATAAGAAAACAGGCGGCTGCAGAGACGACATAATTTCTCTTACTTCACTTCACTGAGCAGTGCGAGATCTCTTTTGTAAAGTTTAAACGATCCCAAACATTTGCAATGTACGCTGGAATTCTCGTGCTATTTAATCGTGGCCTACGAAAAAGACGATGGTTGTCAAAACACGGCCATTGTGCCAGAGAACATTGATGCTGGGTGTGAACTGATAATACAAGATCGTAATGTGACATACCGTGAGATAGAGATATCCCTGGGCATCTCCTCCAGCAGCATACATTTGATACTGCATGAACAGTTAGCCGCAAAAGAGCTCTTGTACGATCGCCGTTTATAAGATCGTCGCAGGTGACGAATTATGGATCTATGCGTATGAGTCCGAAACAATGCAGCATTCGACTTGCGCAATTTGACAATCGCTCGAAGCAAATGGTCGCCTGTTTCTTCGCCAAAATGGACAAATTTAGCTTGAGCAACGAGTGGTAAAGAATGTTTTTTTTTGCCAAAGTCTTCGGCCAAATTTAAAAACGAACAAGAAAAGACGAATCTTTGTGCACCATGACAATGCGAGCGTCTGATTTATGGGTCATCTGCCGTACAGCCCTGCTTTTTATTTCCGCACATCTAGAAAAAATGTGTGGTCAACGATTTTCGTCGCCAGAAGATCGTATAGGGGATTTCGTTTCCAGGCTTCGTGAAACATGATCGTTGCAAGTTTCACATATTGGACATGTACGGCTCTGAAACCTGGCTTGTGTCTAACACCATTACGAAAAGCTACAGGTACTCATAAACAAAGGCCTTATGATCATATGCAGAAATTCTTGCCCAGCACCATAAGTAACACAGATTAACCATAGGAAATGGAGATGGATAGGAAGTGGAGATGTGACCACCTTACGAAAAAATGTTCATAGCATAACCAGGATGACGCTTGAATGGAATCTCCAAAAATTTTATAATGTAGATCGACTAAGACAATGCGAGCGTCTGATTTATGGGTCATCTGCCGTACAGCCCTGCTTTTTATTTCCGCACATAACCAGGATGACGCTTGAATGGAATCTCCAAAAATTTTATAATGTAGATCGACCAAGAAACACCTGGCAACGAGCAATAACTCAAGGACTAAGAAAAAGAAACCTTACATGGGAAGATGCAAAAACAACGGCAGATAATCGTGTAAGATGGCGATGCTCTATGCTCCCAAGAGGAGTAGAAGAAAGAAAGGCGTTAAGTTCGGCCGAGCCGAAATTTTTATAGCCTCCACTACGAGATGTGTTGAAATAAAATGGAACAATTAATTTCCCTTCCTTTATGAAGAAGACTTAATACAACATTTCATCAATTTCGGTAAAACAGTGTAGTAAACCTTTCGAATACCGACATTCGGCAGGTAGGTACCGTTCTATGGGGGCTATATCGTACCGACAAATTTCTGGTGGAACGTTTTTAGCCTCAAAGAAGATAATTTCCGATATTTTGGTAAGATAATGCGGTTAAAACCTACACGCAGAAAAATATATGTTAGAAATATGTTTGGATCCAAACAAATATGTATATGTTTGCGACTGGTTGCAAACAAATATATGTTTGGTCCAAACAACTAAATGAGAGGAACAAATGGTATGAATTATTTTTGTTCTTTTAGCGAAAAAGACGGAGATCATTTTTTCTTCAGTTTCCCAAAGCAGTCGTTGAGTAAAGACGGACGGTAAAGGGAGTGAATCAATCGGTGTTGTGCGTTTTCTTAAAGAAAATGTGCTTTTTAGTAAATTAAATGCCCAATACATTTTATAATTCAGTCAAAAATGTGAATGGAAATATTTTTTGGAGAAGGAAGAAATCGCATTTAATATTGGTAATAACATTAATACATTTTTCATTCACATGCATTAACACTAATACATATATGTGTGCACCCAAACAAATATTTGTTTGCAGGACCCAAACATATGTTATGTTTGGGACTGTTTGCAAACATATATATTTTTGCTGCAAAATATGTTTGGGAAATATGTTAGAGAGGCCTTTTTTCGCCCTATATGGAGCTATAAGAAGACGAGGACCTATGCTGATATTACTCTTCTGTAATATTTTATAACACCACGGAAGACTAAATACCAAATGTCAGTGATTTCGTTAGGATATTGAGGCCACTACCTTCAAAATACCGAAAATCGTGGGGTACCGTTCTATGGGATCTATATGAAGGCGTGGACCTATACCGACAAATTACATATGGAAAGTTTTGTAGCCCCAACGAAGACTAAATGTCCAAATTTCAGCCATTGCGATGGAATAGTGAGTCAAGAAACTTCAAAATACCTAAAACCGGGAGATATCGTTCTATAGGGGCTATATGAAGGCGTGGACGTATACCGAAAAATTCTGGGGGAAAGTTGTATACTCCCAACGAAGGCTAAATATATAATTTCAGTCATTCCGGTGGGATTTTGAGGCCACAACCTTCCAAATACATAAATTCGGGAGTTACCTTTCTGTGGGGGCTATATGAAGACGTGTACTTATAGTGATAATTCTCTGCTGGAATATTTTATACCATCATAGAACACTAAATACCAAATTTCAGCCATTTCGGTGGGATATTGAGGTCACAGTTGAGGTACCGTTCTATGGGGGCTATATAAAGGTGGGACCTATACCGACAAATTTCAGTTGGAAAGATTTACCCCCTAATCAAGACCAAAAACCAAATTTTATCCATTTCGGTGGGACATTGAGGTCACAACCTTTAAAATACCGAAAATCTGGAAGTAACGTTCTATGAGGGCTATATGAAGGCGTGTACCTATACCGACAAATTTCAGTTGGAAAGATTTATACCCCAGCCAAGACCAAAAACCAAATTTCTTCCAGGTCGGTGGGACATTGTGGGTACAACCTTCGAAATGCCGAAAATCGGGAGATACCGTTCTATGGGACTATACGTAGGCGTGGACTTATACCGGCAAATTTCAGGTGGAATCTTGTATATCCCCAACGAAGACTAAATGCCAAATTTCAGTCATTACGGTGTAATATTGATGCAACAACCTTCAAAATACCTTAAATTTGGAGGTATCGTTCTATTAGGGCTATATGAATTTCAGGTGGAAAATTGAGACTAAATATCAAATTGAAAATTTGCAAATGAGGCTAAAGCCTTCAAATGCCGAAACTTCTATACCAATTGCCATCTTTAAAATTGCGAACTGTATTTTAATTTCAACAGACAAACGGACGGAAATGGTTACATTGACTTAGAATTTTATGCTGATCAAGAATATATTTACTTTATATCTCCGATCTCTTTCGAATATTTTGTAGGTTTCACCATCCATATTATTGTGCATTATGCGGGTAGTCATATTAGGTCCCACTTTTCTCAGCATTGATTGTATTTAGATCTTCCCCAATAGGTAAATGAAGACAATATCAGTGATTTTTTCTTAACATTTCGTTAAACTTGGTTGGTTTCGCGGACTTAGAATCACCATGGGGAATGATATGTCAAGATGCAGAAATACAGACGGTCGATTATCTCATTGTCCTGTGTAGACGGCACCTATTACAATTCTCATCTAATAATATAAATAGATCGCATTCTTTACGGATCGAGGTAATCCTCCTAACGTAGGTAATCCTCTTTCTCACAATACAGAGTTGCAATCTGCTATATTTCCCTTCAAACATGTTTGTACTGACCATATGTATTTTCAGTGTGACGCGTATCTTTAAATCTACCCTTAGCATACCACACATTGCTGGAATATAAAAAAAACTGAAAATATGGTGTAGGATATACACATTTTTAAATAAGTGTTCCCAAAACAAGTCCTCATCCTAATTTCAAAATTTATTTGTTTTTATTTCAATAATTTACAGTGTCCATCACACACATTAAAAATTATTAATGTCCCAACATTAATTCATTCATCCACTGCCTCTTCAGTGATATATGAATTAAAGGTCACCAATGAATGGCCACTGATGGTAATGACACTATCAGTTTTGCGACGACATTTGTGTGGTTTCCAAAAGTCATTCGTCTCATTGAAATCAAATCTGGGTCCAACTAACAACGACAACAACCGGTAGCAATTTGCCATTAACGGAAGGGACGGAAAATATTTTGTCATTAAACACTGTAAGGGTCATGTTATAGTGACATGATTGCGTAAACACACACATACTCAAACAACAACAAAAATTAAGTGTTTCACTGTTAAATATTTTCATATAGCGACAGCCAGAAAGATAAACATGGCAGATACTTTACATCCCACAGCTGCTTGTGACCATTAGTTTAGTCCAACATATGAAAAGCGGAAATTTCGGCTGGCATTTAGAGGCTACTCCTTTGAGTTTCATTGTCTCTGTTGGGTGGCTGCGATATTGTTTGTGTTATAGTGTGTGTCCATGACAAGTTGTAGGCAGTTAATTATTTACCAACAAAGGAAACCAACAACAACAATCACTTCATTTTGCTCCCTTTTGGCATTTCAGTGACAAAATTGCTTCATTTGCCTAAATTGTGCGGTCCGTTGGGAATTTTCATTACAGATTTTTCCAACAAAGAGTTGAGTATTTGGGGAGTGAGATATGTATGTATGCGTATGAAAATCATACACATGTCTTAATTTTAAATTAGGAAATTGTGACATGAGAGTCAGCACTGGTGATGTCGGAAGTTGTGTTGTGACACTTGGGCTGTGTATGATGGACACTAACATAAATTAATTGAGGTAATGTTAAATGTCAATGGGATAATAAATTCATAACCCCCGACTATTTATCAAAAAATAGTCGGAATATTCCGATGATTTGTCATGGTCAGGGTTTAAAATGCTAACGCCATATTAGCAAAAGCACCGAATATTTGCAGCTTTGCCTGCTAAAATTTCTTCGAAATATGTTTAGCAACAATGAACAACGGCAACATGCAGCAACAAATTTCACAAAAATATTGCTGGCGAAGCTGATGCTATTTGATATTGTCGCTATAATAAAATAGCATCGGACACGCATACTCATATTTTGCAGCACACATGATCAACACATATTATAACAGAGAATAAGCAACAAAGTTTCAACGGCTTAGCCAGGTTTTCAGCAAACAATTGTTTTTGAGATCAGGGTTACCAGTGTAATGCATTAAAAATCACGATATAATTAATTAAACTTTTTCGTTCAAAGGACATGTGAAATGTTGGTGAAGCCGTTCAATATATATATTTTTTATTTTTAAACAATAATAATTAGTATTCTTTAGGTTCTACCATATGGTGGAGGCATTTTGACATGAAATGACACCTTTTTTATTACTGCGTTGGCAACTCTAATCACAAAACCACCTTCGGTTGCTAATTCGCTGCGACCAATGGTCAGCCGACTGCTAAATATGTAGGTTGTCGATTATGCCTAACGAAAAAAAGATTAGCAGTAAAAAACGAAATAAGCAAAAATGTACAAAAATAAAAATGCGTTCGGTTGCTTATTTAGCCGTGTGTGTCACCGTTGGCCAACAGATGCTACTATGGTCTAAGTAAGCAATTTAAAAACAAAGCCACATCTCGTCAAACAAAAATAACACTATACAAAACGCTGATACTACCCGTGCTAATGTATGGCTCCGAAGCATGGGTACTTGCGCCAGCAGATAAGGCAGTGCTTGGTGTGTTTGAGAAGAAAATTCTTCGAAAGATCTACGGGCCGATTTGCGTTGACGGTGAATATCGACGTCGTATGAACCACGAGCTATATAAGCTATACAAAGACATGAATATAGTTAAACGTATCGAGATGCAACGATTGCGTTGGCTAGGCCATATCATGAGAATGAGCGATGATGAACCCGCTAAAAAGGCGTATGAATACATGCCCCATGGCGGTGCACTTAGAATCGGCAGGCCTAAGCTTCGATGGAGCAAACAAGTGGATGAAGAAATGGAAAGGCGCGGTATTCCAAAAAGTCAAGCGAAAAACAGAGAGGAATGGAGATCTTTTCTTAGTTCGGTCTATGGAACAAATGCTCTGTAATGGGCCAACTAAGTAAGTAAGTCACCGTTGTGTAGCAATTGAAGTGTGCAGCTAATGCTAATGTTTTTAGATGCTGGCTTTTAAACCCTGGTCATGGTTGCTAATCTAATTCGCAATGGAATCACCACGAACTACTGAAGATATATTTTCTGTTGAATGCTGGCACGAAGACCGATGGTGAACGTTTTTTCTGAGTCTATATCTGTACTGAAAGTACCGACAAGTACATACAAACCTGCAATTTTGACTATAACCGAAGTGGCATAGAAAATGTAGGCTCGAGAAATCTTAATTTTAGATTATAAGTTGTAAATCAACACAAAAACTTTGTACGAAAGTATTTTAATTTCAGAATCTGAACTTAAAGACGAGGGAAATTACCTTGAGAATTGACCTGTCAGGTGTGGAGTAGTATGATCACCTATATAAGGAAACTTTGAGTTTCCGCCGACAAAAAGGAATGGAAAAAGGGAGAATGAAACAGGGAAGCTTAGGGAGAGAATGAACTTGACGCCACCACCTAATAAAGGGGATGTCTAGAAGAGGCTAACTAACATCGAAATGGTGCAATGGTCAGTGGCTAAAGGACGAAAGTTTATGAAGAACTAACCGCGACTAAGTGAAGAACAGTGGAATGTTCCAAGGCGAACAATAATACACCCTTCACTTCTTCAGAAGCGACGTAGAGGATAAGATCTGCTGAAGAACAGAACACTGCTAAACTTTTCGGGAAGAAAAATAATTTCCGAACTTAAGAAATCCTGAGCAAAACTAGTCAGGACCCACGCAGAACGAACTGTCCAGGCTGTATTCTTTGACAAAGGGCGAAAAAGTGAGCTTTGACATGAACAGGGTGAGCCCGACCATAGAATCTTGTAGAACTACTGGAGACTTCAGGAAAACCAAACCTTGCAGAAGAGAGAGTTGGCTGTATAGGCAGGACAGGAATCACCATAATCTTACCCCAAGATAGCCAAACAGCATTGCAGGAACGAGTTGTGTTATGTGGTGATTAACGCCAGAAGAGGGTCTGGTACACAAAGATCACCAGGAAGCCAGAAGATCGCATCCTTCAAGGGCGTTGACCAATAAAAATAATCAACAGTGAGCTCAAAGGGGACCTCTCAGGGAAGTAGTCAGTAGCATATGAACTACTTGGAGAGGTGGAAATATGAAGCTGGTGAGCAAGAATAAAATCGCTCATCTGGCCAAAAGGGGTGGTATACATCATAGGATATAGCTGCAAACTCGGGGCAGAACACATGGAGGACAAAATGAGACATTGTTAATAAAGAGATGGGAAGTCTTCCAGAATGAGCAGAAAGTGGCTGGCACTCTCCATGTGGGGGACTTGATAATCTCTCGCTGATTAGAAGGGTGAGGAATTGGTGAGGAAGAAAATGCCAAAACAAACAGCCAGGAGGCCAAACCTCCGAGAAACACGCAAGAGGGAGCAAGGTCAATCAGCTACTCCTAAGAAGTCGGATTGTTGGAGGACCCAAACGGCAACGCAAGCCCTGATGGAGAAAATATATAAAACACAAAGTCCCTGGATTAAACCATAGAAACTATAAACTTTTTTACGCTAGTACGGTGACTCTACCGAGAACTTGTGTACGCATAAAATGCTTGTCCTTAAGCGTGAGACTTTTCTTAAAAATTTTTTTGAGGGATTTATGCATTTTTTAGTTAAAAACGAAATCTTGACTTTGATTTTTCACCTTTTTTAAATGTTTTTTTTTTTTAATTCCGTTGCATTTTTAGACCCTCCACCATAATATGGGGGGTATAATTAAATTTTTCATTCCGTTTGTAACACATTGAAATATTCATCGGATACCCTATAAAGTGTATACATATGTAACCATGTCGGTCTGTGCGTCTGATGAAATCAAGATGCAACTCGCAATTTTTAAGATAGAGCTTAGTAATTTGGTATAAAAGTTTCCATTACTCCTAGGATGTTTGGTATTGCAAATGGGCTATATCGGTTCACGTTTTGATATAGCTCCCATAGAACGGTACCACCCGATTTTAGAAATTTTTAAGGTTTTAGATTCATTATCACACTGAAATGTCTGAAATTTCGTATTTAGTCTCAGTTGGGGGTATACAACTTTTCCCCAGAATTTTGTCGGTTTAGGCCTTCATATAGCCCCCACAGAACGGTACCTCCCGATTTCTGGTATTTTGAAGGTTGCAGCCACAATATTCCTCAGAAATGGCTGAAATTTGGTATTTTGTCTTTATATAGCCCTCCTCCCTTTCTGACTGAAATTAGTCGGTATAGATTCGATATAGACCCCATAGGTTGTGACGTTTATATCCCACCGAAAGACTGAAATTTGTTATTTAGTCTTCAATGGGGTTGTAAAATATTCTAGAAGGGAATTATCAGTATAGGTCAGCGGGTTCCTTTAACCCTCATAGAAGCATATCTCTTGTTTTTCGGTATTTTGAAGGTTTTGCCGAAATGTCAGAAATTTGGTATTTAGTCTTCTTTGAGTCGAAAAACTTTTCATTTATTATTGTCTTTTTTTTAGGACGAATGCCATTATTTATGAAAGTTTTTAATTTTATTATTTGAATTAATCGAGCTAACATGGCCTAAGGAATTTGTATTGAAAAATGAAGTCTAGCGAAGTACCACACACTCAACCACCATGCTACGATCGTTTCGCTGGTGGTTTAGGCCAGTTCATCAGGCATATTTTGAATGTAAATGGCTAGAAGACAAAGCCTGATTTTTATAACTTCTATTTATACAACCATTTTTACAATTTTACAAACTTTTCGCCAGAAATTTGTAGGTATAGATCGACGTTTTGATAATAGCCCCCATTGAATGGTACCTTCCGAATTTCGGTGTATTGAAGGTTAACCATATTGTTTTACCGACATTGCTGGAATTTGGTATTTAGTCTTCTTCATAAACGAAAGGAAACTTATTGTTCAGTTTTTCTTCAATACAACTCGTGGTGGTGGTGGCCGAACTTAACGCCGTTCTTACTTGTTTTAGTTAACATCGAAATTTTGAACTTGAAAGTTCACAATTTTTTTAAAAATGGATATTTCTTAATTCCAGTTCGCTTAAGGCAAAATCGATGAAAATTTTTACCTGTTCATTGTTGTGGCTATAAAACGAATCCTACAAAAATTGTGAAAATCGTATCGGATTTTAATATAGCTCCGATAGGCCGCTTTTGGTTATTTTGGGTATTTTGGGCCATATATATCTATATGGAAATCTGATCCGATATTCACAATTTTTTGTACGAGTCGTTTTTTAGCTGGTAACTGGTAAAAATTTTTCATTGATTTGACCATAAATGTGGGTTTGGAGAATTCTTTCGGTATTTATATAGTGGGTATATATGGGGGTTTCTGAGTAAAATCGAACACTGTTTCAAAATGACGTTTATGATTTTTATACCCTACACCACTATGTGGGGAGGGTATTATAAGTTGGTTTTGGCCAAAAAGTTTGTAACGCATCGAAATAATGGTCGTAGACCCATACTTATATATACCAAAATGAATGTCTCGACGAGCTGAGTCGATCTGGCTATGTGTGTCCGTCCGTCTGTCCGTCTGTCCATCTAAACCTTGTAATCACGCTACAGGTCGCAATTTTGATCGGATCGTCACGAAATTTTGGATGTTGATGGGGGTCCCGGAGGGGAAGAAGCCTATTGATTTTGGTGGTG
Source organism: Musca autumnalis (assembly GCF_047663935.1). Lineage (NCBI taxonomy): Eukaryota > Metazoa > Arthropoda > Insecta > Diptera > Muscidae > Musca > Musca autumnalis. The sequence continues at coordinate 202,517,272 of NW_027411755.1, forward strand.
GTCGGATAATATTTAGGGGTCGGAAAGGGCAAAAAACTTAGGTGGATAAAAAGACAATGTTTTTTTCCAAAGCCAATATCTCAGCTTTTATATGGGGTATACCAAAAGCAAAACCTGACAATGAAAGCAGAAAATATCACCTATCTAATGATGTAAAGTAGGTGCTCGTAAGTGATCAAACAACGAAGATATCGCAATAGTAGCAAATAAAACCCCAATTTTCATTTTTGCGATTTTAATTATATTGACGAATATCACAACTTTGGTTGGGGATTTTCCAAAAGCGAAGGATGACTATGAAAGTAGAAGATCCCGTCTTTACAGAGTTGCAAACTTGGTCGGCGTAGTAAACCAAATAACGGAGATATCGCAATAGTCGGTAATACATCCCATTTTTCTATTTTTTTGGAAATCACGCTACAGGTCGCAATTTTGATCGGATCGTCACGAAAATTTGAGGGATAATGGGGGTCTCACAGATGAAGAAGCATATTGATTTTGGTGATGGTCGGATAATATTTAGGGGTCGGAACGGGCAAACACTTATTTGGAGAAAAGTCAACATTTTATTTCAAAGCCAATATTTCTGTTTCTTTAATAGGTATATCAAAAGCAAAACCTGGAAAAGAAAGTAGAAAATATCACCTTTACAACGACGTAAAGTAGGTTGTCATAGGTGGTCAAGTAGCAGAGATATGGCAATAGTCGATAATGCATCCCATTTTCCGATTTGTTTGTAATCACGCCACAGGTAGCAATTTTGATCGGATCGTCACGAAATTTTAGGGGTTAATGGGGGTCCCACAGAGGAAGAAGCCTACTGATTTTAATGATGGTCGGATAGTATTCAGGGGTCGGAATGGGCAAAAACTTATTTGGAGAAAAGGTCTACGTTTTATTTCAAAGCCAATATCTCTGTTTCTTTAAGAGGTATATCAAAAGCAAAACCTGGCAAGGAAAGTTGAAAATATCACCTGTACAACGATGTAAAGGAGGTTGTCGTAGCTGCTCAAACAACAGAGATATCGCAATAGTCGGTACTGCATCTCATTTCCCGATTTGTTTGTAATCACGTTACAGGTCGCAATTTTGATTGGATCGTCACGAATTTTTTGAGAGTTGATGCTAGTCCCACATAGGAAGAAGCCTATTGATTTTGGTGATAGTCGGATAATATTTAGGGGTCGGAATGGGGAAAAACTCATTTGGAGACAAATTCAAAGTTTTATTCTTTGTGAATATATTGGCTTCTAGTAGGGGTATTCCAACGGCAAAGCCTGTCAATGGAAGAAGAAAATATTAGCTTTACATTGGTGTAAAGCAGGTTGACGAAAGTGGTCAAACAAGGGAGATACAACAATAGTAGGTAATGTATCCAATTCTTCCATTTTTTGCAATCAAGCTACAGGTCGTCATTTTGATTGGATGGTCACGAAATTTTGGTTGCTTATGGGGGCCCCAGAGACAAAGAGGCCTATTATTTTTGGTGGTAGTCGGTTTATATTCCCTAAAAGAAATGTTTACCAGTGAAAAGCTTATGCACAGGGGTAGTGGTGTAGGGTATCACATGGTCGGCTCCGTCCCGACTATAGCCTTTGCTCACTTGTTTTTATTTATTGTTGTGGTGATGTTGCTCATCAGCAAAACATTTTAGTATATTTTCAGATTTGTTTGACAAAAGGTTCCATATTTATCGCTAACGGACTAACGGATTTTGGTGTGCGTATTTTAGTTATGTCTAAGGATGTGCCTATATACTTCTTTTATTTAGGTCCGAGACCAAGGGATAATTCTCTGGCAGCATAGCTGACTGCTATTTTCTTATTTGCTTTAAGCACAAATTGTGAATTCAGGAACTTACAAATGGGAAGACATTGGAAATGGGTAAATATCTAATTGGGTAAGGATGAATGTATAAATTGGATATCTCCAAAGAATAACACATTTTAAGAGTGTGTGTTCTAGGCAATTTTAATGCCAAAATTGGAAAGGAGAATATCTTTGGCTCAACAGTCGGGAAATACAGTCTCCATGGTGAAATATCTGACAATGGAATGAGGTTGATAGACTTCGCAGTAGCAAAAAAACATGGTCGTTAGCAGCACCAGATTTAAGCATCTCGACATTCATAGGGGCACCTGGCTGTCTCCGGATCAGAAAACAAGAAATCAAATTGATCATGTTGTGTTAGATGGAAGACATTCATCGAGCGTGTTGGATGTATGCACAGGAAGCATAGACTCGTACTCGGTTGCAGCAAAGGTACGTAGCCGGTTAAACATAGCGAATAAAGGACGTACAGACACAACACGAAAGTTAGACATTGGTAAGCTTCAATCACAACAGATAGCCACAGCATATTCCACTCAACTGTCCCAATTGCTCTATCAAAGCACTCTTCGTCCTGATAACATAGCAGCACAATGGCAAAGTATTGCCCTCTCCATGCAAACAGCCGCAAAATCCATACTTGGATACCAAAGACCTCCACCAATCAATCCACGGTATGACCAGGATTGTAGTGCTGCTGCCGAAGATGAAAATGCGGCATATAATGCTACTCTACATTCAGTAGCAACGCGTAGTGCACGAGAGGTACCGGGAGAAAAGGAGAGAGGAGAAACGTCTTTTCCGCAGGAAAAAGAGAGAAATAAAAAGCTGAAAAAAATCGATATCTACAGGAGTCAGAATGAAGTCCGTAAGTTCTCCGAAAGAGTCAAACATCAAACTGATGGCTTTGGTAGAGGCACATCCTACTGTAGAGATCAGCAAGGTAATTTGGTAACTGATACAGAGAGTGTGCTCAGGAAATGGAAAGAATATTTTTCCAAACTGTTGGTATCCAATAGTAGCGAAGACGGCGAAGACACCACAGATCCAATCCCAGAAGATTGTATTGAATGTATACCGCCCGGCAGGAGCCGGTGGCTTACCAGCCGATCTGTTTAAAACCGGAGGCGACATGCTGATAAGGTGTATGCATCAGCTAGTTAGCACCATCTGCGGCTTTAGACCTGGAAAGTCCACCATTGACCAGATATTTACCCTGCGAGAAATCCTGGAGAAGACCCAAGAGATGCAGATCGACATCTACCACCTACCAGCCTTAGACAGCCCGCTGCGTTCAAAGGTATTCCATGCCAAGTCTGAATTTGTTATCCCCGCAAAGCTCATAAGGCTTTTTAAAATGACATTAACTGATACTCGGTTCTCAGTTAAAATATGAAAGAACCTATCCGAACAATTCTGTACCAATAGAGGTTTCAGGCAATAATACAGCCTATCATATGACTTGTTCAACATCCTGCTGGAAAACGTCATACCAGATGCAAATGTCAAAAAAATTACACAATTTACAGCAACAGCCACATGTTACTTGCTTATGCTGACGACATTGACACCAAGGGACGATCAGTAAAGGAAGTAACTGATACCTTTAAGAAGGTCGAAGGAGAATCAGCAAAAGTGGGTCTGGCGGTAAACGGCGAAAAAACAAATTTGATGGTGTTGACGCGCAATGAGTCCATAGAGCACGGACCAACAGTGGAAGTTGGTTCCTATAATTTTGAGGTAGTAAAAGACTTCTTCTACCTCGGCACCGCCATAAACACAACAAACAAATCAGTTGTGAAATAGCAAGAAGAATTGTACTGATGCTAGTTTGGCTTAAGTAAGCAGTTAAAAAACAAAGCCACATCTCCTCAAACAAAAACAACGCTTTACAAAACACTGATACTACCTGTGCTAATGTATGGTTCCGAAGTCTGGGTACTTGCGCAAGCAGATAAATCAGGGCTTGGTGTGTTTGAGGGAAAAATTCTTCGAAAGTTGACGGTGAATATTGACGACGCATGAACCACGAGCTGTATCAGCTAGACAACGACATCAGTATAGATAAACGTATCGAGATGTAACGAGTGCGTTGGCTAGGCCATATCATAAGAATGAGCGATGATGAACCGAGGCGTATAAATACGGGCCACATGACGTTACACGCAGAACTGGCAGGCAGAGATGAAAAGACGCGGTATTCCAAAAACAAATGTTCTGTAATGGGCCAGCTAAGTATATAAGTAAGGAGTGTGTAAAATGGCATAAGCAGTAAAATGTCTAAAATATGGTTGAATGAAAAAGCTGCGCAAAAATGTCTACACTGAGAGGTTTTGTATAAGCAATTCAGCTATAGAATTTTGATTCCTTTCAGACACTATAATACGTTTTTTGTATCGAATAATTAATGAAATGTTTGATTTATTTTTGTTTTCAATCAAACAAACATTTCCTACAACAACAAGAGTTTGGTAGTAATTCGAAAAAAAATTTTATTCAAATCGTCTTAAAGAAGCAGGTCATTACTAAAGATAATATATTATTATTACATATTTATACAAACCTTATTAAGTTGTTCCGAATTGTAACCAGCAACCAGGAACAAAATATTGGAGCACACATCCTGAGTCATGGCATTGTCATGACAAACCACCTGTGTTTGTTCGACGAGAAATTTGGTGTTTGGCATAAATTCGGTGATGCGTAACATGCGTGTGGCGGCCTGAACAAAGAAAAAGATAATTATTATATTTACATGTATAAATTGTTACACTTATAACAACAATACACGTTGACATGACAAAACTCTTAGCAAACGACAATGGCACAAATGTATGAATATGCATTTTTACAAGTTTTAAAATTTTCACTTTCATCCTTTGAGTTTGCCATAATAACCCTGTTCTAGACATACGAACTTACGGTTAAAAAGTCCAAAAACAGCACCAATGTACGGAACAAAGGACTCTTCATGTCAGCAATATAGGCAATGGGTGCCAAAGCATGCATTGATAAAATTTTCTGGGCATATTGTGGCTGCTCCGAACACAGCACCCAAAAGACGGCAGTACCCTAACAGAAGATAAAAAAAAGATATTTATAAAATTATAAAAAACACAATTTGGAAATATTTGCTTCTAATCACCTGAGAATGTCCAATATAATGCAACTGGTCATAACCCGTCTTTGCCAAAATATAATCAATGGAGGCTGGTAAGTCGTATTTGCCCATTTCATGGAATGTAAAATCCCAAAATTCCATGTAATCACTATTGAGGCTGGTGTGATTTTTCGAATAACGATTACCACGAGCATTACCCATCCACACATCATAGCCCAAATCAGATAGCATATAACCTAAAATCGTATTACAAGGTGTACATAAAAGTTATTGTTTCCCAATGCCACATAAAACTTACCTAGCCCTGACTTGGGGCCCATTAGCACCCATGTTGCCGATGTATCCAATATGCCGTGCATAAGTAGCACCGGTTGTGCTCCCTTCTTTGGTATTCGATGCATTTCCAGTATATAACCATCTTTGGTTACCACGGTATGCGTTTCTGAGGGATAGCCATATTTCCGTATTAATTTGGGCTACAAAGAACAAATAAAAGAAAAGAAAAAAAACAGACATTAGAATAGTTGGTAAAGAAATTGTTCGTGCAACTACGTGAGAATTTGTAAATTTATGACAATCGTTTTGCAAAATGTTCCTAGGGAGTGTCCCTTCAACTTTGTTGGCCATCATGCTACCCAGTAAAAACATTTTCATAGAATTTATTATGAAAAATAATTGTTGTGTAATGGCAGTGAAGGTATTTTCATTAAATTAATTATTGTTTGCATTTTATCAGCTATCAGTGTTAACAATATTCTGTCAATGTCTATTTGTTAATGTAAAAATAATTATTTAATTTCTATAAACGATAGTCATGATTTGGTAATTAATACTCTGTCGTGGATAACAAATGATGAGCAAACATTGCAATTAAAAAAAAACATGTTTTTTTTTAGTTTGAATAAATTGACATTTAAGTGGGAGTCGAGAGTAGGTCATGAAAGGAGTGGAGGAAATTTTAAAACATATACTTAATGTAAAAAAAATGTTTCGTAAATCTGGTTTTCAGTCCACCACGAAGGATTTGACTATATTTCCAACTATGAGAGCTATACCAGCACATTTCTCAAATCATAGAAATGCGTTCTTCTACCTCTGAACACAAATTACCATAAAAATTATTTTTGAATATGTGACTAAAATATATGTAGTCATATAATATAATATTGGTCCAAATAGAACAAATCTTTTATTTTGTTTTCTTATGCCCACAGCCTTTATGCTATGGGGATTTCTGAGTGAAATCGGACACTTTTTCAAAATGAGGTTTTTGATTTCCTTAATTTGTTGCTGTGGTAATGCTGCTCATCAGCAAAACATTTCAGTATACTTACAGATTTTTTGACCATAGGCTCCAGAGATATCGCGCCTTGAAAAAGTCGAATTCTGTAAAAACTATATGCAAAGAAATACTCATAATTTCTTTAATATTGGTCCAATTTAAAAAAATCTTTTTTTGTATGTTTTGTTGTTTTATCAGTTATTTAATAAAAAATAGAAAATAAAATTGAACAGTAGACTTATTCGCGATTTAATATTTAAAATCAAATTTTAACAATGATTGACCCCTTCGATTTTCTTGAAATTTGTTTGTATTAAACTACGATCAATTACAAAAATGTTAAGTCATATTTGGTAGTGAGATTCGAATAATTACTGTTTTTTCTTAATTTTTTAAAATGTGTCAATACAATTTTTCCTTTTTACCAAGGTGAAATATTTGTTATTTTATCAAAAATTTTAAAAATTATTTCCTTTTTACCTTTTGTTTTGTTGTTTTATTTATGAATTTATCTTATACATCGTAAAAACGCAGTTATTTTTCGATTTTGAAAATGGATTAGTAATTATTGTACCAGCCGGACAATAAATTAAACTGACGATCAAATAACTACAGCTCGGGAATTATATGACTGAACATCCGAGCCAAATAATCTACTAAACATTAAAAGGATATTTTCTTCAGAAGGTGATTATTTAAATATTTAATTTAAAACTATCGCGGGCACAAAAAAACTTCATTCAGTAATACCCACTAATGCTGGTACACCAGGTTTTTGGTAAAATATCATAGTTTGCACAGTGGTATATAGGAAAATACTTTTTTGACAAATTTAAAAAAATTCCAAAAAATAGTAATCATTCGAATCCCACTACCAAATAGGACTTAAAATTTTTGTAATTGATTGTAGTTTAATACAAAAAATTTAAAGAAAATCGAAGTGGTCAATCATTGTTAAAAATTGATACAAGTCCACTGTGCTTTTTTCCTATTTTTTATTAATTAACTGGTAAAACAATCAAACATACAAAAAATTATTTTTTCAAATTGGACCAATCTTAAAGAAGTTATTAATATTTCTTTGCATATAGTTTTTACAGAATTTGACATTTTCAAGGCGCGATATCTCTTAAATGGTTTTGCTGATAATCAGCATCACCACAGCTAAAAATTAAGGAAATCAAAAACCTAATTTTGAAAAAGTGTCCGATTTCACTCAGAAATCCCCATATACACTTTCATACGGGCAAAATGTGCATCAGTTTTGGACCCCAAGTATGTTCAGAGGAAATTCGTTTCAGGCAATTTGGAGTTGATTTAGCCATGTCCGTCAGTATGTTCGTCTGTCTGTCTGGCTGGCTGGTGTGCACGATAACTCTCGAAGGATCAACCCGGGGTTTAAAAGCCAGCATCTAAAAATATTAGCATTAGCTGTACACTTCAACTGCTACACAATATTGACACACACGGCTAAATAAGCAACCGAACGTATATTTATTTTTGTACATTTTTGCTTATTTCGTTTTTTACGCCTAATTTTTTTTCGTTAGGCAGTCGGCTGGCCATTCGTCGCAGCGAATTAACAACCGAGGGTATTTTTGTGATTAGAGTTGCCAACGCAGTAATAAAAAGGTGTCATTTAATGTCAAAACGCCCCCATCATATGGTAGAACCTAAAGAATACTGCCTAGGAAAATGTTCGATGACAAATCATGAGTTGAGTCATGGGTGCAAGTGACATGTCATAGGTGAAAATTTAGGTGAATCACCAATGACATTTACAAGGGAGTGACACACACTTTCATCAATTCATTGTCATATCATTTAGCACCAGTTCATTGTCATAGCATCTTGCACCAGTTTATCATCATAGCACCTTGCACCAGTTCATTGTCATGGCATTTTGCATCAGTTCATTGCCATAGCATCCTGCACCAGTTCATTGCCATGGCTTCTTGCACCAGTTCATTGTCACGGCTTCTTGCACCAATGCTTTGGATCCGGGTTTTCGCCAATCAGAAATAAAATTTGCAATACAGTTATGTAATTTGTTGAACTAATAAGAATACAATGCACAGATTATTTGTATCGCTAGATGTTATTTTTCTTTATTTTGTATGTAATTTTCAAAATTATATATTATATTAATCCGCAATATCATATTTATCTCTTCCGATGGCTGCAAGATATTTCTTTCAACTTGGGGTTCCGTTTTTCCAATATTCGATAAATTATGTGTCAATCTCTGAACCAACCTCATCGTTTGGGAAATCTAGTATAAATTTGAAAACTTATCCTGTAATAGCCATGTTATGGTCTCTTTTATACTTATTTTACCGATCTTCTACTTTGCTTCTCTACTTTTGGATGCTATGTTTTGTGATATCATATTGAATTTGGTCTTTCCATTGGAGTTTTGTTCTTCACTCGGGTGGCGTAACTTCAAATGGCTCGTATTCATATGCCGGTGGCATCTTTATCCATCCAGTTAACATGACCCAGCCAACCCAATAATTGCACCTCGATATGTTTACTATATCGGTGTTGGTAGACTGGTGGAGCTCGTGGTTTATAGACCGGGCCTTTTTCATACTTCTTTTTAATATCCCCAAAACGAAACAGGTTTCAAAACACAAAATATATTTTTCTTTTGTTTTATATCAATTTACATGGTATTTTTAATTAAAATATATAAATTTTGCCAATATCGATCACTTTAATCTGACTTTTATTTTCTGCAAGTACACAATTATTCGGGTACATGAGTATTTGATAATTTATTGTGCGGGTACTTATCAATTTATTTAAACTCATGACAATATTATGACAAAGATCGGATCCTTCACAACTTCAATTGCACTCATGAAAATTCGATGAAACAGATCGGATCTTTCACGGCTTCAATTGCACTCATGATAACTCTTAAAGGGTGGAACCGATTTGGCCCATACTTTTCACATCGTGAAATGTTTACTAGACGTAAATGAGGTTCCAAGATGGACTCAATCGATCCACTTCTTCGGGTACCTCCCACACACAGTTTCGGAAAATTTCAGCTTTGCTCCTGCTCTCGAATTGCTTTGATTATTGTAACAACTTGTATTCATCAGGGGAAAGTCTATACTTGCTGAGAAAATAGCCTGAAAGGTGCAAAAAAACCCCCTATGACAGCGTATGTAGTGGTTGGAGCGCAAGATAATTCTCCAACGGATCTGCCGATTCGGTCTAAAATTGGGCCTTCGTAATATTTGGTCCAAACTTAGTTTAAGTTCGAAGATAAACCATATCGGTCCACTCCTTCAGGTACCTTCCCCACAAAAGCTCAAAAATTTTCGAAAAAATTGTGCGCACGATAACTCTTTATGGGAGTGACCAATTTGGTCCATACTTTACACATCCTAAATTATCTATCAGATATAGACCATATTGTGGACTATATTTGTACACTCCTTCGGGTACTTTCCTCACAAAATTTCGGATAAGTTCACTTTAAGACCTGCTCTTGAATCATTTTGATTTTTGTTCAAGCAACTTGCATTTTCTGCCTCAATAACGACAGTAAAATTTGTTTCAGGGGCAAGTCCACACTTCTTGAGAAAACTGCCCGAAAGGTGTAAAATATCCCTATTGCATCATAGGTAGTGACTGGATAACTCTCGTACTGATCAAACGATTTGGTCCAAAATTTGGCCTTCCTCATATTTTGCTCAAACCTAATTTTAGTTCGAAGATGGGCAATACCGGCATACAACTTCTGGTACTTCCCCCCGGCATACAACTTCCTATATGTAAAAAATTTCACTAAAATGGTATGCACCATATCTCTTGAACGGGGCAACCAATTTGGTCCAAACTTTGGATATCCTAATATTTTGTCCAAACTCAGTTTAACTACTAAAATGGCCAATCATGGCTCCTATCCTTAGGGTATCTCCCCCACAAAAGTTCAACATTTGTGTGTAAGAGCAGTTTAGGCTCTGTTCGAGGATCCTTTGGAAATGTATACCGATGCTGTTCGTTATGGCCCGAACGCTGTAAAACCCGCTATGGCACTATGTTTAGTGGACCGATTCGGTCCAAAATTTGTCAGTCCTAAATTTTTGCCCAAACTGAAATTAATTTCTAAGATGGGCCATTTAGGTCCACTCGTTTGGGTACCTCTCCAACAATAGTTCAAAACTTTTCACTAAAATGGTACGCGCGATAACTCTTCCAAGGCAGTACCCGATTTGGTCACTTTGGACATCATAATATTTCTACGAGACATAGATCAGGTTAGAATATGGACTATATACGTCAACTCCTTCGAATGCCTCCCACACCAACTTTCGGAAAAGTGCTGGTTAGGACCACCTCTCGAATCGTTTTGATTTTTCTTGCAACAGGTTACACCCAAGGCCCCTATTACGATTGTACAAGTTTTTTCCGTGGCAAGTCCATACATTTTGAGAAAATCATCTGAAAATTTAAAAAAAAATCTCTACGGCCAGCATGTGTAGTGGCTGGTGCATACGGCAACTCCCGAACCGAATACTGCATTGGTCCACACTTTGTATATTGTAATATTTTATTGAATATTAGGTGAAATTCGAAGATGGTGCTTATAGGTCCGCTCCTGCCGGCACCTTCCCCACAAAAGTTCGAAAGTATTAGCGAATTTTGGTACGCCGATATCTCAGAGCAACCGATTTGGTACAAACTTTGGATCTCGAAATATTTTGTCCAAACTTTGTTTATGTTCAAAAGTGGGCCCTATCGGTTAGCAACTTGGTGTACCACCCTCACAAATATTCAACACATTTGTTTGAGTGCGGTTAAGGGTCAGTACGAGGATCCTATGGACATTTTTACCGATGGTACTCATAGTGTCCCTGTTTACAGCGCTATGATGTTTTTTCGTCGGCAAGTGCATGTTTTCTGATATAATGGTCCAAAAGCTCTAAATTATATGGTAAGCAACTGAAATGGCTTGTGGGCACAATATCTATAGAGAGGAATCACTTCCCAAAAAAAAAGCCCCACTTCCAAAATGGACTATGTCGGGGTACATTTCTTTAGGTACCTCTCCCGCAAATCTTTTGAGCTTTAATACAAATCCATATTTTTGTCGACAAGTTAGTTCGCACTCCCAAAATTCTGAAAATGCCGTTTTTGGGAAAAAGTGTTTCAATACACACAGGCTGTCGACAAAGCCGACTGATAATTTTTGACTTGTTTTTATCTATGTTGATTAATATAGTTTAATTATCACCAAGTGGCAATAAGAAAAACTAAACAAATATTTAACTAAAAACCCTGCCCAGTTCATCTAAAAAGCTTCGCTGGGTATTTTAGTTGCCGGCATTTACCTTCCGCTTGCAAATGCATTTATTATTGACTTCAGTTTTTCTTTAATTCTTTTCTTTTTTGTGTGATGTTTTTCATTCTTTTAGCTGTTCACTTTCTATTTGACTTTCATTTACTTTGATTACTTTGCTTTAATTAGAATTGCATTTGATGTCTATGTATGTGTGTTCGCTTTTTCTTGTGTCCTGAATTGCAAATGTATTATTGTTAACTATTCATTTCTTTTATCATTTTCATTTAAACCTTAAATCACCATGCGATCTAGATTTCAAAACCGGAAATGGTTTGAATCAATTACCTAAAAGCGCTCAGAGGAGACCTTCATAGACCTCCTCTTTTGACATCATAGATTTATGGGTTAATGCACAAATACAAATTGCATTTTCATTTGAGAGAATTCAAAAAGGTATGGCTGTTAGTTTTAACCCTCCAGTTCACACCCTCTATACCTGTACATATTATGCAAATTATGTTAGGATTATAATAATTGCACGGCCCTTTTGTGTATAAACTATAATTGAGCTAGTTTTTTGGATATCTTTCTTTACCTGTTCAACTTTATTTAATTGAAATTGTATAAATCTCTGCTGTAATTGCCAAAAATGTTAATTTTTATGCTAAATATCTTAAATTGCGTTTAAATTTCTTACACATCTACATGCTCAACTCTTGATTTGTAATGACGTCAATGATATCAGTTTATCAATACTGCTGCTCTAAGATATTTGTTATGTATTTTTCGCAAAAATAGAAAAAAAAAACAACGCCTGTCAAAGTCATAACAATATCCCGCATATGATTGAAGATTATTATCGTTATCGAAGCAAACATGCCTTGGGCATTGTCATGGAGAAAACAATAAATTTTAATTGAACACCGACAGGTTGTTGCGGGTGGAGTTCAATGAAAGCTGTACGATGAGAAAATACACCACATGTTGTGTATCAATAAATTATAATTATTATTTAAATAATTGATTTACATAAACATGTCTTTAATTACCTCAACAAATGTTAGATTGTATAATCAAATTTTGTTTCACTTGCTTAGTCGGCGGCAAGCATGTAATGAATTACGATATGTTGATCCAAAGAAGGCAAGTGGCAATTAAATAAAAAAAAAAACTATACCAATGACTTACGGTTCTTTTTGGTTATACGTATGATAATTGAAAATACACCTATGTTGCGATGACATATTTGCACTATAAACCCCATCAGCACACTGAAATATCACAAGGGTCAAGGTATCAAACAGGACTAAATCTTCGGAGCTTAAAATAACTAGAAAACAGTAAACAAGTTAAAAAGTATCAGTCGGTTTTGTCGACAGAGATATACCCTCAGCCTGTTTGGATTAAACTTTTATCTATTGACAATAACGAATCTAATACCGGCTACGCCGATTTTGTGGTCCTTGTTGGAAGTGTGAACTTGCCAACAAAGAAAATATATATTTGGTTTGAAGCTTAAAAGTGTTGGACTTGAAGGAATGGACCGACATAGTTCCTTTATGAAAGTGGATCTTATTTTACGAGTTATTGGATTCGATGCATATTGTACCCACCAGTCGTTTCAGTTGGTCACCGCATAACTTAAAGGTTTTAGAAGCATAAACTTACCCACGAAAAACATAATATCGCTTAAACAGGGCCGCAAAGAATAGCATCGGTATAGTTTTCCAAAGGAAATTCGAACAGATCCTAAACTGCACTTAAACAAAAGTTTTGAATTTTTGTGGGTGTGGTACCCTAAGGAGAGAACCGATATGGGCCATTTTAAATTTGGACAAAATATTAGGAGATCCAAACTTTGGACCAAATTGGTTGCCTCCTTCAAGAGATATCGTACATACCATTTTAGTGAAAAGTTTTAACTTTTGGGGGGAGGTACTGGAATTTCTGAACCCAATCGGTTGATCGTTCGTATTGTGCGATCCAGCCACTAGGGTTTTTTACACCTTTCGGGATATTTTCTCAGGAAGTATAACATGCCCCTGATAAAACCTGTACCGACGTAATGGGGGCAGTAGAGTTGGGTAATCTAGTTCCTTGTACTAGTTCCAAAACCTATAAGCAACGTCATATATTAAGTATACACACTTATTCATAGAAGAAATGTGGGCCATTGGAACTGCGAACTAGATAGTTCCATACAAGTCGTTACAACAAAGATCAAAAAGATTCGAAAGGAGGACTTAAACTCCCGAAGGAGTTGACATAAAACATACTCGAATCTGATCTATATCTCGTAGAAATATTACGATTTGTAAAGTATGGACCAAATCGGTTACTGCCTTCGAGAGTTATTTTTTGAACATTTAGGGGATGCACCTAAAGGCTCATCTTAAACGAAGTTCAGTCAAAATATTACGATGGCCACATTTTGGACCGAATTGGCAGATCCGTTCGAGAGTTATGATGTGCTCCAACCACTAAACATGGACCACAAGGGTTTTTTACAACCTTCGGGAGTATGGAAGTATAGATTTGCTCCTGATAAATTTGTACCGACGTAATGGGAGCAGCAAATACAAATTGGTACAACAAGAAAAATAACAGTGATTGGAGAGTGGTACCGTTCTATGGGGGCTACTTGAAGGCGTGGACCTGTACGGACAAATTTCGGGGGGAAGTTTTACACCACTAACGAAGACTAAATACCAATTTCAGGGTGGACCTATACCTACTTATTCAGAGGGGGAAGCTGAATACCCCCAACGAAGACTAAATACCAAATGTCAGCCATTTCGATGGATTATTGTGGCCATAACCTTAAAAATACCGAAAATCGGCAAGCACCGTTCTATGGGGGCTATATTAAGGCGTGGACCTGTACCGACATATTTCTGAGAATCATACAAATGTCGTGAACCATTTTTTTCAAGATATAATTAAAAAAACAATCAAAATTTTTACAAAGTGGTTTGTTCATTATTTGAATGGAATATGTAAACGTTATTTTAGTTATTAGTAGGGTTAAGTTTATTCATTCGTGCAACATGAAATAATTTTTAAAGAAAAATATATATTTATTTTTTCATACATTTTCTCAAAAAACTATTTTTGTACCCTACACCACTATGTGGGGAGGGTATTATAAGTCGGTTTTGGCCAAAAAGTTTGTAACGCATCGAAATAATGGTCGTAGACCTATACATACATATGTATACATATATACCAAAATGAATGTCTCGACGAGCTGCGTCGATCTGGCTATGTGTGTCCGTCTGTCCATCTAAACCTTGTAATCACGCTACAGGTCGCAATTTTAATCCGATCGTCACCAAATTTTGGGCGTTGATGAAGGTCCCGGCCCATTGATTTTGGTGATGGTCGGATTTTATTCAGCGGTCGGAATGAGTAAAAGACTTATTTGGAGAAAAAGTCAACGTTTTATTTCAAAGCGAATATCTCCGCTTCTATAAGGGGTATACAAAAGCAAAACCTGCAACGATGAAACTTAGGTTGTCGTAGGTGGTCAAACAACGAAGACATCGCAATAGCCGCTAATAGAACACAACTTCTCATTTTTCCGATTTAAATAATAATGACGAATATCAGCTTTAGTTAGGGACCATCCAAAAGCAAAGTCTGACTATGAAAGTAGAAAATCCCATCTTTACAATGATGTAAAGCAGGTTGGCGTAGGTGGCCAAATATTTTTTTGTAATCACGCTACACTTCGCAATTTTGATTGGATCGTCACGATCGTCGGTGTTAATGGGGGGTCCAACAGAGAAAAAAACCTATTGATTTTGGTAATGGTCGGATATTATTCAGGGGTCGGAATTTGAAAAAAACTTATTTGGAGAAAAGCTCGACGTTTTACTTCAAAGCTAATATCTCTCTTCTGTAAGAGGTATATCGAAAGCAAAACCTGACAAGGAAAGTAGAAAATATCACATTTGCAACGATGGCAAGTAGGTTGTCATAGGTGGTCAAACAACAGAGATATCGCAATAGTCGGTAATGCATCCCTTTTTCCAATTTTTGTGCAATCACACTAGGTCGGAATTTTGATCGGATCCTCACGAATTTTTGGGGGTTGATGGGGGTCTCACAGAGAAAGAAGCCTATTGATGGTTGGCGTACATCCCACTTTTCCATTTTTATACCCTCAGCATTTATGCTAACGAAGGTATATACACTTTCATACGGGCAAAATGTGCCTCATCGAAATAATGGTTTCAGACAATTTGGAGTCGATTGAGCAATGTCCGTCCGTCTGTCTGTCTGGCTGGAGCGCACGATAACTCTCGAACAGATAAAGCGATTCGGTTCAAATTTTGGATTTCGTAATATATTACCCAAACTTAGTTTAAGTTGGGCTATATCGGTCCACTCCTTCCGGTACCTCCCCCACAAAAGTTCGAAAATGTTCGGAAAATTTGTGCGCACTCCTTCAGGTACCTCCCCTACAAAAGTTCAAAAATGTTCGGAAAAATTCTTCCTACGTTAACTCTTGAAGGGAGTGGCCGAATTGGTCTATACTTTACACACCCTAATATATCTACCAGATATGGATCAGGTTCAAATATGGACTATATTTGTCCACTCCATCCTGTACCTCCCACACAAAATTTCGGATAAGTTCACTTTAAGACCTGATATCGAATCACTTTGATTTTTGTTGAAGCAACTTGCATTCGCTGCCTCAATTAGATGGTAAAAGTTTTTTTAGGGGCAAGTCCAGTGTAAAAACCCCCTTTGGCATCATATGTTGTGGCTGGAGACCTACTTCCACAACTGCCAATGTCGATCCATTCCTTTTAGTATCTCCTCCGCAAAACTTTTGATCTTTAATCCTAATCAATATTTTTGTCGGTTCAAACACCCCAAAAACCCCCTTTATACATACGTATTTTGGGAAAATATTGTTTCATTATACACAGGCTGAGGGTATATCCGACTGATACTTTTTTACTTGTTTTATTTGAGTTGTACTGGTGCACTTAAATTCGTTTCAACAAAATTGACCTGTATTAATGAAGTGATTCTGAGCAAAGGCGCTAAGCTATCCCAATTTTAATATTTTGAATTTTACCAGTCAAAAGCTTATGTACAGGGGTACTGTAGGGTATCACATAGTCGGCCCCGACCCGACTATAGCCTTTGCTCACTTGTTTTAAAATCGATTTTTGCATGAACTTTTTTATATTTTGGTGGAATAGACGTTATTTTAGTGATTAATAGGCAAAAGTTCATTCAACCGTGCTACAGAAAATCATTTTTAAGAAAAAATGTCGAAAAGTCATAACCCTAATAAATATGCTCCGCAGGCTTCGATGGAGTCAACAATTGGAAGGCGAAATCACGCTTTTCCAAATTGGAAAAGTAAAGCAACAAATAGAGAGGAATCTTTTCTTAGTTCACATTTATTGTCCAATCGATGAAAACAGTTTACCAGTGCTTTGTAATGGCTAAACAAGTAATCCTACAAAAAATTTTGAAAATCGGGTCAAATTTTAATATTAGCTATATAAAGGGCCCATGGAAACTTTGAGGGCTCAGTGGCACGTGCTAACATATTACGATTGAGCTAAAACTTTGGCAATCTTAATTTTTGACAAAACTTAAAATTTTAGGAGGGTGCCGCATAAAAAAATCCGATTTTTTAAAACCACTCTAATGTTAATATAGGGATCTCTAAGTGATCATACCAATCACAAATTAATAAAACTACAGCATGTAGAATTCTTAGAAATTACAATGAAATTAGTTACTAATTAATTTTATTTTATATTTATTTTTCAGATTCTGCAGCAATAGGTGAGTAAAGTGTTAAAATTCATCTCTTAAAACCTGTTTTAAAATATTTGCTTTTTTATACGACTCTAAAAAATTGTCTTACACTTCTGTACAAACATTCTACAACATTACCATTTTGGTAATAAATAACTAATTACTGAACAGGCGAGACGTACAGCATTTTATCGATCAAATCAGTAATTTAGATTCAAAGTCATAAAAAAGTATTTACAGGTGTTAATTATCTGGCATTTCTATTTATAGCCATAAGAGCAGGACGACAAATGTTAAAGAAGAACATTGCATTAAAAAATAAATAAATGTTGAGCGTATGCTGCAGCTATGATTTTTTTTCAATAGATTGAGAGCAGTTCAATTCTATTCTAGTATAAGGTTCAGGGAACTCATTCCTATGGGGAATTCGTGTCGAACATAGTGCGACATCAATTTTAGTTGTCAAGATAAAATCAATTTCAAATATGAAATCTCCTTATCGCCACATTTTTCATCCGAAAACACGAAATTCCAGCTGTGTGAACCGATTTTGGAAAAGTAATGCTACCTTGCCCGTGACGTGAAATTTGCATTGCTTTGGTACTTATTTACTTAGGAGGCTCTCTACAAAATATTTGGCCTATTAGCCGAACGTCCTGCTTGTACATCATGCTGTCTGTATTTATCGCTTATTCTTATGACAAGGCCTAGCAAATAGAATCGTTGTAGCTCAGTGCATTTAGCTATGCTGATATCGTTGCATAGCCGATACAACTCGCGGTTCATACGATATCGATATTCACGGTCAACGCACTGTCATATCTGCTTGCGAAAGTACCAAGCTTCAAGTAACCAGACTGATTTAAAATATCAAACTATAACAGTTTAGATCCTCTTTCCTACATATTACACTACTTTCAATAAAACTAACCACACGGTGCTCTTGAATCAAATTTAAATGGAAGGTGCTTACACCTGGGAAGTTTTTGCGGATTCTAAAACTGCGATGTTCATAGATGAGAAAAATCAAAAAACAAAAAAAAAATCGCCGGAGCGCTTTTTAAATAAATCGCGATTCAAGTTGACATTTTTAGGGGTTGTTTAGGTTTTTGCGATTTTTCTTGGAAACTGCGAGTCCTATCAAAATTGGAATAAAGAAAATATTGTAGCTATCAAAATTCTCTATAAGATTGACCTTAATGATATTTTCGTAGGTTTTACAGCTTTTGAGATATAGGAGTTGAAATTGGGACAATTCAAATTCACTTCAATTCTGTATCGTCTCCTTATAAAACAATGTCATGATTGCAATTTCCCAACTTAAACTTATATATCTAAAACAAGTAAGAAAAGCGTTAAGTTCGGCCGGGGCGAACTTTTTATACCCTCCACCACAAATTTCAGCCATTTCGGTGGATTAATGTGACCACAACCTTCAAAAACCCGAAATCCGGAAGGTACCGTTCTATGGGGGCTATATGATGGCGTGGACCTATGCCTAAAAATTTTTGTGGGAAAGTTTTATAAGCCTAAAGAAGACTAAATTCCAAATTTCAGCCATCTCGGTGTGATAATGAGGCTAAAACCTTTAAAATATCGAAAATCGGGAGATATCGTATTATGGGGGTTATATCAACACGTGGACCTATATAAAAATTTTATGGTAGAAATGTTTCTTAGGCTCTGGAAACACAAATACAAATTTACAAGCGATTCTTTGGTCAAATGGGTCGGATACATTCAAAATATATTAAAATGACGCGTACTTTATAAGGGGCCTTATGTGGGGGCTATACCAAAACGTGGACCTATATAATCCTACTTTGGTAGGAATATTTTCTGGCCTCTGAAGACACAAAATACCAAATTACAACCATTTCATCCACCTACGTCAATCCATTCGAACGCTAGAGTGATTTCCACAGACGGACGGACATGGCTATGTCGATGTAGAATTGCACGCTGATCAAGAATATATATAGTTTGTGTGGTCTACAATGATTATTTCGTGTAGTTACAAACGGAATGACAAACATAATATACCCCCATCCTATGGTGGAGGGTATACAAATGTGAACTTTGACCGCGATTTCTTTAAAAATCCTTCCAGGGATATTTTCTTACTTTTGGATTTTTCTTATCTCTGAACATTGCTGTTTCAGAACCCGCAAAATTTAAAATATCAAACTATAACAGTTTAGATACTCTTCCCTACATATTACACTACTTTCAATAAAACTAACCAAATTTATTTCAAATGACAATACATACATAAAATGACAATACATACATACATAAAGCCCCTTCTTTAAAAGAAAAAAATACGTTAAATCAATTTTTTCTATGCACTTTATTGGGCAATAATGTGTTAAAAGTTTTTATTGCAAATTTATTATCGATAAAGTTAATTATACACATTTGTCCGTGTTTATATTTTTGAAAAACTTCTCAAAAAAAAAATCAACCTGCAGCAGTAAAACTCTGTATGTCGTCACTCAGTAAAATGTGCAATGAAATTTGAATGGACAAGTAACAACTAAAAATTGCCATAACCACACGAGACACAACCCAACAACTGTGACTAGTCATTAACAACGCCTCATTTGGCCGTATGGTGGTCTCTAGGTGTCAGCCAGCCAAATGCACTAAACTTCATAATTTTGCAACATCCTCTTCCCCTCTCCTATTGGCTACTACTACTCCAGTACAAATTCTATCAATTAAATTAAAAACCCAAATAAATAATGTTTTTTGTTCGCCTTCATGGATATATGTATGTGTGGGCTGAAATTATGCACAAACATGTACATTTGGGGCATACTTTATAAACTGTGGTTTTTCGTTACACGCCTGACAACTTTAATAGATTTTTTTCTATGCTAGAAATAGTTGTGGGGAAAAAAGATAGAATTTTTATTCCATATGACGAAAGCATGAAATGTGAAAATAGTTGAGATTGTTAAGTTATGGAAAATATGTAGTAAATTCTCGAAAATTCCAATATTTTTCATATTTAGTTGAAAGTGTAGCTTCCCAGCAAAAATACTCATTACAAAACCTCTTACTAATCCATTATTATTTTTTGGCTACTGAAATAAGTAGTTATCACAAGTCGTAACTCTTTACACTGTGAACAGAAATTTTAGGGCAGAGATAATTCCTTTTGGGGATGAAAGCCCTTGGTATATTAAGAATCCCGAAGGACAGATCCGCCGTGAGTCGAACTTCCGAGTTATGGCGCGATGAAGTTTCTGCTGAAGACCCAGTAAGGCATCTGAAATTAGCGTTTTATCTTTTTTAGCTGTTGTTTCAGCTTTTTTATGAGATGACATGTCTTCAGTCAAATCGAATAAGGACTACTTTCGTAGAGCATTTCGACCTACTGATTCGCTTCCTTCAATGTCCTTTCAGCTTCGAAATGTTTTCCAAAAATGTCGCTCAGAAAATTTTAGGTACGACTCTTATTGACAACTAATCGATTTTGTCATTTGGTCATTTTTGACATTTAGACTGTTTTGGCTCAGAGCCGTACCTGCAATTTAATGAGCGACATTTTTGCAAAACATTTCGAAGCTGAAAAACGTCATCTTGTGGTACTTTTATAACGGTTCTTAAAATGAGGGACGAAAAGTACATTGAAGGAATCGCGGATTTTACTTGGAAACTGCAAGACCTATCGTAATCGGTATTACCATTTTTGAAATATAGAAGTTCAAATTGGGACAATGCACTGACTGTATCACCTCCTTATAAAACCATGTCATGTACGGTTCGCCTTAACTTACTCTAAATGAAAGCCGCTTAAACCAGGGAAGTTTTTGCGGATTCTGAAACAACAATGTTCATAGATGAGAAAAATCGAAAAACAAGAAAAAATCGATGGTAAATCGCGGTCAAAATTTACAATTTTAGGTTTTCAGGATTTTGCTTGGAAGCGACAAGTCCTATCGAAATGGGACTAAAGAAAATGTTATAGCAGTGAAAATCCACTACAACATGTTCTTTAGTCTCAAATCGAGTAAATCATTGTTGTTGTAGTAAAGCAAAATATGTTCGATAGTGCATTATTTCGGTTATCAGGGGCCGGTTCCTCTGTATCCAGACTCAAAAATTCTTCAACTTGGACTGGTTGCGACGATTAAGAATCAGGAGACAGGTGAGTGGGTTAAGATGGGTAGCTACACAAATGTAGCGTATCGTGTGGTACCAACCCACATGCCGGACATATGTTAGGCCCAATATGAATTGAGGCGGCACCATCATACGGATCTTAACTGGACAAAAACCAATCGTGTTTGCCTTGGCATTCTACTGCTGCGATGGATGGATGGTGGTCCCCAAGTACGGCATTCACTCTGTACTGCCAGCGCGACTGTATCAGTGTGCATGATATCCAAGTCTGCATGGTAGGCTCATTGGTGTAGAGGCTCCCGTTTATACCTTTGGACCTCCCTCTCTAAATTCTGAAGATCTCTCCTGGCGTCCAATTGGTGGGGGAAGCCTGTCCTTTAAATTGTGGCATTTGCATACCACCCTGGCGCCGCATAGTTTAACACACACCAGCCTATTGCTTTGTAAGAATCCAAAAAATTTCTTTTTCAGCACCCCATGTGCTGCCGGTCAACGACTTGACGACCTTGTTCCTACTTCTGATCGTATTGCCAATAGCTGTGGCGTATCGAACGTTACACCCAATATTTTGGTATAGTTAGTGGTCGGAATCAGTACACCATCGCTCACTATGTTCAGTGAGAACCTCATTTCAGTCGTCCAAGTGGTGAACAGTGTGGCATTGGATTTAGCGACGGATATTTTTATATACCTCAGATGGAAGAACTTAACTAGGTCAGCTGCGTAGACATTTAACCTATCACATATGTCATCGACGATAGGACCCGACGCCAAGATCGTACAACCATCCGCATACATTACGATCTCTAGTCCGGTTCCAGTTCCGGAGATATCGCCCCGCCTTGGGGAGCTCCCTGTTTCACTCTTCAGGTTTTGGACTTCTTGTTTCTGAAATCCACAAACGACTGGTTGATTATCCAACGTTTTAAACACGGATGGAGAGTGGTCTTCTCTATATCCTTGAACAGCTTGACATTGTTGACGGTATCGATTGTTCATGTGTTTATGTTCGGTTGTTGGTGGCCGTAGGTTTTTACTTGAGAAGATGGCAAGTACATCGAAAGTGGTTTTGCCGTATATCGGGCTATTTTAAACTGTAGTTGTGCGTAAAGTTTTGAAATTTTGTGTAAAATGTACACAAGGGTGGCCCAAAAAACGATAAAATTTTTTTTTGAAACGCCTACCCCTAATTTGTTCCAATTGACCCAAAAACTTTATATATGAACTTTTATGGCGATCTGTTAACGTTAACCCGTGAATTGTGAAAATCGGATCAGATTTCGATAAAGCTATATAGAGCCCGCAATACCTAAAATCTACCTATCGGATCTATACCAAATTCCATCCGATTTTCACAACTTTTTGTAGAAAAAAAATCCCCAAAAGTTGACCATCCTTGTGAACATTTTAAGGGACATGATTTGCGAATCTGTACCTGTAATGTCCAGACTCTTTAAAGGACAGGTGCAGTTTCTGCACTGACTGATGAACCAGGTCTCCAGATTCACTACGAAACATCACATTATTGCCAGTATTGCGAGCAGCAACAGATTCCCACAACTCGACATACACAAGTCCACGTAGAAGTCCCCAGATAGAAATTCAAAAACCAGATCGATCATGTTGGGATAGATGGAAGACACTCTTCTCTAGGAAATGACCCGAATATCGATTAATATTGTTGCAAAAAATTTGCGATCTTACACAGGATGAAAGCTGGCTGTCGAGAAGCTGCAAACACAACAGATAGCACAAGGCTACTGCGCTCAACTGACTCACTTGCTGGGAGACGGCATCCCTTGTCCCGATAATGTGAGAGTGCATTGGTAAAAAATAGTGCTCTATTCATACTTGGGTACTATCCACCGCCTTAAAATACATGGTAACTATCAGGAGTGTCGTAAGTTTAGTGAAGAGAAGAACGCAGCGTACAGGGCAATCCTGCAGTCAGTAGCAACACGAACCGCCAAGGAAACATATCAGGAGATGATGAGAGAGGAGAAGCATATTTTCAGGAAAAAGAAGAAATAGCAAAAAAACATGAGCGTGAGAAACTCCAGATTTCCAGGAGTCCGACTGAGGTCCGAAAATATTACGATAGTGTAAAACACAAGACTGAAGGGTATTGGGGCTACATATTCTCCTCATCTTTGCAGGAGAATATGTATCTGGAGAGAGAAGTTCCCTTGTCTCGTCTGGGATATTTGTGGAACAATTAATGTTGGCTTACACTTCCTAGGTATTTCAGCCATGAAAAACTTCTCGGCGATTTAAAGTAGGTTCTATATAATTGAGCTAATATGAATCGGTAGGCACTCATTGATATGAGAGAAGTCTCCCTGTACTAGCGGGGATTTTGTGGGAGCATACATATGTATGTATGTTCGCCGTGATGCGATGACTTCTGCTTTAGACGATTCGTTGGTGGTTATGTTTGCTCTAACGACTCGGGAAGCATAAGCGGTTGTTGAACGTTTTGTAAATAATCTGGGATATATTCGGCGTTGGTGTGTAGACGATCGGGAACACGATGTATTCGGCGTTCGGTTGCTGATGATCGGGAACACGATGTGATCGGTTATAGACGATCGGTGATACAATCGATTCGGTGTTCGGCGGTAGATGATCGGGAACATGATGGATTCGGCGTTCGGCTGTAGACGTTCGGGTATTAGTCTAGTGCTACGGTCTAGTTTCTACCACGTGTTACTATCATTCTAACTACGGAGTAGCTGACACGAATGCCCTGTGGAACTGCTTACCCGAAGGCCCAGTGGAACAGCTGACCGGAAGGTCCAGTGGAACAGTTGACCCGAAGGCCCAGTGGAACAGCTGACCCGAAGGCCCGTTGAAACTGTTGACCCGAAGGCCCAGTGGAACAGCTGACTCCCAAGCCCTGTTTATGTATTAGGCACCACAACATAACGGGTAGCTCTATAAAAGTATTGCCAAAACTCTAACGCCGAGGTGTAAGTTAGCGGATTTAGAACAGTCTTTGAGTTTGAGTATTTGAGTGACTCGAGGTATGAGGTAAATGAGAATTACTTGTTGTAGGCAATGACAATGAATGTTGTGACGTTGCAGTGAAATGCAAACCTCTCTTGCCGAAGACGTTATTTCTATGCGGGTGGGTAGTAATGACGAAGTGTATATTTGTTATTGGATGGCTGGTTCCACATGGCAAGGGTAGTAGTTGTCGTATTATGTACGTGAACCATTTGTCACGTTACAGTAAGAAAGTAGGTAATGCTTTATTGCATTAACGAATAGATTGAAAAAATGCATTAATGTAAACTGTTTTATAGTATTTATGAAATGATTTCATTGTATTAATGAAACATATGCATTACCATAATTATAGTATTTTCTTATATTAGTAGGATTCTATATGTCTCGGGCCCCCAAAAATTACAAACTTTAGATGAAGCCTCAGAACTCAGCTCGTCGATACATTCATTTTGGTATCATATTAATTGAAAAGTTTCATTGCATTAATAAACATATTCGTCAAATTTACTTTCAGGAAACTCAGTGAAACATTTGTCAGTAATGCATTTAAGATCTAAAATAATTATAATATTTCACCTAAACACTTATAAAAATATAAATATTAATGTAGAAAATTCCTTTTCCTAAACTTATTGAACCCCACCTCTCATAGCATACTACCATGAACAAAAAACAAAACATTACTCACTAACACTGAAAACATGCGAACATTTATTCTGAAATGCCACCATCATCACTGTAGACAGACAGACAGGCTGACGTACAACTAACTTTAATTGTTTTTTTTTTTTTTTTGCTTCTCATTGTTGTTGTTTTACAGATGCCGCCACAAATAGTTTTTGTGCTACTGTTTTGCGAAAAAACGTACGTTTATTGCGGCGGATATAGACACTGACATTGCCACCATTCCAGTGCTGGCCGATTTGCCGGTTACCGGCTGTCGACCACAGCTATTGGTGGTTGGTTGGCTGGCTGCCGGTCTCTGCCTGCCTTATGTTTGTTGCCATTCTGAAGTCTATTAAAAACAATGATAGACAAAGTAGAAAAACCACAATATGGCAACACACAAATATTATGGATTAAAACATATTTTCCGATAACCTTGACAACGAAACGTTTGATGTTGCTGCATAGAAGACAAAAAAAAAAAAACTTCAAATAAAAACAAACTAGCAAATAAAACGACTCACTACCGCATAAAACAAGCATTATTAATTTGGCGCCAAAAGCATGGAGTTTGGTTTTGTTTTTTGCTTTCTATCGTTTAGTTATTACTTCCATGGGATTTCTTGCGATGTACAATAGCGGTTTGAATCGATTGTAGCCTACCGCCTAAATAAGGAAGTTATGGACTTTACTGGATCAATAGTTGGCTGGTTTTCGAGAAAAAAGGTTTATTACTTCTTACAATTTTCTTTTTGGGTTTTAAGTGTATTTTTCCTCTTCGATAAATTTAACTGGGGAAGTAGTTGCGTAATTAGCATAGGAAGTAAGAGAAGATAATTAGTTTGATATTTTGTTTGTGGTGCGGTCTATTGACTTATATTTAAAGGAAGGTGTCTGTCGGTTTTACAAACAGATATATGGCTTCAGGCCATGTCACGAAACCATGATAACTTAAACAAGTAAGAACGGCGTTAAGTTCGGCCGGGTCGAATTTTTATACGAACTTTATTGAAGTGAATAAGAGAAATTAGTTTCCTTTCGTTTATGAAAGTACTAAGCTCTTCCTCTTATTGCGGGAGTAGTAAGGGGTCTCATCATAGTTCTTTCTAAACAATGCATCACTATTTGCAATTTTCCAATTTGAGCTTTTGAACTCCTAGCAACACACAATATTAAATTAACAGCCAGTTTATGTATTTCGAAACTAAAATGTGTGCGCATGAAACATACCTAAACTTTAGTTTTGGAAATATTATTTCCATTTTTTGCGCATTTATTTTCTTATCGACATACACTGCCGCTCACTTGAATAGAACCCCCCTGCAAAATTTTATTCAACCTCCATTTTTTTCCGAATTATACAAGATATGAAGTCTTTAACTTTTATTATATTTTGCTTCATGTGTTTGGAGTAAACTTAGTCATTCATTTGCATTCAATTCCAATTTATATAAGAATTATACAAGAAAAACAAAATAAAGTCAAAAATTGGAGTAAAAAATTTGGTTCATTTGAATAGAACCCCCCTTTAAAACTTGCGAATACAGAAAGATTGTATTAGAATATAGATGCATATTTACTCTATATTGAAAACGAAGTACTTTCAGTAATATTCAGTAAAAGGATATCCCTCCTGATTAAGGATACACCCGTATATCCTGCTTTGATAAGGATTCATTAAATAATTAGGTGTAATGCCTTACAAAGCTTGCTTTTTTTCTGTCAACAAGTTTATTTTTGGAAGCGTACTGCCTCCTAGAGTCGTATATTTTACGCTTAAGTCATTCCCATACAGTTTAGAGAATATTTACCACTGTAGAATATGGTGGCCCCTCCAGGATATCCGCATTTCTATTCAAATCTTTAAGTTTTGATGACTCGAAGTGTACAAAAGTTTATAAAATCGTGATGAAATTGCCACTCGGGATATCCGAAAATGTTTCTCACTACTGGAAATACATGTTTTAGAACTCCTTTGTAAATTGTCGTGCGCATTTAGGGTGAAAGAAATTAACGCCCAAGTCCTTCATAATTATTAAGGACTCTCCTCATTAAGTAAACAATTGCATAACTCTATAACTATTAATTTCACTTCAATTGAATGGAAGACCATCTTCTAAATTGTTTCTGTAGCGATGAATGTGTTTTTATTGTGCTGGAACGCATTACTAATTATCAAGGACTTGGGCGTCAATTTAGTTCACCCTAAATGCGCACGACAACTTATAAAGGAGTTCTAAAACAGGAATTTCCAGTATTGAGAAACATTTTCGGATATCCCGAGTGGCAATTTCATCACGATTTTATAAACTTTTGTACACTTCGAGTCATCAAAACTTAAAGATTTGAATAGAAATTCGGATATCCTGGAGGGGCCACCATATTCTACAGTGGTAAATGTTCTCTAAACTGTATGGGAATGACTTAAGCGTAAAATATACGACTCTAGGAGACAGTACGCTTCCAAAAATAAACTTGTTGACAGAAAAAAGCAAGTTTGTATGGCATTACACCCGATTATTTAAAGAATCCTTACCAAAGCAGGATATACGGGTGTATCCTTAATCAGGAGGGATGTCCTTTTACTGAATAGTACTGAAAGTACTTCGTTTTCAATATAGAGTAAATATGCATCGATATTTTAATACAATCTTTCTGTATTCGCAAGTTTTAAAGGGGGGTTCTATTCAAATGAGCCACATTTTTTACTCCAATTTTTGACTTTATTTTGTTTTTCTTGTATAATTTTTATATAAATTGGATATGAATGGAAATGAATGACTAAGTTTACTCCAAACACATGAAGCTAAATATAATAAAAGTTAAAAACTTCATATCTTGTATAATTCGGAAAAAAATGGAGGTTGAATAAAATTTTGCAGGGGGGTTCTATTCAAGTGAGCGCCAGTGTACATAAACAGGTCCTAAGTTTTCTATCTTTTGGGAACACAAAAATCCTTTAACGAATAATTCAGTAGAAGCAAATGTGACTAAAATCTTCAAAAATAAAAAAAAACTTAAATTGTGGCTATGCTTATATGGGGATATACCAAAATATGACTGTCTGATTTTTTGCAAGGGATGTTTTGTGCCTATATAAATGTCTGTACCTTTAGTGAAGACTATATACCAAATTTCAGTTATTCCGTTTGTATATCCGTTTGTATAATGTGGGTAAAACTTCCAAAACGCCGAAAATCGGAGGGTACCGTTCTATGTAGGTTATATGAATACGTGGGCCTATACCTACAAATTTCTGAGGGAAAGGTTTATACCCCCAATTAAGGCTAAATACCAAATTTAAACCATTTCGGTGGGATATTAGAGCCAAAATCTTCACAATAACGAAATTTCTGAGGGGCACCTCTATGGAGGCTATATGGAGACGTGGACCACTACCGAGATATTTCAGGTGGAAAGTTTTACATAGCCAGCTGACACTAAATACCAAACTTCAGCCATTTCAGTGGGATATTGAAGACACAACCTTTAAAGTACCGAAA
Source organism: Musca autumnalis (assembly GCF_047663935.1). NCBI lineage: Eukaryota > Metazoa > Arthropoda > Insecta > Diptera > Muscidae > Musca > Musca autumnalis. The sequence continues at coordinate 202,545,903 of NW_027411755.1, forward strand.
ACCGGGAAGTACCCGTTCTATAGGGGCTATATGAAAGCGTGGACCTATACCGACAAAGTGGAAAGTTTTGCACCTCCAGCTAACAGTAAATACCAAATTTCAATAATTTCGGTGTAAAAATGAGGCTAAAACCTTCAAAATATCCAAAAATCGGGAGGTACAGTTCTATGGGGGCATGTCTTAAGAAGTTCTACATGGCTGAAATACCCAGGAAATGTCGCCAATAATACTGAGGGGTATTTTGCCACCGTTGAAAATGTTTGTTCTTTTGGTTGCCTGACCGTGGAATCAATATAAAAGCATAGTTCTTCCATGTCAGTCTACATCTGCGCCCTCGCCCCGACCGAAGAGACATATCAACAGACTAAAGATATATTTTTAATGGTAAAATTGGGTGGGAACATATCTTTGGACCCACGGTCGGCAAGTTCAGCCTTTGTGAGGTATCATCCGACAATGGAATGGGACTGGTTGATTCTGTAGCGACAAAAAAAGGTCCATATGTTCCCAGATGGAAAACGAGAAACCAGATGGATTATATTGTGATAGAGGGAAGAACTCTTCCGGTGTGTTAGAGCTTCAATCGATTCGAGGAGCATACATCGATTGGGACCATTTCCTTGTAAAATTCTAGGTATGCACTTGTTCTAATGTTCCGCCCTATGGTAGATCATAGGGCGGAAGCTGGATCCACTCAATTTACCCACCTGAAGATGACACTCTTGTCCCGATAATGTGGAAGCGCAGTGACGAAGAACTACCCACTCTCTTCCTCAAAATCTATGCATGGATACCAAAAACCCACAGCAAAAAATCCGTGGCATGTTAAGGAATGTCGTATGGCTACCGAAGAGAAAATCGGGGGGCATATTGAGTGTTTAGGTGATAGCTCAAATAGGCCACAGATATAATTGTTTTTGTTTTTTTTTTTTTAGAACGTGTGATAAACCCGAGTGTAACCGATAAATGAAAGGAGAAAATAAATAATAATATTGGTGCGTAGGTGATTTATGAAGGCGTCCGTTCAGGTGAAAAGATGACTGATAAGTCCATACTGGTGAAGAGGTGATCGATAAGTGATTTGTGTATTAAAAACCGATAGTGAATCAAGGCTGAGGCAATCACTGCTTACTGGAAAGTGCTCACCACGATCCGAACTGAGCGAACATAATTCCAGGGAGAAATTGCAGAGAAGTTCCACTACCAAAACTTCTGCGAGAAGATTTGTAGGGTGATAATTGCAAATATCCACTTACGATCAGCCCTAAGGGAACAAAGTTTCTGGGAGGGTTTGTAGATAATACTTAAGATATGGAATTCTCTCTGTGATCCGAAGTAGGCGAACAAAAGCTCCCTGGATATTTGTAATGAAAATACTCAAAGAGTTTTTAACATAAACACTGAACAACCCTGCAATCAGTAGCGTCACGAAGCGCCATGGAAAATTATCGGGAGAAAAGGAGAGCGGAGAATCGTATAAGAAAAAAAGAAAGGGCAGGAAAAACGTGTAAAACATCAGACTGCAGGCACATTCTCCTGCGAATATTATGATAGCGGGAATCTGGTAACTATTACAGATGTCGTGCTGAGGATATGGTTCCATCGGTTTCGAATTCTGTAATGTGGGCAGGGTGGTCTTGCTACTGAAGTCAAGCAAAGGTGCCAGCGTTGTAAAGCTGGCAAACAATCGATAATATAATATAATATCGATACTTTATTTTGAATGTCACTATCGATTGATAGTTTGTTTCAATCGATATTATTGGATAAAACTGAATTGTCATTCAAAATTGTAGAGCAAGAAGATACTAATTTTTACTACGAGGACATTTTTGTCCTTTATAATATAGAAAACATAGTAAAAATTAACAGATTTTTGATGATCTTGAACAGACATATTTTTAGAAAGTGCAAATGTGTCTAGACATCTCAAAATACCCTATAGCATGAGGAATCATTATTTAGGAACTATAAAAAAATCGGACCTACTGCTTTAATGGGTTTATTTCACCAGGAACCAATACTGGAAATTTCAGATTTAGAAATATTTTCGTCACCTCTTTCCAATGTGTGTTGAAACGAAAGGGCGATAGTATCGATACTATCGGTAGTTTGAAATGAAAATATCGAAACTATCAAATGTTGCGGATATCGATAGTTTGCCAGCTCTACAGCGAAGGTGAGTCGTACAGACCGATTTCGGGTTTATCGCCCGTAGCAAAGACCCCTGGGTCTTTAGTTCTCCCCAACGTCAAAAGTAGCTATCCAGTTGCCGATCACTAATTAGCCTTTGTTACTGTCAAGTACTCCACGCTGTTTGAGCACATCGAGCAGTCTACAATCCGGTTAAGTTTGAAACTTTGGATAATCATTTATATGTGTGGACGCCAGTCGTACGTGGAATTCAGGAAGAAGAAGTGCAAGACCCGTGGACTGAAACAAGGAGTTGTCCAAGGTGGGTGATATCTATGGAACTGTTTGGCGACAGTTAAAACAAATCATCTACTCCAAAATTCAAATTCAACAGCATGTTCATGTCGTCGGCGCATACCACAGCTATCGGCGCACAGTGGTTCAGAATCCCTTTTTCCTTGTCAAAATTCTGTAACTTTTGAACGGATAGAGCTATTTTCATTTTTCATTTCTGTGAAAACAGAACATTGTTCCATGTTGTTCCACAAAAGTTCTAGTCCACTAAATTTGGAATTTAATAAAATGTAGTACCTGAGGAAAAATAAAATAGCTCATGTTGTGTAAACGCTACGGTAATTTGTTTAAATCATTTTTAAAGGCCAGAATCCTACCTATCTAAAAAAAAAACAATGAACGCAATATCCGTTGTAGTTTCCGAGAAATAGCTATTTCTATCTCCAGAACATTGCAAAAATTACGTATTTCTCAAACATGGGAACCCCACGCCAGCACCTTCCAATATTTTGACCTAATTTCTTGGTTTCCTTAGTTTCAATATGTTTACTATCGATTCCCATATAGAAATGAAATATCTGCGACAGAACAAAGTTTTAATTTTTGGTCAGGAAAATCGTTTCGGGAACAATTGTGAGGCGTCAGCCCACTTGTCTAGCAGATAAAGAAACCTTGTTGATCACATATAACGCGATAGATCGGTCCGTAGTGAGCTATGCTACACCAGTTTGGACTGCGAATATAAGTCCAACTCGATGGAAAAATATTCAAACCTGTCAGAATGCAGCCCTGAGAACAGCAAAAGGGTGCCTTCTTTTATCTTAAGTAGATAATCTACACGAGAAGACAAAGATTCTTCGAGTACATCAACACAGTTAGGTATTTCGCTGCAGTAGTTGATCGGGTGTTACTGTGGGAGTCATCCAAATAACGAGATGGTGGATAGGAATTCCTTTCAATTAATAAAGTGTTTTGTTTGTCATAAAAATCATATTTCAATACAACATTTTTCATTTCCCAAACAAGACGTGAAAATCTCATGCAAAAGGGTTGGTGAAAATAACATGCTAAAGGGTTTATAGGATGATATGCCATATGGTTAGTAAAAATGACATGCCGAAGGTAAGTGGAACAGCATTTCCACTAACTAGGGAATTGGTTAAGATGCCATGGCAAAGGGTTGATAAAGATGTCATGCCAAAGAGTTGGTGAAGATGTCATTCCACCTGGTTAGTGAAGATGACATGCTTAAGATCTGATAATAAATTGCATCTTTTGGGAGGTCACCCTCTTGTAAAACGAATGCACCCACGTTTGAATAGCATCTTTGGCATCGGACATTTTGCTGGGAATTATCCTCAGAATTCGGACTTCGAGTTCGGAATCGAAAACCAAACAAGTAAAAAAGTATCAGTCGGCTTTGCCGACAGAGATATACCCTCAGCCTGTGTATATTGAAACAATTTTTTCCACAAAAAACTTATGTATTTAATGGGTTTTAAAAATGTTGGGCGTTTGAACCGACAAAAATGTTGATTAGGATTAAAGACCAAAAGTTTTGCGGAGGAGATACTAAAGGGAATGGATCGACATTGACCATTATGGATGTGGATCTCCAGCCACTACATATGGTGCCTATGCACAGTGGATTCACACATTGGCCAAAAATAAAGAAATGAATGTTTAAATTTTGGTACAACATCTGGTAACTCTGACAGCTATTACATGGGCAATTGTAAAACTATATTAGTGTTTGTTTCATTCGTTTTGTTTCATTCGAACGCGATCTTCTTAATAATAGCTTCAAAAGTCGGAACATTTGACTAATATTTTGTGTTTTGAGTACAACCTACATATATTTTAAGTGCAAGTAAATATATTCGAAATATCGCGAAACTAATAGGTATAGCAAAATATTATAGTGGATTTTGAAGGCGAAGGTAATAGCTTAATTTTCATTAAAAAATAGTGTTTTCGAGTGTTGTGGAATTCTAGTTAGCTGCATATTTTCTTAGTGTATTTTTTAATGTCAATTCGTCCATATACTTACATTTGATTTAAGGTTTTAGTCATGATGCCCACCAGTGGCCACCTCGGGAATAATTTTCCAAAGTAGGTCATGGGTTTAAGATTATTCAGTATTAAAATCAGCTGCCATCTAGTGCCAGACTATAAATGGTGGGTCGCTGACTAAAGCTGCCCCGGAATAGGGTTTCTATGTATATATTAGCGTATAACTCTGTTATCTGACCACGTACATTCACATAATTGGCATCAGTGGCAAGCTGAAGAAATCTTCTTCCATATTTGTCTTACGTTGGCGGTACGCGCCTTCCAGGAAGAACGCTATAAGATCTATATTAAAAATTTTACCAATTTTCAGACAAAAATGTTGATTTTTTAATCCGCTAAATTGGTTGGATTTTATGTTGTTTTGGAGATTGTGTTTTTTCCCCAAGCCTATTTTCTTATCATAAGATAATCGGGAGCTTTGTTCATGTCATTTTGGATTAACAGCATAAAACAATTTTTACCGTATACCCCCTACAGAGGGGAAAGGGGGAGAATGTTACGCTCGTGGTTTCTTAACACACTCTTCGCAGCAGCACAAAGCTGTAACCGGTGGTTTGGTTTGATTTTTACACTCTAAATATTTTTGGCCACTTTCTCCATACAAGTGGATCCACTGTGCTATGGGGTTTTTACACCCTTCGGGCTGCGTTCTAAAGAAGTATGGACTTGCCCCTGAAAAAAACTTTTACCATCGTAATTGAGACAGCGAATGCAAGTTGCTTCAACAAAAATAACAGTGATTCGATATCAGGTCTTAAAGTGAACTTATCCGAAATTTTGTGTGGGAGGTACTGGATGGATTAGACAAATATAATCCATATTTGAACCTGATCTATATCAGGAAGATATATTAGGATGTGTAAAATATGGACCAATTCGGCCACTCCCTTCAAGATTTATCGTACGAACAATTTTTCCGAACATTTTTGAACTTTTGTGGGGGAGGTACCTGAAAGAGTGGACCGATATGGCTTATCTTCGAACTTAAACTATGTTTGGACAAAATACTACTAAGGCTAAATGTTGGACCGAATCGGCAGATCGGTTCCAGAGTTATCTTGCGCTCCAACCACCTCACATGGTGTCATAAGGGTTTTTTTGCAACTTTCATGCTATTTTCTCAGGAAGTATGAACTTGCCCCTAATGAAACTTGTACCGTCGTATTGGGGGCAGTGCATACAAGTTGCTAAAACAAAAATCAAAGCGATTCGAGTGATGGCCCTAAACTGCACATTTCCGAAATTTTGTGTGGGAGGTCCCCAAAGGAGTGGACTGATTGAGTGAATATTGGAACCTCATATAAGTCTGGTGGAAATTTCACGATGTACAAAGTATGGACCAAATCGGTTACTCCCTTCAAGAGTTATGCTCACAAATTTTCCGAACATTTTCAAACTTTTGTGGGGGAGGTACCGGAAGGAGTGGACCGATATAGCCCATCTTCGAACTTAAACTAAGTTTGGGCAAAATATTACGAAAGCCAAAATTTGAACAGAATGGGTTTATCCGTTCGAGAGTTATCGTGCGCTCCAGCCAGACAGACAGAAGGACATTGCTCAATCGACTCCAAATTGTCTGAAACACATTTCGTCAAAACATACGTGGGGTCTAAAACATTTATTTCGATTAGGCACATTTTGCCCGTATGAAAGTGTATATACCCTCGTTAGCATAAATGCTGAGGATATGATAAAGGGCTGGATTCGACTCATGAAACAATAAATTTAAATTAAATTGAACTTCTCATACAATTCTATAAAAGAATATCACATTTAAAACTCACACAAGAATCACTCAATTTTGTTACCTCATTGAGAAAAAAGTAACATCGCAAACATTTTATGTCATGTGTTCCGACAGAACATCAAGAGACAGAGACGGAACATGGCATAAAGGATGGATTTATGAAAAATATTTCTACCACAAAACCATGAGACCGCAAATAACAATAATAGTAAAAATAACCAACAAAACCAATAACAACATTAACAAAAACAACAAACATGATTTGAGAATGCCAACAGTTACTGCAACATCAGTAGCAATAACCTGGTACTTGCTGATGATGATGGTGTTGGAAAATGCGAATAATTGTAAAATTGCAATATAAACATTGTGGTCAAGTTTGTTGGGGACTACAGCAGTGGGCAGCACCGACACCCTTGTGGATTCAACAAATGGACACACAAAATACATAATCTTGGCCATACAGTAAGCTATTGTTGTTGGCCAATGCTTTATGCGGCAGCATATACAATGTTGTGAAAAAAAAGAACTTGTATTAGAATCGATACAATGACGATGATGGTCAGCCATTCAATTCAACACATCTTCATGGTACTATATACCAGAAAATATCAAAATTCGATACGGCACTTGGCCACCAGTCAAAGATGCGAAAAACGTGCTACGAAAACAAAACTTAAGCAAAGTAAAATAGGTAAAGTAAAAAAAACTATGTCAAAAGTAGACAAAAAAATTTAATGTGCGATTATTTTGTTCGCTGATTAACTTAAGTAAAGTTTCGGAATCTTCTGGAAGCATAAGCATGCACATTGCATGGATATGCGTCTGGTTTCGGTCTTTATCTAATGAAAAACTCACGTATTGTCTTGCAATATTTGTTGCAGTTTGCAATGCATCGCCGCTGTTGCCGTTTGTTGTACGCTTGTGCAAGACTTAAAAGTTTTCCAGAAAAGTGTAATGTTTTTTATTTTAGCGATTAAATCGGATAAAAGGGGAATAAGTTTCCTAATAAGGCGTGGCAATACTTGCTAAACAACAAGACAAAAAAAACCAGACGTGTAAAGGAAAAATAGTTTGTGGCAAACTGCTATCGTGGATTGAGGAATTTATAAAAAAAAAAAAACAAGTAAAAAAGTTTCAGTCGGCTTTGCCGACAGATATATATCCTCAGCCAATGTGAAGAGTAACTTTTACCTCCGGACAGACCTTTTGGACATTTGAACTTGCCGACAAAAATGTGGATTGGGAATTAACTGCACTAAGACACAAATGTTGAACTTTTGTAGGGCAGGTACCCTTAGGGAGGGCCGATATGGGCCATTTTAGAAGTTTTATTAAATTTTGATAAAATGTTAGGAGATCCAAAGTTTGGACCAAATTGTTTGGATAATTAATTTTGTATATAATATGACGAAGACCAAAAGTTCAACCAAATCGGTTGAACAGTTCGAGAGTTATCGTGTTCTCCGACCGCCACATATGGTGACATAGGGGTTTTTTTTGCACCTGAAACAAATTTTACCATCGTAATTGAGGCATCGAATGCAAGTTGCTTCAACAAAAATCAAAGTGATTCGATTGCAGGTCTTAAAGTAAACTTATCCGAAATTTTGTGTGGGAGGTATCGGATGGAGTGGACAAATATAGTCCATATTTGAACCTGATCTATATCTGGTAGATATATTTGGATTTGCAAAGTATGAACCAATTCGGGAGTGGCCAAGTGTTACCGTACGAACAATTTTTCCGAAAATTTTTGAATTTTTGTGGGGAAGGTACCTGAAAGAGAGGACCGATATGGCTTATCTTCGAATTTAAACAATGTTTTGATAAAATATTACGAAGGCCAAATTTTGGACCGAATCGACAGATCCGTTCAAGAGTTATCTTGCGCTCCAACCACTACACACGGTGTCATAGGAGCTTTTCACAACTTTCCGGCCATTTTTTCAGGAAGTACGCACTTGCCCCAGATAAAAATTGTACCATCGTATGGGGAGCAGTGAATACAAGTTGCAAAAACAAAAATCAAAGCGATTCGCGAGCAGGTCCTAAACTGAACTTATCCCAAATTTTGTGTGGGAGGTACCCGAAGGAGTGGACCGATATAACCCATCTTCGAACTTAAACTAAGTTTGGATAAAATATTACGAAACCCAAATTTTGGACTGAATCGATTGATCCGTTCTAGAGTTATCGTGCGCTCCAGCCAGACAGACGGACTTACATTGCTCAATCGACTCCAAATTGTCTGAAACACATTTCAAACCATTATTTCGATGAGACACATTTTGCCCTCGTTAGCATAAATGCTGAGGGTATTAACATATATTTTCTCTAGAGATCCCTAAAAGCAAGTCGGTTTGTAGACCCCTACATAATTTTTTCCCCAAAATAACAGAGTATATAAAATAACAAAATTACAAAATGAAAATAGTCCACGAAATCGAAATTCTTAATGGAGTGCAGTTGGGGTCCAAGAGATTTCGAAATGGACTAAAAACCTTTTGTAAGATGAAACAAAATCAAATGCGGAAGGTATATGTAAATATAATTTATAAAAAAGGTGACATGAAAAGTTAATAAATAAGGGGAGTGGTGGGTCTTACAGTTAAGTGCGTAAATAATGCTTATTACACGCAGAAAAATATATGTTAGAAATATGTTTGGATTCAAACATATTTTTGTTTGGGACTGATTGCAAACAAATATATGTCGGGATCCAAACATAATTTGTTTGTGTCCAAACAAATATATGTTTGCAACATTTTGTAACATATCTCAATTTTATATAATTTGGGTACCAACACATTTTTTATCTTAGAACATATTTTTTTATGGGTGGAGAGGATTTTTGCTAGTTTATAATAAAGAGATGTGTGCTTGGTGTCATAGGAGACGCAGACGTTTTGTGATGTGTTAGCGTAAAACACGTGTTTTCGTGCTTTTTTGTTGTTAACCAACGTAGCAAGCGAAGAGGAAAAGAAAAAAATGGTATTAATTATGTTGGTTGGTAAAGTGAGTGAATAAATCAGCGTTTTGTCTTATTTTAAAGAAATTGTGCCTTTTAGTAAATTAAATGTCCAATACATTTAATAATTGAATCAGAAAGGTGACAAGGAAGAAATCGCATTTAATATTGGTAATTACATCAATACATATTTCATATACACATGTGTCTTTGTCTGGATCTAATTGAAATCGAAAAAAAAATATGAAAACAACGGCTCAAGCTCTAAAAGTCTTCTCGAAAATATTAGTAAAACGTTAATGCTTTTGAAAAGTGCTTGTAAAAAGTTCACATTGCTGAATTCAATCGACTAATCAAAAAATTCGTAATATGGCTGTGATAGTCCTCCAAACATATTTCTAACAACATCCTAAAACAATCCGATTCATATTGGCTCAATGATATGGGAACTACTTTTTATTGTCACGACCGAAGAGCGTGTCTTAAAACACCACTTTACTTGTTCATGACTGAAATACTCAAGAAATGCAAGTCTGCATTACATTGGATAGGGGATTAGTCACCGCCGAAAATGTTGATGTTATGGTCAGGGATTGGACCACAGACCTTCTGAGTGCAAGGTGTACGTGCTTACCAATAATAAATGGCAATGCATTAGATCCGGAAACAACCACCAAATATACTCCAATAGTATGCGTTAGAACGGGAATCTCCGTCATCACAAGTGCATGCTTCGGAACGAGAAGAGTCGTCCATCAATTATTATTAAAGGGGTGTTTACGCTAGCCATTAATGTCATATGACCTGACATTTTCCATTGTTATACAGTCGCTAATGTGTGCAATATTGGGGATTTTCCTCACACTATTTACTTTTTGCGTCCTCACCAGCAAAAGTGCAGTGAAATTACTTCTCCACATTGTCTGTGTGGACAGATATTGAATGTTTTTATTTCGTGTCATATGACATTGATGGCTAGTGTAAACACCCCTTATAGAGTGGCATAAAACCGCTTTCAAAATATTTGGTGAAAGGCCAGCTGTAGGCTTGAATCGGTACTGGTCGTCTATTAACAACTTGTTTCCTCCCTTCAGCTCGTCTGCTGAAGAAAGTTAAAACTTGGTGTAGAGGGAGTAGGTACGCAATTTCCACAGATAGGGCAATCACTACAAAAGACATCGAAGTGTGGCTAATGATTACCATAGCGGGGATAAACGAATGATCCCTCCAAACATTTGGAAGTTAAATATATCTTCTCTCAGCAAATGCTCCTCCTAAAAGTGTCTGAAAAAGTGTAAAAAGCGACTGTTGTCATTTTACAAAAACAATTTCATTGAACCATGCTCATTATCTCAATCTAACTTATTCTAAATCTTGTGAAAATCCCTTGCGTGCCTTACTTTAGATTAAAAAAGTGATTGTTTACATTAATTTATTTTGCACAACATTGAACATATAAAGGCGATTGGTCTATCTTAGTATTACATAGAACGGTGGTGCAATGGATAGATTAGAACCCGGCTGGCATTCTGCATACCCGGATTCTAATCTGATGGCCTACCAGCCGAGCTGTTTAAAACCGGAGGCCACACGCTGATAAGGTGTATGCATCAGGTAGTTAGCTCCATCTGGCAGGAAGAACGCGTACATGACGATTGGAACCTGAGCATCCTGTGTCCCGTCCATAAGAAAGGAGATACGACTTTATGCTCCAACTATAGGGGCATAAGTCTTCTCCCTATCACCTACCAGATAGTGTCAGGGATATTGTGCGAAAGACTAAAGCCCATGGTCAACGAAATAATTGGACCATACCAATGCGGCTTTAGACCTGCCAATTCCACCATTAACCAGATATTTACCCTGCTGCAGATACCGGAGATGACCCAAGAGATGCAGATCGACACCTACCACCTTTTTATCGATTATAACGCAGCCTTCGACAACCCGCTGCGTTCAAAGGTATTCCAAGCCATGTCTGAATTTGGTATCCCCGCAATTCTCATTCGGCTTTGTAAAATGACTCTAACTGACCCAAGATGTTCATTTAATATAGGAAAGAACCTCTCCGAAGAGTTTTTTACCAAAGAGGTTTCAGGCAAGGACACAGCCTTTCGTGTGACCTTTTCAACATCCGAGAGGCAAAGTCAAAAGAAGTGGCACAATCTACACCAATAGCCACAGGTTACTTGCTTATGCTGATGATATAGACATCATGGGACGATCAGTTAAAGAAGTAACCGATACCTTTATGTAGGTCGAAGGAGAATCTGCTAAAGTGGATCTGGCGGTAAACGCGAGAAGACCAATTTGATGGTGTCGACGCGCAATGCGTCCATTGAGATCGGACCAACGGCAGAAGGTGGTTCCTATAATTTTGAGGTACTAAAAGACTTCGTACACATCGACACCGCCGTAAACACAACAACAATAAAAGGAAGAACAGTATTGGCTAACAGATTATATTTTGGCTTAAGTAAGCTCTACAAAAACAAAGCCACAACTCGTCAAATAAAAATAACGCTTTACAAAATACTGATACTACCCGTGCTGATGTATGGTTCCGAAGCCTGGGTACTTGCGGAAACAGATAAGGCAGTGGTTGGCGTGTGTGAAAGAAAAATTCTTTGAAAGATCTACGGACCAATCTGCGTTGACGATGAATATCGACGTCGTATGAACCACGAGCAGTATCTGCTACACAACGACATCAATATAGTTAAATGTATCGAGATGCAACGATTGCGTTGGCTAGGCCATATAATAAGAATGAGCGATGATGAACCCGCTAAAAAGGCGTATAAATTCGAGCCACATGGTGGTGCACGCAGAATTTGCAGGCCAAAGAATAGATGTCGCAAACAAATGGATGAAGAGATGTCAATGCGCGATATTCCAGAAAGCGAAGCACTAAACAGAGAAAAATGGAGATCTTTTCTTAGTTCGGTCTATGGAACAAATATTCTGTAATGGGCCAGCTAAGTAAGTAAGTAAGTAATAAAACAATAAAAAGTAAAATAAAATAAAAATTATAAAAATAAATAAAATTTCTTTTTTTTTCGTTAATACCAATTTTATCGCTTTTAAAACTCCCAATTGTAACGGAAGCTACAAGCCAGTTAGGTCCGCAAAAGTGGAACAGTTTCTTTAGTCATTTTTATCTTTTCGGGTAAAAATGCGACTGTCGCAGCAGACACCACACCACATAAAAAATGTTTGTAAGTAAGTTTTGATTATATGTTTATTACTTTCCTTAGAGCTGAGATGTGGTTCCTTCGGTGGGCGTGAGTAAAAGAGGCCGAATTTAATTTATTTGTCATTTACATTTAAGTGACAGTAAGCAAAAAGTGTAGAAAATGATGCCAAATGTGCAAGAAGTTTACAGAGTTGGAAGTTATTATATTTTAATTAATCAAATTATAAATTGTCATCTGTAACGTCAACCCTCAGTTCGTCTATAAAGACTACCTTTTATCTCCCCAACAAAGACTGCCTTTCAGCTAATCAATAAAGATTCCCTTCAGCTCGTATATAAATACGTCTTCAGCTCGTATATAAATACTCATGTGAGCTCATTTTAAAACTTTTTTAAACTCGTCTATAAAAGGTTGGCCAACTCCTTATAAAGGCACTGTCCAACTCGTCTGTAAAGACGATGTTCTGCTCATCTACAATGTAGCCGTTCATCTCGTCTATAAAGACGCCGTTCAGGCTCCGTCAAACTCCTTTATTAAGACGCCGCAAAGTGCTTCAGTATCGTTTTTTCCTGTCCAAAACCCTGCAACTGAATTGTTAGAGATATTTTCATTTTTTATTTGTTCGACAGATAACACATTCAGCTTTCTTGTGAATCAAAAACGTTTATGTACGGTCTAGTAGGAGTAGAGAAATTCAAGGTAGAAGTTAATTTTTTGAGTTTCTTTTTTATTTCTTTTATCACAACAATATATTAAAAAAGATGAAGTCCCAATGAATAGGCTATAAAATACAAAATATTATAAACAACAAATTTTTTTCATAAAACTCATTTACTCGTATAAATATAAAAAAACTCTTTTATCAAAAAAAATGTATAATTCATATGGGAAAACGGTAAAAAACACACGTTTTTACCCATGTAATTTCAATAACTTTAAAAAAAAGTTTTAAACGAGCGGGACTGGTACAAAATTATATATGGGCTAATAAAGGACACTCTCAAGAATCTTTTGCTAAAACGAAATGTTGTTCCATGTTAACTGAAATTAGAATTTCACTAAAATTTAGAACCTAGGGAAAATAAAATATCTCACTACATGTAAACGTTACGATTATTTATTAAAACCTTTCTTAAAGACAACAGAAAAGTTCAAAAATTACATATTTTTCTAAAATGGGGATAAATTTTCGTCTTTTAGACCACCCTCGCGACCTTCGTTTTTAGCGAGAGTTGGCTGTGATTGAATTTATAAAACCTGTATCTCATAGAGTTCCTGATCGATGCAGTCTTGCCGTGATAATCCACGCCGAAAGTTGTGAACAATTATGGCACCAAAATGTTCACGACTTAATGGAATTTTGGCAAATTGATTTTTGCAAGTCACTGTAAACAACTCAACACGTGGTAGAACGTGAGAACATTTATGCTAAAAAATTTTAATTTTTTCAATGGAAAAGTAAAATAACATCTGGAAACACTGCGTGTAAGACGAAAACTTTTCTAGTCCACCTTATAACGGAATCAATCAGTTTTCGTTTACGGCTCAAAATTGTTCTTAGATTTCTAATAAAACACGTCACTATGAATTATATTTTCTCAGAAAGTCCGTTTTATCTTAGATTTTAATTAAAATGTACATGAAAATAGAAATTAATATAGTCCGCCTTCGGTGATGTATTACTGTTTGATTTGTTTTGATTAGCATTAATCTTTATATCGGCTTTCAAACGAGACATGTCTTAGTGTTTGTCTATTCAACAACATTACTAATTCATCATCTCATGCTAGCCGTAGGGATAACAAGGTCAATGCCATTTGTTATAGGCACCGCAGCTATGGGAATCAGTGCTAATTTAACGAGCAGTTGATTAATGAAATGAGCCAAAATGAGCTGATAAGATTGGAGTTTTTGTTATTATTATTTTTTTTTTCGTTTTTTTTTTTTTTTTTGCAAAGTAGCTGCACATTTATCTTCTACAATCCCCCATAACAATACTGTAAAAATAACAATAAAAAATAGTTTTGTTTTTATTTTTGTCCAAAAAGATGACAAATGAGCATTAAGATTCATTGCCACTTTTTTGATGATTTACCCGATACTAAAGTGGGTCAAGAGAAGAAGGAAAAAAAAGAATGGTTAAAAGTTAAATACAATGATAATTATCAGGTATCATGGAAGTAATTAAGAAACCAATGAGACAATTGTGTCACCTTAACTTACAAGAAATAATAAATGTCTTAAAGAAATGTATGTTAATACGAGGGCTGTACGAAAACTTTCTGGCCTAGCCAACAAAGAGTAGGCGCTATTTGAATTTTGCTTTGGAAAGTTTGACAGTTTTTATCCTAAACGTACTCAGGACAGTTTGTCATACGACCATTTGTTGTGTTGTTTACAGTGAATTGAAAAAAATCACTTTGCAAAAAAGTAAAAACTCGTTAAGTTCGGCCGGGTCGAACTTTTTATACCCTCCACCATAAAATATTCTCAACTAAAATGGAATAAAGAGTTTCTTCCTGTCCACAATTTTAGGTGCAAAACATTTCCGACCACGCATATCCAAATTCCTAAATTATCAAATTTATTCTAACAAATATCAATGTGTGTATATCAAATGTGGACCCATCTTGACAATTTTTGGAGAAAAAATTGTGTAACTGCAGGAAAGCTCAAATGTCAAATTACGGGTTGTTCCGTAAACAATATAACTAAGACCCTCAAAATACCGAAAATCGGGAGGTACAGTTATGTGGAGGCTATATTAAAGTGTGGACCTATCTTGACAATTTTTAGTGGAAAAGTTTTATAACTGCAGGGAACCTCAAATGTAAAATTACTGGAAGTCCCGTCAAACAGTTAGCCACATATTATGGGGGTATACCAGAACATGGATCTATGTTGATAACTTTCAGGAAGATGTTTCGTGATCACTGAGAACATCAAATGTCAAATTACAGCTAGTTCGGTTAAACATTTTAGCTAAAATTCTCAAAATACCAAAAATCCGGAGGTACCGTTATATGGGGCTATACCAAAACATGGATCTATTTTGACAATTTTTGGTGGAGAAGTGTTGTGACCGCTAAAAACTTTAAATGTCAAAAAATATATAGTTTTGTTAAAAATTGTAGCTAAAATACTCAAAATAACCAAAATCGGGAGGTGCCGTATCGTTATGTTATATACCGAGAAATGGAGACATCCTTGGGCATTTCTTCCACCAACTAACATTTGATACAGCATGAACACTTGGCCGCAAAAATGGATTTTTCTAGTTAGATCCAGCAAAACTGGACAATAGCTTAGCCGATAGCCTTAGATGCTAGTACTATTTTTTTATATAATTTTATTGTAATTTTTTATTATAATAAATATTTGAAATAAATAAATTGTGTATAAAAATGATCGCGGTGCTTCAAACGACGTTTATAAAAGCATTCCAGACGACGAATCATGTATCTATGCTTACCCTAAAGCCACACGCTGAAACTTTCATACGAAACTTTCTCATTATTTTGGCGTTTATAGATCGAGTTCCATACTAAAGTAATTTTATGAAATTACTGTATTGGGGAACTCGACCTAAGAACGCCAAAATAATGGGAAAGTTTCGTATAAAAGTTTCAGCGTGTGGCTTTAGAGTTAGGAGGCCGAAACAAAACAGGAATCGACCGTATTTGTTTTCGATAGCGAGCCAAATCCAACGAATGTTCTTCATGTAAGAAGTATTTCGAAGCAAATGGTCGACTGTTTCTTCGGCAAAACTAAACGGCATGTGAAATGTAGGACGGTTAATTCTGAGTGGTACACTACAATTTGTTTGCTTGAAGTCTCCTGAGAAATTCGAAAAACGAACAAGAGAAGACGAATCATTTTGCTTCATGACAATGCGAGCTCTCACACATCGAATGGGTCATCCGCGTGTCAAATGCGTCCTCAATCGGGGTGGAAAAGCGATTCAACAATTGGTTTAGGCGCATGAAAAAGTATATAAATCATCATGGCACAGTGGATCCACTTGTATGGAGAAAGTGGCCAAAAATATTTAGAGTGTAAAAATCAAGCCAATACGCCGGTTACAGCTTTGTGCTGCTGCGAAGAGTATTTTAAGAAACCACGAGCGTAACATTCTCCCCCCTTCCCCTCTGGAGGGGGTATACGGTAAGAATTGTTTTATGCTGTTAATACAAAATGGCATGAACAAAGGACCAGATTATCTTATTATGCAAAAATAGGCTTGAAGAAACAAACCAATCTCCAAAACAACATAAAATCCAACCAATTTAGCGGTTTAATAAAAATCAACATTTTTGTCTGAAAATTGGTAAAATTTTTAATACAGGTCTTATAGCGTTCTTCCTGGAAGGCACGTACCGCCAACCTAAGATAAACGTGGAAGAAGATTTCATCCTTGCCACTGATACCAATTATGTTAATGTACGTGGTCAGATAACAGAGTTACACGCTAACATATCCATAGAAACCCTATTCTGGGGCAGCTTTAGTCAGCGGCCCACCATTTATAGTCTGGCACTATATGGCAGCTGATTTTAATACTGAATAATCTTAAACCCATGAACTACTTTGGAAAATTATTCGCGAGGTGGGCACTGGTGGGCATCATGACTAAAACCTTAGGTCAAATTTAAGTATATGATCGAATTGGCATTACAAAATACACTAAGAAAATATGCAGCTAACTAGAATTCCACAACACGCTAAAACACTACTTTTTAACGAAAATTAAGCTATTACCTTCTCCTTCAAAATCCAATATAATATTTTGCTATATGTATTAGTTTCGCGATATTTTGAATATATTTACTTGCACTTAAAATATAGATTGTACTCACAACAAAAAATATGAGTCAAATGTTCCGACTTTTGAAGCTATTCTTAAGAAGATCGCGTTCGAATGAAACAAAAATTAATATATTTTTAAAAAGGTCCATGTCATAGCTGTCAGAGTTGCCAGATGTTGTACCAACATTTTGACATTCATTTTTTTATTTTTGGCCAATGGGTGGATCCACTGTGCATGGAGACTACTCAGGAAACCAATAAAACTATTTTTTAAGTAGATATTCGAATTTTCATTGTTAGGCCAGGTAGTTATCGTGCAGCCCTCTAAAGTATATACAAAATATTTTACACTTTATGAAGCCAACACCTCAAAGATGTGTGTGAGGATATACAACTGTGCGATTCTTTTGTCAAAGCTCGTATTTGATATAGATACATAAATTCAAGCATGGACATATTCAGGTTGTGGTAGAGGCTTACTATCCATCTTACATACAGGGAATGCCCCCGAAATGCAACTGATTCTCTACATTTTAGAAACATATATTTTCACTTTCGTAAATCTGACAAGAAAACAAATCATTTTTTAAGGTGGACATTTCCTTTTCCCTTCTGGACACTAAACACAATGTCTCATACACTGACTGCTACCGTAGTACAAAGCGGTAATATTTATCTTGTGTTTTTAATACCAAAAATAAACAAAATAAAGAAATAAATATTATATTCAAATAGTCATGCCATGAGAAGACGAACTGAAAACAAGTAACAAAAACCACAACAACAGACAACATAAAATATATTGTGGTAGGTCAGGGAATCTAGTCATTATAAGTGTCCGAATGACTGAGTGGCATACAACTCACCATGGGGGAAGTACGTGTGCAGAAGAGTGATCGCTGTAGGAAAGTGTTTTAAGCTTTTTTGTTTTACATATTTTCTTTTTTCATTAGCTTTGTGGGTTGAAGTAAATAAAAGAGTTTTTAATGTTAATTTTTTAAAGACCAACCCAAACATGTTTATGTTTATAATTTTATTATTCAGAGCTTAATGTTTGTATAACATATATTGATAAAGATAGGGAGTTACCAAACTACTAGAGAGGTTATTTCACTAGTTACCAACAAGGTAATCTCACATAACGCCCAACGGACCATAGACCTAACAGGAATTTTGGGCGTTATAATTGTTTATATTTCGGCTAAGGGCACAAAAGGATTTTGGACGTTATCATCGTGACAAGGCCGGTCATAAAGCGGATTGAACGGTGCGTCCGTTTCTGTACCCTCAGCCTTCGGGCTAAAGATAATATATACGAACTCACGAACGGATAGGTCCTTCGTACATACAGTATCGGCCAAAACTAAAGCACCCCCTCAGTAAATTTTTTTGAAATGATAATTTTTTTTATGAAAACTAAATTATAAATTTATATTTTATTTTTCTTTTTATTTATTTATAACTTTATAATTGGAAAATACAAAAATAAGGAATTCAGAATTTAATAAACAAAAGTTAAAATTCAAAAAATATTTTAGGTCGCAAATATAAGCGGACAAAACTAAAGCACCCAATTGAGGAACAAAAAAAACTATTGAAATCAATATTTCGTTGCGTATCCTCTATTCTGAATGACACAATCACATCTTTTTGGTATAGAAGATACTAAATTATTAATTACTGCAGGCGAAATAATTGATTTTCGGAAAATTTAGCTTAAATCCTCAAAATACTGAAAATCGGAAGGTACCGTTATATGGAGGCTATACCCAAACGTGGACCCAGGTCCACGATTTTTGGTGGATATGTTTTGTGACCACTAAGAACCCTAAGTACCAAATTACAGCTAATTTAGTAGGAAAATGTGGCCTAAATATCCGAAATACCGAAGATCGGAAGGTACTGCTATAAGGGGGCTATACCAAAACATTAGCCGATATTGTTCATATTCATCCAAAAATGATGCTTCAGCACCCACTAGTCAAATACAATACGCTAACGTTTAAAAATGAGCAAAAGAATGTATTGCAGAAGAACGATAGACGCCGGCTTATTCAGTCGACGAATGGGGGGTGCTTTAGTTTTGTCCGCTTATATTTGCAACCTAAAATGTTTTTTGAATTTTAACTTTTGTTTATTAAATTCTGATCTCCTTATTTTTGTATTTTTCAATTATAAAGATATAAATAAATAAAAAGAAAAATAAAAAATAAATTTCTAATTTATTTTTTATAAAAAAATTATCATTTCAAAAAAATTTACTGAGGGGGTGCTTTAGTTTTGGCCGATACTGTTGATCAGCGTCGAATATAAAGTATATATGTTCACTCCTTCTAGTACCTCCCAATTTTTCAAAAATGTTTGCACAATTTTAGAGACTTTTGTCAGATCCTTCCCAGCAAGTCTATATTAGAAAACATCTTCGGGTAACTCCCTCAAAAAAGCCCAAAGTTTTTACCTTATGGTCACGACAACTAACTATCAACATTTGTGCATGTTCATGTTCGAATGTGGACTATATCGGCCAACTCCTTCGAGTACCTCCCATAAAAAATTCGAAATGTTCCCCAAGAGTTTCATTTTGGGGACATGTCAGGATCACTGACCACCAACTATGGCTCATAACGATGCCCAATCTTGCAAATCGTTCTTCCAAACTTAGTCAAATTCGAAAATTGGTTATATCGGTCCACTACTTTCGTTAACTCCCGACAAAAGATTTAATATTTCGGCTTAAGAATAGTCTTAATTTTTACTTGAAATCTAAATGGCGCTGAATGCCTTCTACCTACAGAAAATTTTAAACTTTGCATCTGACCATAGCTGAACGCGAAATACTGCTATAAAACAAACAATTGACCACTTTTTTCCAATTTAATTGAGTTTTGCGACCATCGAGGTCATAACGCCCAAAGTGAAAAGATGCCTTATGACAGAGGTCTGGATGGTGCAGTATTATTATTTAACTTATTATTGGAGATCTTATTTATTATTCAAATGTACACACATAAAATGGCCTCTCTATCATATGTAACAAACATATTTAGCAACAAACATATATTTGTTTGCAAGCAGTCCCAAACATAACATATGATGGGTGCAAACAAATACAAACCCAAAAGCCACAAAAAAAAAACAAAACACATGCACCAGTGGACACTTTCTGAGAGCAAGGGAGCGTAAATGTCAATGTGAAACACATTGAAATGTATGCTCACTGGATATCTCTAACATATACACACATTTATAAATGGTGGTGTTTTATTGAAAGGCGTAGAAGAAAAAAACAAAAGCACAGCTGACACATAGGTACATAAAAAATTCCAAAGGAAAAAAACACAGACTTTAATAAAAAAGTCGCAATTTTAAAATATATAAAATATTTAGAAACATCGTTGAACGCTTCTCCATAGTTGTGCAACATATTCATCAAAGTTCAAATCATCAGCGGCAAATCGGCATCCGGAATCAAACGATTATATAATGCAATAAATAGGTATATCCATATTTAATAAATACATATGTATGTACATATGTATATGAAAAATGTATTGATGTAATTACCAATATTAAATGCGATTTCTTCCTTGTCCAATAAAATAATTCCATTCACCTTTTTGACTCAATTATAAAATGTATTGGACATTTAATTTACTAAAAAGCACAATTTCGTTAAGAAAAGACAAAACACTGATTTATTCACTCACTTTACCGTCTTTAATCAACGATTGCCTCTAGAACAATGAAGAACAAAAATTAATACTATTTTTTCTTTTCCTCTTCGCTTCCCAGCAAACCAATCGTACCGACATCTTAACGAAATCGGAACAAAATTCGGACGATACGTCCGATGTCTGATCCGAAATCGTAACGATATCTTAACGAAAGTTGTATGAAGTGGTTGACATAATTTCGGAACGAAATGTCGGAGCGACATCGTATCGATTTCGATCCGATTTCGTAACGAAATCTGAAGAAAATCCTTGGGAAATTCGGAAAGGAAATTTCTTTCCGACATTCGTTCCGAAATCGGAACGAAATCGGTACAAAATCTGAACTATTTCCGCTGCGAAAAATCGTTTAGAAATCGGAACGAAATCTGAACGACGTTGCTTCCGAAATTGTTCAGACATGTCGGACATCCGACATTTGGTTTGCTGGGTTGCTACGTTGGATAACAACAACAAAGCACGAAACACACGTGTTTTACGCATACACATCACAAAACTTTTGCGTCTCCTGTTACATCATACACACAGCTCTTTATAATAAACCGGCATTCCGCAGCCGCGAGAGCCCTGTTGTTACTCTCTTTGGCAAACATCCTCTCTCCACCCATGAAAAATATGTTCTAACATAAAAAGTATGTTGGTACCCAAAGATATAAAATTGAGAAATGTTACAAAATGTTGCAAATATATATTTGTTTGGACCCAAACATATATTTGTTTGCAATCAGCCCCAAACAAATATTTGTTTGGATCCAAACATATTTCCAACATATATTTTTCTGCGTCTATATAATTTTTGACGAACTACCCTAGTGACATAAGTAAAGATACATACATCATTTCGTGTGAATTATCCTTATACCGATCGCCTGTATGTTAAATAGATCAGCAGATTAGGGATTATTTAATAATAGATTAACGAAAAAATGTTAGAATTTAGAACGATGAAAGTGAAAAGAAAGTCAGAAGCCTCAACCGATTGAGCCGAAAAAATGCTAAAATTGCTAAGGCAGCCAGTTGTGCCTACAAATAATTACAACACATTTATTTTGCCAATTGGCGTTTTTAAGCGCCTGCACGGAGGAAAAAGGCTGTCTCTCTAACATATATCGCAAACATATTTTGCAGCAAACATATTTTTGTTTGTAACAGTGCCAAACATAATATATGTTTGGACCCTGCAAACAAATATATGTTTGGTGCAAACAGATTCTATTTACCCATCTCGTTCCATGACAAATTTTTTTAAAGAAAAAAAATACTTTTTTTGGGTTAATTATGATGTCAAAAATCTACTCAACAAATTTTCCGATTTTTCGTTTTCCCTGGCGCTTTAGCACACATGTACATATATTTGGAAGTTAACATTTTTGATTTATTTTCTCATTTATTGATATATTTTATCATTTATGAATTACAAAAATGGTTGAAGAGTGAGGAACATGTTTTCTATTGAATAATCAAAAACTTTGGATCTACAAAACTTTTCCCCGGAAATGTGTTAGTACTGGTCCACGTTTTAGTTACACCCCATAGAATGGTATCGCCCAATTTTCGACGTTTTCAGGGAATTAGCTGCATTATCCTACCGAAATGGTTATAATTGAATAGATATTTAGTCTTCTTTGGGGCTACTAAACTTTCTCAAGAAATTTGTCAGCACTGATCCATTTTTATATATCCTCCGTTGAACGATACCTCCCGATTTTAGGGGTTTTCAGGATTTTAGCCGTATTATCCTACAGAAATGGCTGAAATTTAGTATTTAGTGTTCTATGGGGCTGTAATAACTTTTCCCCCTTATTTTGTCAGTGCATTTCCACGTTTCGATATAGCCACTAACATGTAGGATAAGAACCAATGTTCGAAATTTCGAACAGTCAACTTTACGTATATAAAATAAAGTAAAGTCGCGCTTGCGCGTGTAAATCATGTTCTTTAATTTGGTGAAACGGTTACAAATATTGGCAATAATTCCCCATGACTACTTCTCAAATTTCATTTTTTTATATTTTTTTTAAATTAATTTAAAAAGTATCCAAAAATATAGGTCTTAAAAATGTGCCCCTGCCACGATTTTTCAAGGGAAGATTTTTTTATTTACTGACAGGTGACACTTCATATCGACACCTCCAAATAATAGTATGCTAAGTCTAAAAAGTGAGTTTTGCAGGAGAAGCTCTCAAAGTTTGGAAATTTTTTTTGAACTTCAGTACTATGCTAAGTCAATATTTGTTTATAACTTCTGTTCGGATTGACCGATCATTACCAAAATTAGACAGAATTTAAGTTAAAGGACGTTCGACACCTCCAAATAATAGTTTGCTAATTCTGAAAAGGGAGTTTTGCAGGACAAGCTCTAAAACTTTGGAAATTTCTTTGTCCTTCAGTACTATGATAAGTAAATATTTGTTTATAACTTCTGTACCAAAATTTGACAGAATTTAATTTAAAGGACGTTAAATATAAAAATGTAAAGAACTTGAAAACATGCTAAGTCGACTTAGCATACTATTGTTTAGAGGCGTCGATATCATATTTTTCTTTAAAAAAAATATTTTACTGTTCGAAAAAACGAACATCAAGTACAAAATGGGTTAATGCTTTCGATTTCTTCTTTGTCCAATAATATTACGCAGTTATGGTGCTGGAACAAGAAATCCGTATTGTTGAAACGCACAGGAGGATACTTTTCACTACCCGAAAAAATTATTATCTACGTCTGGGGGGTGAACAATTCCTTTGGAGGTTCAGAGATAATGTTGAGTGTATTTAGAAACTCGAAGGACATATCAGCCGTGAGTCGAACTTTTGAATTATGGCGGGTTGGAATTGAGTTATATAATTTTTTATATAATGTAAACAGGCTATTAGATTCACATTGGTATCTCAGTTTTGGTGCTTTGCATTTTAAACACAGAGTTTTCAAAGGCATTAAAACACATTTTTTGTTCTTAACATAATATGGATACAGATTTTTGAAAAAATCAACTATATAAACAACTCGAATTTCTTTGAAACACCTCTTAAAAGATATACACGTGGTGTGTTTGTTTACAAACAGAAATGCTTCATTCCAATTTAGTTTGTATGAAACAATCGATTTTTCAAAACTAAAAATAGATATTTAAAATAATGCCAAACAAGTTTTCAGCATCTTAAGCACGGTCAAGTTCAGCTGCATAAAAGACCGACAGATCGTTAAGATGCTGAGATTCCTGAGCTACTACACATCTGTCATTACAAGCCAAACTACGTAAACTTTAAAACTGCCATAACCAGTTTTTTTCGATCACTTTTTTTAATCTTGCCAATCCATCTCAGGAGAGCAGATACTACAGACGCATATTAATCGTGTACCGACAATGTTGACTCTGTAAATGACCGTGATATTGACATTGTAACCCACATTTAAGATCACTGCAATTTTTGTTTGTTTATGTTTTGAGATTTATTGGATGTTGACCAAATTCCGTTTATCAGCTAAGATTTTGTTGGCTTGTTCAACGAAGTCATTGTCTGATCTAATGCAGACAATAAATTAATAAAAGTAAATTTGTATATATTGGTGGGGGTTTTATGATCATGGTATAATGGGAAACTTTTTCAAAATAGTAATTTAAATATAATGTTTGAGAAGAAGATGTATGTTTACAATTTCAATGATCTAATTAATTGAGTGCAGAGTTGTTGAACTCGTTAACTAAAAATAGGAATCCCCACCAATATAATTAAAATAACTATTTTCGGCCTGTCCCCGATCTAATATTTCTTACCCAACTCAAAAACTGTTGGGATGATGTACATATCCGCTATAAGTCAGTACACAGTTATCTGAAATAATACAAAATAATACTAATATCAACCGACTGAAAAAAAAATTGAAGATTAGGTAATTGCAAACATGTTTTGCTTTAGAACACATCAATGTTAATTTTTAACAAAATTTGTCTAACTTCCAACGGAAAAAAATCAACTTGAAAACTTCGTACTTGGGAATTCCTGATGTCGTTAATAAACCATAGTTTTGACATGATTGTTGTCACATTAAATTTAGCAACCTTCTGTATGTGTTGTTATTAAAGTCAACAATTAAGGTGTGTTATATTCAAAGACATAACCATGGGGACACATTAGTACATAACTGCTATAACTGCTACTAAATTCTCACACATCCATTTATGGTAAGGTTAGTAGCTACCAACCATTTATGACCAGTTCTGTGTGAAGAATTCAAGGTTTTATTTACATATGAATGTTTGCAGCTGTAAAAAACTTAATGGCTGAACTTGAAAGTTAGTGGTAGATGGAAGCAATTACCATTGCGAGAATCTAATTATTTTTTAAAGTAAAATGTTCATACAATTTCCTAAATACATAAATTTTATTATAAAAAATTATTTAAATCAAACATTGAATAAATAGTAAAATTTTGTAAATCTGTTATCATTAACAACGGACAATTGTAAAATAAAACAAGTAAAAAAGTGTTAATTTCGGCCGGGCCGAACTTTTTATACGCTCCACCATAAAACATTCTGAACTAAAACGGAATAATTATGTTCGATCCTATCCAGAATTTGAGGCGGAGATATTCTGTGACCACTGATATCTAAATAAGGTAAAAAAATTCATATAGAAATGTCTTCACTCGACTGGCAACCTTATACGAGGGCGATTCGGAAACTTCTTAGCCTATCAATGAAAGAGAATATTTAGTTTTTCAAAAATATTTTTATTTTTCAATATAATCTCCTGAAACTTCAATACACTTAGTCCAACGCTTTTCTAGCAATTCTATCTCTTGATTAAAATAGTTTTCCTCAAGGTTTTCAAAATAGTGGTTTACAACTGTAATTGCATCTTCATTTGAGGTAAAACGCTTGCCAGCAAGGAATTTTTTTAAATTTGGGAACAAGTAAAAGTCACTGGGAGCTAAATCAGGAGAATAAGGTGGGTGGTCAAGCAACTCGTACTTTAATTCGTTGATTTTAGCCATTGTTAAAACACTCTTGTGCGTTAGTGCGTTGTCTTGATGAAAAATTATTTTTTGTGTTGTAAGCCAGGACGTTTTTCTCGAATTTGTGCATTTAATTGATCCAAGTAGTACTCTGAATTTATTGTTTTACCCTTTGGCAGATAGTCAATCAATAAAACACCTTTGAAGTCCCAAAAACCCGTTGCCATAACCTTACCAGCCGATTGAATTGTTTTTGCCTTCTTTGGGGCACTTCCTCCAGCTTCAGTCCATTGTTTGGATTGTTGTTTTGTCTCTGGAGTATAGTGGTGGATCCATGTCTCATCAACAGTTATGAAACGACGCTTAAAATTCATTTTATTTCGCTTAAAACGATCCAAACAAGCTTGAGAAATGTTCATTCTTATGCGTTTTTGATTGACTGTTAACAAATGCGGCACCCATCTTGCAGAAAGCTTTTTCATCTGTAGTTCTTCATGCAAAATTAAATGGACTCGATCATTTGAGATGCCCATGATATTAGTAATTTCACGGACTTTTATTCGTCGATCATTTAATATCATATCATGCACTTTGGCTACAATTTCTGCTGTTGTTGTTGCTGTTTTTGGACGTCCACTACGTGGTTCATCTTCAATGCTTGTACGACCACGTTTATATTCAGCAACCCAATTTTTTACTGTTGCATATGAAGGAGCGCTTTCACCTAACACATTCACCATATCATTATGAATTTCTTGTCCCGATAAACCCTTTTCACGTAAATATTTAATGACAGCACGCATTTCTAATTTTTCCATTGTAAAAAATTGCGGATGCGTCTTTTTTGAACACCTGTTTCTATATGAAGGAGTTGCCAGATCGAAACAAAATTTAACATGTGTTCATAACAGAGACGGAAGTTTCCAAAACACTTAACTTTTTTCTGTTTATACCGCGCTTTGTGGGCTAGGCTAAGAAGTTTCCGAACTGCCCTCGTATGGGGATAAATCAAAGTGTGGATAATTCTTGGTGGAGAAGTTTTGTGACCACTGAGAACCTCAAATGATGAATTGCAGATACTTCAGTACCTAAAATCCTATACCAAAACATGGACCTATGTTCACAATTTTTATTGGAGATGTTTCGTGACCACTGGGAACTTCAAATGGCAAATTTTAGGTAGTGCGGTCATAAAATGAAGCAAAAATCCTCAAAATACTGAAAATCGGGAGGTAACGTTATATGAGGATGTTATATGGGGACTATAACAAAACGTGGACCTACGAGTATGTTGACAATTTTTGGAGGAGATGTCAAATTACAGCTAGTTAGGTTAACAATTTTAGCTAAAATTCTCAAAATAAGGAAAATCGGGAGGTACCGTTATATGGGGGCTATAGCAAAACATGGACCTATGTTGACAATTTTTGGTGGAGAAGTTTCATGACCACTAGGAACCTTAAATGTCAAGTTACACCTAGTTCGGTTAAAAATTGTAGGTAAACTTCTCAAAATACCGAAAATCGGGAGGTACCGTTATGTGGAGGCTATACCAATACATAGACTTATATTGACGATTTTTGGTGGAGAAGTTTCATGGCCATTGAGGACCTCAAATGTCAAATCACAGATAGTTTGGTTAAAACTTGTAGCCAAAATTCTCAAAATACCGAAAATCGGAAGGTACCGTTATATGGGGGTTGCACCAAAACATGTACCTAAGTTGGCGACTTTTGGTGGAGAAGTTTCATGACCACTGAGAACCTTAATTGTCAAATTACAACTATTTCGGTTAAAAATATTTGGTAAAATCCTCAAAATACCGAAAAGCGGGAGGTACCGTTAATGGGGGCTATACCAAAACATGAACCTATATTGACGAGTTTTTTTGGAGAAGTTTCACGACCACTGGGAGCCTCAAATGTCAAATTACAGCTAGTTTGGTTAAAAATTGTAGCTAAAATTCTTTATTGGTGCATCAAATACCTCAAATCGGCCGAAAATATATATGCAAGCTATATCCAAATCTCAACCGATTTCGATATAATATAACACATTCATTTCAAGACCGAATTCCGTTACATATAACATTGAAATTTGACAAATATAGGGTATTTAGTGTACTAAATACCTAAAATCGACCGAAAATATACATGGGAACTATATCTACATCTGAACCGATTTTTATATAATTTGGCACATTTATCCAGTTCCAGTACTTTTTTAATCGTAAAATGTGCAAAAGAGAGAACCGTCAAAAATGAGTTCAACGCAAACATATTTCCAAAATGTACAGGAACGGAAAAATGACTGAAACGTCAAAAAAACTGGAACAAATGTCAAAGTCGGCGTGTCAGCCAATCGGAAGCCGGCAAACATGTTGCACATTTTTGCTCGCTCAAATTTGTCGTGTTAAAAGTTTCTAAAGAGAAGTGAAAGAGAAGTGTTCAAAGAGAAGTGAACATTTTGCAACTTTTTTGGTGTACGGGAACGCATTTCGGGGGAAAATGTTCTAATTGTGTTAAATGTGTAAAAACTTTTTAGATCCGGAACGAAGCTATAACAAAAATAAATGAAAACCAGTAAGGAAAGGATCAAAGTCGGGCGGGCCGACTATATGATACCCTACACCACTGTGAATATGTAAAATATAAATCGGAGCTATATCCAGATCTAAACTGATTTTAATATAATTTGGCACATTTATTTCCAGACCGAATTCAGTCACACATTCCAAATATCATTGAAATCCGACTTATATAGCGTGTTTGGAGCAGCAAATACGCGAAATCGGCCGAAAATATATATGGGTACTATATCCAAATCTGAACCGATTTCGATATAATTTGGCACATTTATTTCTAGACTGAATTCAGTCACACATTCCAAATTTCATCGAAATCGGAAATATATAGCGTGTTTGGTACAGAAAATACGTGAAATCGGCCGAAAATATATATGGGAGCTATATCCAAATCTGAACCGATTTCTATATAATTTGGCACACTTATTTCTATACCAAATTCAGTCAAACATTCCAAATTTCATTAAAATCGGACGTATATAGCGTGATTGGTACATCGCATACGTGAAATCGGGTTAACATATACAGTGTTGGTCACAGAATTAGCACACCCCTTTGGGGCAAAATGATTTCAGTCAGCTAAGAGTTTTGATAGGGCAAATTGAAATATTTTCGGAAACAAAATCCTTTTCTATAATGTATTTAACAGATTTAATGATATAAGTGAATGGTATTATCAGTGGTTTTTTGAAAATAAAAGCTTTGTGAAGACGCCCAAATTATCAAGGGGACATATAATTAGCACACCCTAAGATTTTTTAATTTAATTCAATTAATATACAAAAATTAATTTATATTGAAGTTAATTCATATTCAAAACGTATTGAACAAATCATTTTTTTAAAGAAAAAAAATATATCACCCCGGAATCTCAAAATATATCCCAATAGCGGAACATTTTTCGTAATGTACACTTAAACGTCAGAAAGTCGCCAAAACTTTAAAAACAAATGTACAATTGGATCTGAAATTATTGGAATTGTTAACCGATTACCGAAATTTAAATATAAAGTGCAAAAACTTATTAGAAAGTGTTTAAGGTCGATGATTCATTCAAGAAAATGTTCGATTTGGAAGGGGTTTATAGAAAGAAGATCAATAAAATCCACCCTTATGTGAAGAAGGATCAACTTATAACACCATTTGTTATTCAAAATTACACGTCTGAATAACACCAAAGACATATCACTACAAAACTCTCAACAAAGCACTAGGTGAACACGTAGCCCATGAGTATGTTTAAAGGTATAACCCCGTTCTAACAATAAAGCATTTTGAGGTTTGCTGAAATTGGTTAAAATCCATGAAAGTAGGCATATACTATTCAAGATAAATGTTTTCTGGATTATTGATTTTAAATTTAATCGTTTGAAGCTCCGGGAAACATATTATCTTGAGGTCTCACTAGACTATCTCCCATTTGCCTTATGTTTAGAAAATTATTGAAATTTGCGTAGGTCCCATAGAGATGAACATAGGTTTATCGTGGCATACATCACGACATATCGGTAAAATTCAGTCCAGATAGATAAGTATTTATAAAATCAATAGCTCAATGCGTCATATTACAGGTTTTTAATGAAAATTGTTGTGTCAA
The DNA here is from genome assembly GCF_047663935.1 of Musca autumnalis. NCBI lineage: Eukaryota > Metazoa > Arthropoda > Insecta > Diptera > Muscidae > Musca > Musca autumnalis. The sequence goes on from NW_027411755.1 coordinate 202,575,996, forward strand.
ACGGACTTTACAGATGCACACTGCTGGTGGGTAAATCCCACTTTTCGCAAATTTACAAAGATGAACAAGAATATGATGTTTTATTTGACGTTTCTATGAACTACTTGCCTCAATGAATTTGTTTACATGTGAAAAAATCGATAAAAATAACTAAAAAACTGAAATTTTTAACAGTCCTTGGGACCCAAGGTGTACCCCATATAATTCCGTTCTGACATTGAAATTTCGGAGACTGGTGGAGAGTATAACTAGCAGACTGGAACTTATTCCCAAACGAAAGGGATTTAAAACTTAATATGGACGTAAATATTGAAACTATTCACAATATTAGTAATTATTTTAAGGTGTGCTAATTACGTGTCCAGTGAATTTATGACATTTTTTACATTTTTGGAAGTTATTCAAATTGACAGTTATATTTCAGTTTCTGTATTGCGTTGTATTCTTTAATCATACTACTGAGAATATATTAGTACAAATACTTTATTAAATACAACTACTTTTGAAGGTCTTTTTAAGCAAAATAAATGTTGGTAGTGGGGTGTGCTAATTGTGTGACCAACACTGTATATGGGAGCTATATCCAAATCTGAACCGATTTCGATATAATTTGGCATATTTATTTCTAGACTGAATTCAGTCACACATTCCAAATTTCATCGAAATCGGAAATATATAGCGAGTTTGGTACAGAAAATACGTGAAATCGGCCGAAAATATATATGGGAGCTATATCCAAATCTGAACCGATTTCGATATAATTTGGCACATTTATTTTTAGACCAAATTCAGTCACACATTCCAAATTTCATCGAAATCGGACATATATAGCGTGTGTGTTACAGAAAATACGTGAAATCGGCCGAAAATATATATGGGGGCTATACCAAAACTTGGACCGATATAGCCCATCTTCGAACTTGATCTTCCGACGGCTAAAAAAATGGTATTCCCCAATTTTCAGCGAAATCGGTCAACAAATGCGACCTGTATGTTGCGAACGGACGGACGGACGGACGGACGGACATGCATAAATCGACTCAGAAAGTGATTCTATGTATATCCCTAGAAGGAACTATGGGTCTGTCTCGCTTCCTTTTGTATGTTACATACAAATGCACTAACACATAATACCCCTTACCACATAGTGGTGTAGGGTATAAAAAGAAGAAAAGGGAAACATAGTTCGCAATTGGCTTGCCCTTCTTTATTCTTTTATTTTTGTTATGTCATAATTGAAGCAGGAAAGCAAGGCAACCAGGCGAGGTAGCTTATGTACTCAGGCCTTAAGAAAGTAAGTTGGTATTCACACGTAAATTTTTTTCGAAAAAGTAAAATGTATTTTTATTAAATAAAAGCAATTGTTTTTTTTTTTCTTCTTTTTGATTTCTGTGAACTATTTGTCCAAAATGTCAACAAAAGCGTAGACATTTCCGTCATTTTCGTTTCCAAATTAATGGTGGTGACAAATCAACGATAATATCGATAGCAATCGATTTTTTAAACTATTATATCGAAAATATCTAATGTTGGGAATATCGATGGTTTGCCAGCTCTAATGCATATTCCCAAAGGGAACTATGGGTCTAATTCGTAAGTAAGTAAACAAGTAAGAAAGCATCTGTCAGCTGTGCTAACAGAAATATACCCTCAGCCTCGACCATAAATAAAAGAAGCAAACACAATCCTTCTGACGTCTATAGGGATTTTTTTTTGAGTTTTTGGGCCAATTTCTCAGAAATTATGGATTTTACCTCGGAAAAAATTGTACAGTCTTAACTGCGGCTGCATACATACGTTGCTAAAAATTTAAAAACGTTCCCAGACTAGTACTTAAGCTGCACTCTTTCTAAACTTTGTGTGTGAGCTATCCAAAAGAGTGGCTAAATGTAGTCAATATTCGGACATAATTCGCGGATGTAACAAATAACACTATGTAAAATTTTTAGAGAGTTTGGGCGATTATGTTAGATAGTATGGACTTGCCCCCATCGTTTGGACTTAACCCTTGGTAGCAGGGCCCGCAAAAACTTTTTGGGAAAAAATTCAAAACGATTTGTGTGGGTGCCCATATTCCAACCTGATACATGACTGGTTGAAATAATACGATATGTAAAGTTTGTATCAGTGTTTCTTGGAGCTTTTAGGACATTATCTCTGCAACTATGGACTTGCCCCGAAAAAAATATTCTCGTGCAGAAAAAAAAATCAAAACGATCCGAGAGGATCTCTTAAACTTCACTTTTTCCACATTTTGTGTGGGAGGTACGCGAAGTAGTGGAGCGATATAGTCTGTGGAATATTACTTTTCAAATGTCTACTGTATGTTTAAAAAATATTTTCAATCACTTAGACATTGATATTTTCGTTTTTGTCAGTCAGAAACATTTGTTACTGTAATTCAGAATTTAAATCAAATAAATATAATATATTTTGTAAGAGAATATAAAACCCTCGTTTTATACATTGGTGACCCGCGGCAATTTGATTAAAATGGTGAATATGGAAAAGGGTGATGGAAGATCATCTGCAGTATTAGGAGAGATGCGCCAGATTTCATCATGGAAAGTATCATACGATACAACCACGACAGTTTTATCCGTAAATATCTTAATGGCAGTACAGTCATGGCGGATAAAATTAATGATCAATTCGGCAATTCAATGATATCAGAAATGAGTAAGGAGAATTCGTGTTCGCAGTTGGATCGTATTGAAAGTCACTACAAAATTTTTGAAACGGATCGATAAGTTGTCTATTAACGCTGGAAACCATGCAAGAAGCAAGAGCAGAAATTGAAATTCCAGTCAATCTCCTGATGTTTCTGGACCTCAATGCTGGTATCATATAAACCGGAAAACTAAAAACTCCTACGTCTATGGTGACGCATAAAGCTATGTCGCCTAATTTTAAGAGACATACATAATAAACAGCTATTCCTTGTGGATCCCGGCGCTGATGTGTTTGTGAGACCCGCTTCCATTTTGAAAATCAAAATCAATCCCTCATGACATGGAGCTCGAACCCGATGTATATCTGGAAGGAATAATACGATGTGCAACGTTTAGACCAAATCGGTTTCTCTCTTCGGGAGTTATCGTTCAAAACATTTTACAGAAAAATGTTTAACTTTTATGGGTGAGGTACGCGAAGTAGTGGACAGTTATGGCCCATCTTTGAACTTATACTAAGTCTGGGCAAAATATTACGAAGTGCAAAGTTTGGTTTGAATCAGTTGATCCGTTCGACAGACAGACTACTCCAAGTTGTCTGAAACAGATTTCGTCCAAACATATTAGTGGACTAAATCCTTTATTTCGATGAGGTACATCTTTGGTCGTATCAAAGTGTAAATAACCTCTTTAGCCTAGACAGAGGGTACACAAATTAATATGTGCAAAGTTTGGATCAATGTCAGTCACTACTATCGATAGTTATCATTGACTTTATTACCGTTCATTTTTTAGACCATACGGGAGTTATTGTGAACAGTATCCTGAGAGATACCTGAAGCGTATATCCAATGGAGTTGTCCGCTGTATACCTTCTAAAAATATAATGATGTACGTTTCAAACAATATTATAATGGATTTTCAAGAAGGAGGTAATAGACTAATATGTTGTAAAAAATAGTGTTTTAACGTGTTGTGTTCCAGTTAGCTCTATGTTTTCATATTGTATTTTGTAATGCCAATTCGATCATATACATAAATTTGACCTAAGGTTTTAGTCATGATGCACACCAGTGCACCACTCCGGAATAATTTTCCAATGTAGGTCATGGGTTTAAGATTATCCAGTATTAATATGGGCTGCCATCTAGTGCCAGCCTTTAAATGGTGGATAGCAGACTAAAACTGCCTCAAGGATATAATTGGGTTATCTGACTAAGTACATTAGCATAATTGGCATCAATGGAAAGATCTAGAAGTCTTCTTCCAAATATGACTTACTTGGGCGGTACGTGTCTTCCAGGAAAAGAGCAATAAGATCTGTATTAAATATTTTAGAAATTTTCAGGTAAAGCTTTTGTTTTGTTTCCCCATGCCTGGTTTGGCATCATAAGATAATCGGTACTCTTGTTCATGACATTTTCTATTAACAGCATAAATCAATTCATATCGTATACCCTTTCCCGAGGGAAAATGCTGGGTTCATGATTTCTTAAAACAATCTTTGCAGCAGCACAAAGCTGTAACCAGGGCATTAGCTTCATATTTACATTGGAAATATTTTTGGCCACTCCCTCCATACAAGTGGATCCACTGTGCATGTGTTTAATAGCTGTAGCAATTAATGATGCTTACCTGAAATAAAAGAAAATAAAATAGGATTAAATATTGGGAATTTATATATAAAAAGGGTAACTACATATACGAGTACATACATACATTTATGTATTTATATATAAAACAGATAACTACCTAAATATACTAGGTCGGGGCGATTTAAACCCTTAATGGGCGCGTCACTTTTCTGATTCTTGGGATTGTACTGAGCAAAAAAGTCCACTAGGTCATATATCTACTGTGAAAATCGAGCCTCCCGATTTTGACTTGAAGTTTTTTATCCACGTTTTTTGGATATTTTGGCATATAACAGCTAACCCATTGAATTTTTGACCCATATCTGAGACGAAAATTGTAGCCAAGACAATAATTAAGAAGTCTCTGGTACATAGCAAAGGCATTGGAACTCTCCCTCACGCAGTTTTGGCCTTGAGACAGTACACATTTTTCGGAAAATGTCGATAAATGACACTGCCCAGCAAAAATTCGGATCCAGTAGTCATTACGTAACCCATTACAAAGTAATGTAAACAAGCTTCTTTTCCCATTACAAGTAATCTGAAAAGTAATGGGATACTTCTTAAAAAAATTACAAGGCAAACCTACTTACTTTGCTCCTCACTAAGTAATGAGGACGGTGGCACAGTGAGTGTGTGTCCGACTATAAATCCTAGGGTTGTGTGTTCAACGCTCACTGTCGGCACACGAGTTTTTTTAATTAAAAAATAACAGTTCGTGGTGCACATGTTCACTGCACATTTAAGTTCTTAAGCAACCCTTAATAGTATGTAGTGTCTTTGGCTAGAAATCAGAGGGTTCGTGTGTTCAACTCGCACAGCGAGCGAAATAAAATAAAAGTAAGAAAGTGTGATAAAATTAAAAAAATCTCTACATCAAGTGTTCTAAAAATAGAATTTTTTCTACTTACTTTTCAACTTCTTGTGGCCACAGAATAACTAGTTATTCTAGTGGTCATAAAATAACTACAAACTGAGTGCGACATGCCCTTGTAAAAATAATGGGGAAGAAAGGGGGTTTGCGAGTAGTTACTGCTGCCAAAAATCCCTTACAAAACCCATGATTTTGGGAGGACTTTTTTTGCTGGGTGTGCATGTTGGGGTTCATTTAATGCGAAAATAGAATTGGTTTGGTTTGGGTCACTTCGTTTTTTTTATGACGGTAAATTAGCGAAAAACGCTGTTTTTAAGGTTTTCAAGCTTAAACGAGCATAACTTCGTTTTTTTCGCAACGGATTTCTATTGATCCTTTTTCCTTTTAATGGAGTGAATCAGTTAACAAATGGCTAATTTATAGTTGTTGAAGTGTGAAAAAACGCACAAAAATTTGAATTTCTCATAATTTTCAAAATAAATATTGAACAAAACAAAAAACATTATATTTTTCGATATATTGACGTTTTAGTTACGTTTTCAAACCGAATTAGCCATAATCGAGAAAAGCCTCTACAAAAAAAATAGACCGATATCGTCCATCTTCGAACTTGAACTGACCTCAACAAAAGACCCATCTTTCAAAATTTTCAGAGTACTATCTCAATTTTTGTGGATGCTAGAGTGATTACGACAGACAGACGGAGAGGCAGACTTGCATAAAAACCAAAAAGTTAAACACATACAAATTTGCATTTCTGTTATTTTTTCAACCGATTTCATTACTTTTTCACGTTTTCGGAAGCTAATTTAATTTCCTTTTTGGTGAAAATAAATAATTATACTCTGTGGTATCTTCTAAGCAGACTAGAGCACGACCAACCACTATAACGCAGTCATTTGTTAACCGATTTAAAAAATAATAGCTTTTTCGAAAAATGTTATTTACGCCTTTAAAAGGAAAAAGGATCAAATAATCCGTTGAGAAAAACACGAAGTTATGCCCGTGTAAACTTATCTTATAACCCCCGTTTTTCACTACTTTTACCGTCATAAAACAAAACGAAATGACCCAAAGGAACCAATTGTGTTTTCGCTGTCCGTGAACCCCAACAAAATAGAACTTTTGCCTTAGAACGCCTGAATATTTTTCTGGTCAACGTTTGTAGCGCCAGTGTCATTTATCGAAAATTTCCGAAAAAATTGCACTGTCTCAAGGCCAAAACTGCCTAAAGGAGCGTTCCAATACTTTTGCGATGTACCAGAGAGTTCTTATTTATTGCCTTGGCTCCAATTTTCGGAGCGTTGGATCGAAAATCTCTATGGTTTGGCTTTTATATGCCAAAATATCAAAAAAAAAACGTGGATAAAAACTTAAAGTCAAAATAGGGAGGCTCGATTTTCACCCTAGACATATGCACTAGTAGACTTTTTTGGTCAGTACTATCCCAGGAATTACACACACAACGCGCCCCTTAAGGGAAAACCCTTCCATACCAATCGCCCCGGCCTATTATAGGTTTTTATATTGATTGGAACCCAACCACTACACCAAATTTCGTGATGGAACCATAATTACAGTCTGGAGTTTGATTGAATTTTATAATGACAGAAGGGCGGACGCACATGGCTTGATTGTTCTATTTGGCGGCAGTTACCAAAAGAATAGGGACTAATCAATATCTCTGGGTAGACTTTTGGGAAAAACACACTTATAATACTCTATCCAAATTATGGAGTAGGATATAATAATAAGTGTCACATTTTCAAAATCAAGAAATAACGGGTGATCCAACTAGAGGTACTTTTTTCATTAGCCTTTTTTGACTCATCACGTGTGAGTGGTGTCAAGCTGTCATGCTTTTTTTGTTATGTATTGTTTGACATTTCATCGTGGAAAGACTTACGATTGAACAATGCCAATCGTTCAACTTTATTATGAAAATTCACACTCATTGAGGAATGTGTTTCGAGCCAAATTTTGTTCAGCGATGAGGCCCATTTCTGGCCTAATGGGCATGTAAACAAGAAAAGTAGCCGCATTTGGAAAAAGAGCAATCTAAATAAATTCAAGAGGTGTCAAAAAAACAACGCTTTCGTGTGGTTTGTCCGCTGGTAGAATCATCAGTCCATATTTCATCAAAAATGTTTTCTTTGAGAACGTAACCTTCAATGGAGACCATGCTAGCCGACTATTTGATGTCTGCCAATTAAGCTCGTGATCTCGGCGACATTTGGTTTCAACTAGATGACGCTACTTTCCCGCATGTCATCAATCAATGGATTTATTAAGGGAACACTTCGTTGAGCAGACATTTTCACGTTTTGGGCCGGTCGATTGGCCACCAAGATCGTATGATATCACACCGTTAGACTTTTTACTGTGGGAATATGTGAATTCTAAAGTGTATGCGGACAACCCCGTTTTGATTCTGGTTTTGGGGCAAAACACCACGTGTGTCATTTGTCAGTTACCAGTTGAAATGTTCGAACAATTCATCAAAAATTGGACCCTATGGACAGACCATCTATGACGTAGACGCGGCCAAAATTTTTTATAATTAAAGTATATCGATTACTTCAAGAGCTAGAAAATTCAAAATAAATAAATTCGACTGGAAGTAATACCACTGTAAACCACCTACTTTGTATTGTTTGTAAGCTTTCCTATAGAGGAATTCTGTAACTCATTTTTTGGTTACAGCTAAAAAATCGTAATAATTGCTCTTAATTTAATTTATAATGTAATACATTTATATATTGTGACGATACCTTAGACTAACCTTAGAAAGAGGAACTGTTGACCTTTCCATTGATACCACATATGTTGATGTACATGGTCAGATAACAGAGTTATAGCCTAATACGATATATACATTAGAGTAACCCAAAACAATTTTTTTTTTTAAATTTTTACTCCCCAATTTTTTTTCCATTTGATCCAAAAATCTTATATATGAAATTTTATGGCGATCAGTAAAGGTTAACCCGTGCCAATTTAGCGATCTTTGTATGGAGCCAAATGTAAATTTTCTCGAAAATTCTCTAAATGCCACAATTATGGTCCGACCGATGAAAAACTTTACCAGTTCATTATTGCGGATAAAACCATTTCTACAAAAAAATTTTAAAATCGAGTCGGATTTTGATATAGCTCCAATATGCATATGTGGCCGATTTTCGGTAGTTTGGGACCTATATAGCCATATCAAAATCCGATCGGATTTTCGCAATTTTTAATTTGTTTTCAATTGTTTGCGGTGTAAAAATAATCAAGTTAGAGGTCGGAGTTATAGTTCTATACCGACAAAATTTAGCAAGAGGTTATGCTTTAGGTCAAGGAAGATGTCAACAATTTTGGGTGATGATCGGAGAGCCAAATTCTGGTGAAACTAACCATAATTTTTGTGGGAAACAATAACCAAATTTACTGTTGGTCCAAAATAGACAATTTAATTTTTAACCCATACCGAACCCTTCGACTTATAATTGTTTCTTACTTTAATTTTTCCCAATTATGCAATTTTTTTAAGAACTTTTAAAAATGTTCGTCGGTTACAATACAAATGAATTAAAGGACCTGAGTGTTTTTTATTTGCTGATAACCGTTGTGCCACGGTGGCACCCACACGTACATCAACATCACTTATAGCTTTATTGCATGTCGCTATGTTACTTTTATTGAGATTTAATTTCTCATTATTGCCAGTCATAACTCTAAACACCACTAAATACCTTTGAGAACAATTTCAACAATGATTATTTGTCAGAAACACACACGAACCCAATTTTGCCCTCAGGAAATGATTACTCTTTAATAACAAATAAAACAAACAACCACCCACGTGATACCAACATTCATCCAGCGTAGGTGTTGTGGGTGTTAATATTAACAATTACTACGGCGCTGCATGCAATAAGGAACTAAACCAAATTGAATAATGTTTTAATGGCTCAATTCGCACTCATATCGAATACCAAACAAATGTGCGTTTGCCATAAAACCCACTGACCAACTTTTCGAGCTAAGCAAAAACTTCAGATTTTTTTCTACTTGTTTGTCGTTTCTTTCAATATTTACATTTGCACATATATTTTTGGTGGGATTGTTTTATTGGGCGGGCATATATTCGTCATTTATTATGGCTCATAAATCACATTGACGGTGGTTACACTTCTACACAATTCGTACAATGAATTGTAAAATAGAAATAAAAGTAAAAATAATAAATATTCATATATTTCCGCAAAATTATGTAATTTAACAAATCAAAATAAACAAACAAAAAACACACTCATACACCCTTATTAATGAAAGAAAAAAGTGCGAAGTGCTTACAAAGTAACTCACACTCACTTAGTGAAAAAAACGTTAAACTGAAATTGTATTACATTAACCTCAAACGAAATTTCGAGTATATCGTTCAACTAAGCCTCCTAATCGGGTATGCATGCCAACAATATGTGGGTGCCCACCACCACGTACAATGTGCCAGCAGCAGTACACCAGCGCCGCAACTGCCTTCATCAACATTTCGAGTACAAACACCCCACCAAAACAACAATTGGGCCAACAATGTTTTGGCCATAATCATCATAATATACAACATCACTAAACCAAAACACGCAACCGGCAATACTATAAAACCTTAAAAACGGGCACCCACACCCGTACACTCACGCATACACCAAAGTTAACAATTAAAATAATTGATTGCCAAAAATTATTCTTTGTTTTTATTGTTAGTGTGTGGATAATTAAAATGTTAAGTTATTGTCGCAGGGTGATGGCAAGCAAAGGTGGTCAATGTGAGAAAAATATGTATTTATTCAGGGTTTTATGGACAAATTTTATACGAATTCTAAAATACAAAAAAAATGGCAAATTTCATTGTTCCTTACGCTGATGTCTCAGGTGGCTGATAATGGGGGAGGCACATGAATGTATCCTTTGCAGAAGCAGTGCTAAAACAAGAAGTAAATACCCAGCAAAACTGAACAAAAGTAAAAATCATTGGTGATGCAACTAAAAATACGTCATGTCTTTGTTGTAATAAAATAACTTTCACTCACATGTACTAGTTGTGTTAGGCTTATTGTAAGGTATTTCTGCCTTCAGAAGGATTGTTGGTCGGTCGAAACTTATTGGTCCATATTTCCAATGGAAAGGGATTAAAAAACACTATTTCCCACGAATAACGCAGAAGCTTCAAGGGAATTATTCTTTTTATATTAAATGGTGCATATTATATTGAAAATGAAACTCCTTCTTATCGACAAGTTCGAACGGGGCACAGATATTCAAAACGTATTATTTTCACCAAAATTCTGTAACCTTTTGAATAAATTATAGCAAAAATCACAAAGGCCACTAAACCCTTTAGTTCGAGAGATGTATGAAGGGAGGTGACTCTCTCCGAAATGTGGCTTTATCGTCGATTTTTACCAATCTTTTTCCAAATCGCGGATTTAAAAGAAAATTTTTATTTCTTAAAGATTTTTTTCTTCAATTCCTATATTTAAAAAATTACTGAATTTTTTAAGCAATATTTTTCTTTCAAATCAATCGTTGAATTTTTAAATACTGTTATTTTAAATATCTTTCAAATCGTAGTTTTCTAAAACATTGTTTTGAAATCGTGCATTTTTAAAGTGTTGTTTTCAAATCGCGCATTTTTTACAACCATTTTTTTTTAAATCCTGATTTTTTTATAAAACTTTTTTTTTTAAATTGTGAATTTGTAAGACTTTTTTCAAATCATGGATTTTTTATAACCATTTTTTTAATCTTTTATTTTTTTAAACCATTCTTTCAAATTTTGTATTTTTTAACCATTTTTTTCAAATCGTGGATTTTTTATAACAATTTTTCCAAATCTTGGATTTTTAAAGACCATTTTTTTAAATCGTGCTGTTTTAAGACAATTTTTTCAAATCGTGGATTTTTTTATAAAAATTTTTTCAAATCGTGGATTTTTTATAACAATTTTTTCAAATCGTGGATTTTTTTTATAACAATTTTATCAAATCGTGGATTTTTTATAAAAATTCAATTTTTTTCAAATTGAGGATTTTTGAGACTATTATTTCCAAATCGTCGTTTTTTAAGACCTTTTTTCAACTCGTAGATTTTTTATACCCTCAGCATTTATGCTAACGAGTGTATATACACTTTCATACGGGCAAAATTTGCCTTATCGAAAAAATGGTTTTAGACCCCAAGTATATTTGGACCAAATGTGTTTCAGACAATTTGGAGTCAATTGAGCAATGTCCGTCCGTCTGGCTGGCTGGAGCGCACGATAACTCTCGAACGGATCAACCGATACGGTCCAAAATTTGGCTTTCGTAATATTTTGTCCAAACTTAGTTTAAGTTCGAAGATGGGTTATATCGGTCCACTCCTTCCGGTACCTCCCCCACAAAAGTTCGAAAATGTTCGGAAAATTTATACGTACGATAACTCTTGAAGGAAGTAACCGATTTGATCCATAATTTGCAACTCGTGAAATGTCTACCAGACTTAGATGAGGTGCCAATATGGACTCAATCTGTCCATTCCTTCGGGTACCTTCCACACAAAATTTCGGACAAGTGCAGTTTAGGACCTGCTCTCGAATCGCTTTGAATTTTGTTTAGCAACTTGTATTCACTGCCCCCCATACGACGGTACAAGTTTCATCAGGGGCAAGTCCTTATTTCCTGAGAAAATAGTCTGAAAGTTGCACAAAACCCTATGACACCGTGTGAGGTGGTTGGAGCGCAAGATAACTCTCGAACGGATCTGCCGATTGGGTAAAAAAATTGGTCTTAGTAATATTTTGTCCAAACATAGTTTAAGTTCGAAGATAAGCCATATCGGTCCACTCCTTCAGGTACCTCCCCCAAAAAACTTCAAAAATGTTCGGAAAAATTGTTCGTACGGTAACTTTTGAAGGGAGTGGCCGAATTGGTCCATACTTTACACATTCTAATATATCTACCAGATATAAATCAGGTTCAAATATGGACTATATTTGTCCACTTCATCCAGTACCTTCCAAACAAAATTTCGGATAAGTTCACTTTAAGACCTGCTATCGAATCACTTTGATTTTGGTTGACGCAACTTGCATTCGTTGCTCAATTTCGAAGGTAAAAAAAGTTTTTTCAGGGGCAAATCCACACTTCTTGAGCAAACAGCCCGAAGGGTGCAAAAACCCCCTATGGCACCATATGTAGTGGCTGGAGATCCACTTCCATAATGGTCAATGTCGATCCATTCCTTTAAGTATTTCCTCAGCAAAACTTTTGCTCTTTAATCCTAATCAACATTTTTGTCGTTTCATATGCCCAAAATTTTTAAAACCCTCTAAATACATACGTTTTTTGGGAAAAAATTGTTTCAATGTACACAGGCTGAGGGTATATCTCTGTCGGCCAAGCCGACTGATACTTTTTACTTGTTATAACAATTTTTCCAAATCTTGGATCTTTTAAGACATTTTTTTTTAAATCGTGGTTTTTTTAAGATCATGTTTTTCAAATCGTGGATTTTTTATAATTTTTTTTAATCGTGGAGTTTTTAAGACAATTTTTTTTTGAATCGTGTATTTTTTAAAACCATGTTTTTCAAATCGTGAATTTTTTAAAACCATGTTTTTCAAATCGTGGATTTTTTATAATTTTTTTTAATCGTGCAGTTTTTATGATAATGTTTTTTAAATCGTGGATTTTTTATAACACATTGTTTCCAATGGTGGATTTTTAAGACCACTTTTTACAAATAGTGGATTTTTATAAACATTTTTTTAAATCGTGGATTTTTATAAATATTTTTTTTTAAATCGTAGATTTTTATAAAATTTTTTTTAAATCGTAGATTTTTATAAATAATTTTTTTAAATCGTAGATGTTTATAAACATTTTTTTTAAATCGTAGATTTTTATAAACATTTTTTTTAAATCGTAGATTTTTATAAACATTTTTTTAAATCGTGGATTTTTTATATTTTTTTCCAAATCGTAGAACTTTTTAAAAAATTGTTTTTTGTTTTTTTAAATCGTAGATTTCTTGTATATTTTTCTTTTAAGTTGTTCAGTTATTTTTTTAATGTTTCAAATCGTGGATTTTTTGTATATTTTTTTAAATCGTGATTTTTTAAGACCTTTTTTCAAATCGTGGATTTTTATAAACATTTTTTTCAAGTCGTGGATTTTTTATAAACATTTTTTTCAAATCGTGGATTTTTAAAACCATGTTTTTCAAGTCGTGGATTTTTTATAAACATTTTTTTCAAATCGTGGATTTTTAAAACCATGTTTTTCAAGTCGTGGATTTTTTATAAACATTTTTTTCAAATCGTGGATTTTTTTCATAATTTTTTTTAAATATTTTTTTAAAATCGTGAATTTTTAAATATTTTTTTTTAAATCGTGAATATTTAAATATTTTTTTTTAAAATGGTGGATGTATAAATGTTTTAAAAATTGTGGTTTTACAAATACATTTTTAAATATTTTTAAAATTGTGGTTTTATAAATACATTTTTAAATATTTTTTAAATCGTGGATATTTAAATACATTTTAAAATCGTGAATTTTTAAACTCTTTTTTAAAAATTTTTCTTTTAATCGTGGATTTATAAATATTTTTTTTAAAATCGTGGATATTTAAATATTTTTTTTCAAATCAAGTCGTGGATTTTTTATAAACATTTTTTCAAGTCGTAGATTTTTCATAAACATTTTTTTCAAATCGTGGATTCTTTTATAAACATTTTTTTCAAATCGTGGATTTCTTTTAAAATTTTTTTTAAATCTTGGATTTTTTTATAAACATTTTTTCAAATCGTGGATTTTTTATAAACATTTTTTTTAATCGTAGATTTTTATAAAATTTTTTTTAAATCGTGGATATTTGTTCCAAATCGTGGAATTTTTTAATTTTTTTTTTCAAATCGTAGATTTTTTTAATTGTTCAGTTTTTATAAAAATTTTTCAAATCGTGGATTTTTGTATAATTTTTTTTCAAATCGTGGACTTTTTTATAAAAATATTGTCAAATCGTGGATTTTTTCAATTATTTATTTAATTACATTTTTGAAATCGTGGATGGAAGATTTAAAAATCGTATTCAATTAGATTTTTAAAATAGCGAAAGGAAGATTTTGAAATCGCGAATTTTTCAAAGTTTACTTTCTTGAAATATCGGATTTTCAAATATTTTAAAACCTAATCGTGGATTTTTAAAGATTTTTTTTAAAATTTTATTTTTTTAAACATTTTTTCTTGACGTGGATTTTTAAATACTTCTTTTAAATCATGGATTTTAAATATTTTTTAAGATCGTGGATTTTTAAATATTTTTTTTAAATCGTGGATTTTTGAATATTTTTTTTAAATCGTGGATTTTTAAATATTCGTTTAAAATCGTGGATTTTTATGCATTTTTTAAAATCGTACATTTTTAAATATTTTGTTTTAAATCGTGGATTTTTATGTATTTTTTAAAATCGTAGATGTTTAAATATTTTGTTTTAAATCGTGAATTTTTAAATATTTTTTTTTTAATCGTAAATTTTTAAATATTTTGTTTAATCGTAAATTTTTAATTTTTTTTTTTAATCGTGGATTTTTAAACACGATAAGAAACATAAGGCTAATACTTATCTCTTATCTTAAACTCTGTTTCTACGTATAATCCTTGTAAAGCCTTTATTGCAACAAAGTATTTATTATATTCCTCCATAAGTACCTTGTGCCTTCATGTGACGACAATCAAGTATGTGAAGAATTCTGAATTTGTGAAGTCATGGGCCGGATTGCCGCATATTCTCTAGGCGAGTACAGAAAATGTAGCCCTTCTTATAGAAGGATAATAAGGACGACAATTAAGTATATCGAGTATGCT
The DNA here is from genome assembly GCF_047663935.1 of Musca autumnalis. NCBI lineage: Eukaryota > Metazoa > Arthropoda > Insecta > Diptera > Muscidae > Musca > Musca autumnalis. The sequence continues at coordinate 202,591,067 of NW_027411755.1, forward strand.
GAACTGTATCCTTGCAAAGAGATAGCCCAAAAATATAATGATCCAAAGTTTTTAAATATTTTACTCAAGATTAGGAAATGTTACCAAACCATACTGCAACGGATATAACCTCAAAACAAAACAACTTAAAGCCACAGATTATCTAACCCATCAATGTTTTTGGTGTAACGCTTACTTTTTGTCGGGTAAATAAAACTTGTAAACTTGGCTAATAGGTTTCGTTTGTTTGTGATGAAACCCCAATAACCATTGCAATAATGTTGTTATTTTTAGCTTATCAACTCCCAAAGATTTAAGACATGACAGGTGAATAAGCTCTACAACGCTGTTTATGTCGTCTTGCCATTGTAAACAATACAATTAACGACAACAACAACAGCAACAACTGACAACAATTAATAAACATGTAAAGCATGTTAATTTATTTCTTAATTTGTTGTTTTCTGTGGTAGTTGATGGTGTTATTGTTGCTCTTTCTTATTTCATAATTATTACCAAAAATTCATACAATCTATATAAATCATATTGTTGCTGTTGTTATTGTTGTGTATTTCTTAAGGTACTTCAAATGTCGTATGCCGGTGGCAATAATGCGGCATTCATAACTGCGAAGTTAATTGAAATATTGTTATTACATAAATATTATGTGTATTTAATTGTTTTATATAGAAATTCGTCATGGTGAGAAAATAATTAAAAGGCTTCTATGAGAGAAGAAGAAGAACTTTTGGTCTTCTATGAGGAGACTAACTGCTCTACGGTGAGAATATATATTGGTCTTCTGTGAAGACTTACTGGCCTATTCGTGTTCCATGAGAAGTCTTACTGGATTTTTGGCAAGACCTTACGGGAGAATTCCCTGAGTATAACTACTGGTCTCCTATGAGGCCTTTCAGAATTCTATTAGAATGATTACGTGTCTTATTGGCTCTTATCAGAAGAGCCCTAGTTCTGAGTCTTCCCATAGAAAAGCCATAAGTCTTTTCGAGGAACACCCAGAGATATCCTTTGGACATTTCTCATTTAATAATTTTAACAAATATTTATGTAACACAATTTGAAAAAGGTGATATAACTAACATGACACTCCAAGTGGGCACAAAACCAATTCATGTTCAACTCAAACTTAAAAAGAGATGGACACAAATGCCGCTACCGCTGACACTTAACAACACTTTCTTTTACATCTTAAAACGCTCATCAAAAAGCCAGACAAGTAGCCATTTGAGCGCTGGAAAGGTGCCCATGCACAACGTAACGTAATCATGTCAGACGTGACACTTATTGTACCCACTCTAAATGATTTTGCACACAGAGCCTCAAGTCAATAAAACCCATTAAGATATGTTACGCTCCGCGGTACATATAAAGTTGTGCGTATTAAGTGGAAAAGGCACAACTTTGTAATTTAAATTTTAGGCATTACTTCGCATTATGAATTGATTAGCTACCCTCACAAGTCATATTAATCGTCTGCTCAAATATTTAGATAAATTTCCATTTCATCTTCGTCATACCCTGAGTTTAGTTTCATTACATTTCAGTGTCTGTTGCCCCTGGGTGGGTGTCAATGTAAATTTTCTTATACTTAGCCATTACATTAATTAGTCATCCACATGCAAACAAAGCAATGTTTTCATGATACTGCACCCAGCAAATATTGTGGGTGATTGATTTGTCGGTAATATTTGATGAAAAGTGGGCAAAAAGGCAAGTACCCAGCAAAACTTTGGAAGCCACTTCAGCCGTATAAACCATTATCAAGTTATGTAACAAGTTAATTTCTGCATTACCCGTAAGCTGACAAATAATGAGTTATTTCTTCAAAATTGTATAATACAAAACTACTTACTATTGCTACAAAATTACGATGTGTTGGTGGTGCACATGTAAGCGTTTATATACCCCTTAATGTAAGTACGCGTGGCACAGTGTATAGCGTGTTTGGCTAGAAATCAAAAGTTCGCACATTCAAATTCAGCAGAGAGCAAAATAAAAATGTGGAGTATTCTACTCTTTTGTTGACAGGTGTGATATGTTTATAGCTACTGGTTATTCTGTGCGACCTGCCCTTATTAAAATAATGGGTTAGTAAGATGATTTGAAAGTAGTATCAACTACCAAAAATTACTATAACAAGTAAGCAAGTATCAGTCAGCTATGCCGACAGAAATACGAGTATAGCCTCTGCCTCGGACCTAAACACAGGGGTTTTTTTAGTAGCAAGAAGTATGTATTTGCCCTCGAAAAAAATTTACCCCCTTAACTAAGGCCGCATAGGGAACATGTTACCAAACATTTAAAAACGATCCCAAACGTGTCCTTTCCTAACTTTGTATGGGAGATACCCGAAAGAATGGGCCTATATAGTTAATATTCGGACACAATTTGATGCTGTAGGAAATAAAACGATGTACAACGTTCGGTTTCTCCCTTCGAAGGTTATCTTACGTACTACGCAGTTTAGTTGGTGCCGGCAGGCTTTTTTTTTTGGAGATTTTGGGCCATTATCTCAAGAAGTATGGACTTTCCCCGAGAAAATGGAGCCGTTGACTTGCAAAAAAGTCAAAACGATTGGAGACGGGCTGTTAATGTACGCTTTCCCCAAATATTGTGTGGGAGGTAACCGAAGGACGGGACAAATATAGTCCACATTCCGACCTGATACATGACTAGATGAAATAATACGATGCGCAAAGTTTGTACCAATCAGGATATCCCTGCTTGAGTAATATTTTTGCCAATTTCGTCTGTGCCGTCAAGTTTTCCTGGAGCTTTTGTATGGATGTATGGATGTTACGCACAAAAAAATTTGTACCCTCGAAAAGAGAGCGGCAAGGAAACCTTTTGGACAAAAATTCAAAACTATTCGAGATGAGCTCTTAAACCCCACTTTATCAGAATTTTGTGTGGAGTGTAGCCGAAGGAGTGGATCGATGTAGCCCATTTTTAAAACAGATCTGAAAAGTTTGAACCAAATCGATTACTCCCTTCTAGAGTTATCGTTCACACAATTTTACAGAAAAATTTTGAACTTTTGTGGGGGAGGTACCCGAAGGAGTAAACCGATATGGCCCATCTCTGAACTTAAACCAAGTTAGGACAAAATATTACAATATCCAAATTTGGTTCGAGAGTTATCGTGCGCTCCAGCCAGACGGGCATGGTATAAAACCGTTGTTTTGAAGAGGCACATTTTTGGTCGTATTAAAGTGTAAAAACCCTCGTTAGCCTAAAGGCTGAGGGTATAAAAAATCAGTTATTTGGTAATGATTTTGTTTGCTAGGAAGAAATGGTTGATGGCAATTTCGAACCAATTCCGAAAAATGTTTGGATCCAAAGGAGTGGTATTAAAAATAAAAAGTAAAAAATCGTTAAGTTCGGAAAGGCCGAACTTTTTATAGGCTTCAACATAAAATATTCTGAACTAAACTGGATAAATTAGTTTCCTTTCCTGTCCATAATTATACCCTCCACCATAAAATTGAGGATATAATTAAATTTTTAATTCTGTTTGTAACACATCGAAATATTCATCGGAGACCCTATAAAGTATATATGTACATTTTCTTTATCAGGGTAAAATTATAAGTCGATATAACCATGTCCGTCCGTCCGTCTGTTCAAATTAAGATACAGCTCCCAATTTTTAAGATAGAGCTTTATAATTTGGTATAGAATTTTATATTAATCCTAGGATGTTTGGTATTGCAAATGGGCTATATCGGTCCACGTTTTGATATAGCCCCCATAGAACGGTACCACGCGATTTTCGGTATTTTTAAGGTTATAACTTCACTATCACGCCGATATGGCTGAAATTTGGTACCTAGTCTTCGTTGGGAGTATACAACTTTCCATCAGAAATTTCTCAGTGTAGGTCCACGCCTTCATATAGCCCCCCATAGAACGGTACCTCCTGTTTTTCGGTATTTTGAAGATTGTGGCCACAATAATCCACCGAAATGGCTGAAAGTTGGTATTTAGTCTTCGTTGCTGGGTATGAAACTTTCCACCAGAAATTTTTCGGTATAGGTCCACGCCTTCATATAGCCCCCATAGAACGGTACTTCCCGTTTTTCGGTATTTTGAAGATTGTGGCCTCAATATTCCTCAGAAATGGCTTAAATTTTGTGCTTAGTCTTCGTTGGAGGTAAAAGCCTTTCTGACTGAAATTCGTCGGTATAGGTCCACGTTTCGATATAGCCCCAGAGAACGGTACTTCCCGATCTTCGTAATTCTGAAGGTTGTGACGTCATTATCCACCGAACGGCTGAAATTTGTTATTTAGTCTTCCATAGGGTTATAAAATAATCCACAAGAGAATTATCGGTATAGGTCCGCGGGTTTCCGTTACCGAAATATCGAAAATATGGTATTAAGTCTTCTTTGAGTCTATAGATAGACGTTTTGACATAGCCCCCATGAAACGGTACCTCCCGAATTTCGGTACTTTGATGGTAAGCCACATTGTTTTTACCGAACTTGCTGAAATTTGGTATTTAGTCTTCTTCATAAACGAAAGGAAACTATTTGTTCCATTTTACTTCAATGGATCTCCCGGTGAAGGGTATAACAAGTTCGGGGCGAACTGAAGGCCGTTCATACTTAATTTGGGATTTTTTCGACAACGGATACTCTAAATGCCTAAATAAGATCAGAAAATGTATCTAAATTTAGACGGAGAAATTTTAAGATTGCAGATATGTCAATTACTAAATGTAGGACCTACGATGACATTTCATCGTGGAGAAGTTTTGATAGAACTATACCAAAATATTAGCCAATATTGTTCATATTCATACAAAATCGCTTGGCTTCTTTTTAGCAAAGAATGATTCAAAGAAGAGCGGCAGAGTCCGTCTTCTTCAGTCGATGACAAGCAAAAAACATTAATATCGACAAATAATGAGAAAGCCAGACTTGAATTTGCCAAGACGTCCAAAAATTGAAGACTTTGCTGTTTTCTGTTGTTTCTAAGTTTAATTTAAAGGATTCCGATGGCATAAGGCTTGGACCAAATGGACAACGGTTAAATCCTAAATATTGCAAAGGGGGAACACGATGGTCTGGAATTTTTTCTCGGGGCAAGGGATTGGAGCAATTGTTAAAATTAATGGGATTATGGATCGTTTCAAGTATCGTAGCATATTCAAAGGCGTGATGTTACCTTATGCTAAAGAAGAGATACCACTTAGATGGACATTCCAGGAAGATAACGAGTCAAAAACCATGTATATAAATCCACCGAAAAAATAGCAAAACCAAAGACAATTTATTTAAGCTCGCACAAATGGCTTGGAAAGCAATATCGCCTGAAGTAATAAAAAGATAATATCATATTTGCCTACAAGATTTGCTTGTGCCACCCAGAATAAAGGATACAGAACAAAATATTGGTTTCAATATTTTTTTTTTGTTCTTTAAACTGTCCACTTATATTTGCCAAATAAAATGTTTATACTCTCAGCATATATGCTAACGAGGGTATATACACTTTCATACAGGCAAAATGTGCCTCATCAAAATAATGATTTTGGACCCCAAGTACGTTTGGAGGAAATCCGTTTCCGACAATTTGGTGTTGATTTAGCCATGTCCGTCCGTTTGTCCGTCTGGCTGGCTGGTGTGTACGATAACTGTCCAACGATAGATGAGGTTCCAATATGGAATCAATCGGGTACCTCCGTCGGGTACCTCCCACACAAAATTTCGGAAAATTTCAGTTTAGGACCTGCTCTCGAATCGCTATGATTTTTGTTGTAGCAACTCCTATTCACTGTCCCCTATACGACGGTACAAGTTTCATTTGGGGCAAGTCCATATCTCCTGAGAAAGGTTTAAAAATCCCATGACACTGTGTAAGGTGGTTGGAGCGCAATATAACTCTCGAACGGATATGCCGATTCGGTCCAAAATTTGGTCTTCGTAATATTTTGTCCAAACTTAGTTTATGATCGAAGATAAGCCATATAAGTCCACTCCTTCAGGTACCTCCCTCACATGAGTTCATAAATTTTCGGAAAAATTGTGCACAAGATATCCCTTGATGGTAGTGACCGATTTGGCCGATACTTTACACATCCTAATATATCTACCAAATTTATATCAGTTTCGAATATGGACTATATTTGTCCACTCCTTCGGGTACCTCCCACATACAATTTTAGATATGTTCACTTTAAGACCTGCTCTGGAATCACTTTGATTTTTGTTGAAGCAACTATCATTCGCTGTCTCAATTACGACGGCAAAAGTTTTTTTTTTTCAGGGGCAAGTCCTTACTTCTTGAGAAAACAGCCCGAAACGTGTACAAACCCTCTATGGCACCATATGTAGTGGCTGGAGAGCACGACAACTCTCGAACCAAATACTGAGTTGGTCCACACTTTGCATATCATCATATTTCTTCGAATATTAGATGAAATTGGAATTCGAAGGTATTGCTTGTACAATATCATAAAGAGAGCAACAATACCATAAAGATATCATAAAGAGAGCAACCCGGTTGAGGGTCTATTCGAGGATCCCTTGAAAAAGTTTACGACCAAAATTTTGAAACCCCCTTAAATATATTCGTTTTTTTTTTTGGGAAAAAAGTGTTTCATTTCACACAGGGTGAGGGTATATCTCTGTCGGCAAATCCGACTGATCCTTTTTTAATTGTTTTATTTTAATTTTAACTTTTTTAATAAAATTCAGAATTCCGTAAGTTTGTGTTTTTTTTTTCAATAATAAAGGTATAAATAAACAAGTAAGAAAAGTCTATAGTCGGACGGAGCCGACCATGGGATACCCTATACCACTATCCCTGGACAATCGCTCTCCACGGAACTTCTTTTCAATGATTGTGAAAATTTAATTATCAAATATCAGAGATGTAATGTATACTACTTATGACCGGGTTATTATTTTGACCTACAGAGCCGCTACAAAATTGGTTAAAATTTTGTTTTTGGTCCATTTCACCCCCTGAACATTTCACGATCATCACCAAAAACTAATCATATCTAATCTGGCCCGAACCCAACCTCCTTAAAAATTTCGTTACAATCCGTCCATAATTGCGGCCTTAAGCTTGTTTGGTTACAAACCATATAAATAGCGAAATAGCCACATTCTTACGACTGATAGACCCAGAGTCAGATTAAGCAGAAAAATGAGAATACAAACATATTAACTACTGTTACAACAACGAGAACAAACTGCAATTATATGATGATAAATAAATTATAGTTATTTCATTAATTCCTTTGAATTAATAAAAAAATGAAAATCATTTTCAATACAGCATTTTCCATTTTCCGAACAAGACGTGAAAATGACATGCCAAAGATTAGTGAAAGTGCTATTCTTGGGAATTGGTTAAGATGGCATGCCAAAGGATTGGTATAGATGCCATGCCAAAGAATTGTTGAAGATGTCATTCCATCGAGTTAGTAAAAAGAATGAGTGAAGATGCTGAAAAAATGACATTCCATTTCACTTGCACCCATTCTTGAATAGCATCTTTGGCATCGAACATTTTGCTGGGTATTATTACACTACAAACAAATAACGGAATATATTAGGCTGTAACTCTGTTATCTGATCATGCACACCAACGTAATTGGCATCAATGGAAAGGTCAAGCGTTTAACTTTCAAGTATATCTCACTTGTCCGGAATGTCACTTCCAGGAATATTTCGCGGTGTTACATGAATTTTTAGCAAAGCAAACTTGTAATACCCTTTTCCACATTGTGGTATAGGGTATAAATATTGAGGGGGCGCTTTAGTTTTGGCCGACACTGTAGATCATATTGCAGTTTTAGGGGCTTTTAGCAACTAGCTTTTGTTGCTAGTGCTTTGTAATTATAACTTTATAATCATGTATTTGTTATTATTATATTTACATATTCACATAGTTGAGTATTTGCATGGCATCATATTTTTTTGCTCCATTTTTATCTACTTGGTGTTCACTGGGTTAACCACCACGCAATTTATTAACAGTCATAGTCACTTGATTTAAGTGTAATCTAAACATTTGTTTGTAAATTTTTGGCAATCATCAAATTTGGCATTCATTGTGGGCTAAGATATTTGCTAAAGTGACAACTAAACAGAAGAAGACGAAGAGGGTTTCAAATGCTTTTGGTTTTTCTGTTCAGTCATTTGTTTATGACTATATGGATAGTGTTGGCGATGATGATGAAGGCAATTTTTCCCCACATCTATGTCTTTTCGGTTGTCTTCTTGTCAATTAATCAACACGTTAACATAGACACACGCACTCTGTACGCCTGCCTAGTAATGTGGCGTTAACAGCAGTAGCCGCACACAACGAATAGAAGTGATGTTCAATGATATTCAAAAAAACAGCATAAAAACAATAACAATGACATTAACAAAATAAGAAAAATAAACAATTTGAACAAATAAAAATAAATCTGTTGCTATTGTTTACAGACAAAGAAAAAGAAGAAGCATAAAGATGATGGGCTGGTAGTCAGTCAACCAAGCAACGATAAAACACAAACACAGACAATTTGTTTAATAAAGCAAATGACTTGAGGCAATCCAAATTAGCAATAAATAACACAGATAAAGTACGTTTAAAATACATAGTTTGCGACTTATGAAAACATTTAATAATCTTCAACCTTCTGTCATACCAAATTTTGTCTTAAAATGGGAAAATTAAAATCACTTTATTGTCATTGTAATGTAATGGCGACATTTCCTGAGTATTTCAGCCATGTAAAACTTCTCTACAAAAGTGGTGTCTTAGACACGCCGTTCGGACTCGGCGATAAACTGTAGGTCCCATATCATTGAACTAATATGAATCGGGGTGCACTCATTGATATGAGAGAAGTCTCCCTTGTCCCTATGGGATGTTGTGGAACAATTATATATATATTATTGTCATTGTGTATGATGCCACTTTAAAGTACATATAGTACATGCCTTTCCATTCTTCGAGTGTTATCTGTATTTGCTCGTAATTTACTATGCACAAGCACAAACAACACGCTTTTATTTGCAATATTGTTGTCATCAAGTTTAATATCAAATAATTTCAATCTTTAATACCCCTACCGTAACCTTCCTGAATTGGCAGAGTACACGAAGCCACAAAGAAAAAACACTAAATAATCAAATCACCATGTCTTCTACTATTATCCCAATCTAAATCTCAGAGTTTGTGATTTTGGCAAATTCACAATTACATGAATTGCCTGCAATTGGCCATGTGTCATTTGCCGGGGTATTGTTGTAAGTGTGCGCCCCCCATTGACCGACCGACTACTATGGTGGTACTCAGTAGGTATCTGATTTTAGTTGTTGCTCTGATGACATGAATGACTTTGAAATATGGGTTACCATACCACAAACGCAAATAAATGAATACCGGCATAGATGCAGCGAAGGCAGTCATGCAGGCATGATTTAACAATTTTTTGCTGCCAACTTTTCTTTCTTCAAGGAAGCAAACTTTGGTGTATGGCAGACGTGGGGATTGCTTGTTAAAGAAAAGTGAATTTGTGTGCCTTCTTTTTACTAACATTGTGGAATGGACTATGATAAACATAAAGACGGTGAGAAAAATGTTCATACAAAAATGTCAGCATGTATGTATGTGAAAAAATTCAGATATAGGACATTAGGGATATGACTTTTTACCTTTAACTGAAATAACGCCTATTCCACTTGAGTATTGAAAACGGTGCCACACAAACCACTTTCGAATAATATATTCAATTCAAATATTTCTAAAAGATATATATCAAGTTCGAATATGGACTATATCGTTCCACTCCTTCGGATACCTCCAACAACTTGCATTCGCTGCCCCATTACGACAATACACGTTTTGTCAGGCGCAAGTTCATACTTCCGGAGAAAATGGCCCAAAAGCTGTAAAAACCCGCGCAAACTTAAATCATGTTCTAAGATAGACCATATCGATTCACTTCTTTGGGTACCTCCCGCACAACAGTTCATAGCTTTTCGCTAAAGTGGTGTGCACGATAACTCTGGAAGGCAATAACCGATTTGTACATGTGTATGTATTGAGAAATGATTCTAGACAGGACACTAACTTGACTTGATAAGAAAAAGGCTTCAAAAATACTTCATATTTGCAATAATGTTTGTTAGAGTTGTGCCAAAGTAACAATATAGAACTATCTAGTTCACTTCGCAGTTCCAATGGCCCACATTTTTACTTTGAACAAACTGCGTATACTTAATATCACACGTTACATTTCATGATGTTACTCATACGCTTTGGAACTAGTACAAGGAACAAGATTACCCAACTCTAATGTTTGTACAAATATAAGTTATCAAACACAGTCTTTGTCTTCACATCCGATATGCCTGATGATCTGAATCGTACCCTAGTGGTTGGGTGTGTAGGACTTCGCTAGAATTCACTTTTTCAATTTAAAATTCCTTAGGCCATGTTAGCTCTGTTAATTCAATTACATAATTAAAATAGCCGATTTGGTCCATACTTTGCATCGTAACATCAGGATATTTCTACGAGACATAGATCAGGTTATAATAGGACTATATATGTCAACTCCTTTGGGTACCTCCCACACAAAATTTCGGAAAAGTGCAGTTTATGACCACCTTTCGAACCGTTACGATGGTACAAGTTTTTTGAGCGGCAAGTTCATACTTCTTGAAAAAAAAAAAATACCGAAAAGCTATGAAAAAACCTACGGCCAGCAACTGTCTCGCCCACAATCACGATCTTTGAACAGACCCTAAACTGCACTTAGACACAAATATTGATCTTTTGTGGGGGAGGTACCCCAAGGAGAAGATCGATATCGGCCATGTTAGAAGTTAAACTAAATATGAACAAAATATTAAGAGATCCAAAGTTTGACCAAATTGGTTCCGTTTATGAGATACCGTGCATACCATTTTAGTGACATTTTTTAATATTGGGGGGAAATACCGGAAGTTATTTTATTACCCATTTTCGAACTGAAACTAAGTTAGGACCAAAAATGGCGAAGTCCAAATTTTGGACCAAATCTGTTGATCAGTTCGAGAGTTATAGTACTCTCCAGCGACTACATATGGTGCCAAGGGGTTTTTACACTTTTTACTCCTTTCGGGCTGTTTTCTCAAGAAGTATGGACTTGCCCCCGAAAAAAGTGTGGACCAAATCCATCACTTCCTTCAAAATTTATCGTGCGCACAATTTTTCCGCACATTTTTGAACTTTTGTGAGGGAAGTACCTGAAGGAGTGGACCGATATGGATTATCTTCGAACGTAAACTAAGTTTGGACAAAATATTACGAAAGCCAAATTTTGGACCGAATCGGCAGATCTGTTCGAGAGTTATCTTGCGCTCAAACCACTACATACGGTGTCATAGGGATTTTTAGCTTTTAGGCAATTTCCTCAGTAAAAATGGATTTCCTCCAGATGAAACTTCCACCATCGTATATGGGGCGGTGAGTACAAGTTGTTACAACAAAAATATAAGAGATTCGAGACCAGGCCCTCAACCGAACTTTTCCGAAATTTTGTGTGGGAGGTACCCAAAGGAGTGGAACGATTAAGTCCATATTGAAACCTCATCTAACACTGGTAGAAAATTTACGATATACAAAGTATGGACCAAATCGGTTACTCCCTTCAAGAGTTATCATGCGCACAAAATTTCCGAACATTTTCGAACTTTTGTGGGGGAGGTACCGGATGGAGTGGACCGATATAACCCATCTTCGAACTTGAACTAAGTTTGAACAAAATATTACGAAAGCCAAATTTTGGACAAAATCGGTTCATCCGTTCGAGGGTTATCGTGCGCACCATCCAATCGACTCCAAATTGTCTAAAACACATTTCGTCCAAACATACTTAGGGTCTAAAACCATTATTTCTATGAGGCACATTTTGCCCGTATCAAAGGGTATATGGTAATATTCAAAAATGTTTTACAATCGTTGAAGTTGAGGTTCACCATTTAATAAGTCGCGAACTGTCAATATATTTTATACAATATGAATATATGTATATTAATTGAAGTGTTTTAGCCGGTGTCGCATAAAATGAACCATAACAAATAATTTATGTGGAAGCTGTGTTGGTGGTAATATTAACAAGTAAAAAAGTATCAGTCGGCTTTGTCGACAGAGATATACCCTCAGCCTGTGTATATTGAAACAATTTTTTTCCAAAAAACGCATGTATTTAGGGAGTTTTAAAAATTTTGTACGTTTGAACTGACAAAAATGTTGATTAGTATTTAATATCAAAAGGTTTGCGGAGGAGATACTAAAAAGAATGGATCTCCATCCACTACATATGGTACCATAGAGGTTTTTTAGACCTTCAGGGATGTTTGCTCAAGAAGTATGAACTTGCCCCTGAAACAACTTTTACCATCGCAATTGAGGCAGCAATGCAAGTTGCTTCAACAAAAATCAAAGTGATTCGAAAGCAGGTCTTAAAGTGAACATGTATCCGAAATTTTGAGTGGGAGGTACCGGATGGAGTGGACAAATATAGTCCATATTTGAACCTGATCTATATCTGGTAGATATATTAGGATGTGTAAAGTATGGACCAATTCGGCCACTCTCTTCAAGGGTTATCGTACGCACAATTTTTCCGAACATTTTTGAACTTTTGTGGGGGAGGTACCTGAAGGAGTGGACCGATATGGCTTATCTTCGAACTTAAACTATGTTTGGACAAAATATTACTATGGCCAAACTTTGGACCGGATCGGCAGACCTGTTCGAGAGTTATTTTGCCCTCCAACCTCCTCACACGGTGTCATAGGGGTTTTTTGCAACTTTCAGGCTATTTTCTCAGGAAGTATGGACTTGCCCCTGATGAAACTTATACCGTCGTATGGAGGGCAGTGAATAAAAGTTGCTAAAGCAAAAATCAAAGCGATTCGAGAGATGTTCCTAAACTGAACTTTTCCAAAATTTTGTGTGGGAGGTACCCGACGGAGTGGACCGATTGAGTCCATATTAAAACCTGATCTAAGTCTGGTACACGCTCCACGATGGGCAAAGTATGGACCAAATCGGTTACACCCTTCAAGAGTTATCGTGCGTACAAATTTTCCGAACATTTTCGAACTTTTGTGGGGGAGGTACCGGAAGGAGTGGACCGATATAGCTCATCTTCGAACTTAAACTAAGTTTGGACAAAATATTACGAAAGCCAAAATTTGAACCGAATCGGTTCATCCCTTCGAGAGTTATCGTGCGCTCCAGCCAGACAGACAGACAGACGGACGGACATTGCTCAATCGACTCCAAATTGTCTGAAACACATACTTGGGGTCTAAAACCATTATTTCGATGAGGCACATTTTGCCCGTATGAAAGTGTATATACCCTTCATAGCCTAAAGGCTGAGGGTATAAAAAATGGGTAAAAATGTGTTGAAGTTTACAAGTTTTTTTGTGTTCTTTCTCGATTTCTGGTCAAACCACGAAAAATTTAGACCTGAGCTCAAAGAAAGAATTGAAGAATACCCCTTGGGCAACATGGTTCTAATGTGAGACTTTTCGATATATACACTGCATCCCCCTAAAATCGATGCTGACATTTTGAAGTTTTGAAATCTGGGTTTTTCGAATTTTTCTTATAATTGGAGGGCGCAACCAGATAATTACCCAAACTATTTATAGGATTGTAGAACTCGTGACTCCACGTCGTTTGATATATATCTCATGAATGTGCTTCATACAGCTCCCTAGTAATAGGAGTCCAAAGTCGAAATTTTGGTGCGTAAATTTTCTTTAAAAACCTATTTTTTGGCTTCAAAATCTATAACTGTGATTTAGGTACCCTTGAACCTCGCGTGATTTTAGATACCTTGAAAGTAGGAAATTTTGCAAAATTATATTTTGATGATTCCGCGCATTGAACCTCGATTTTCTTTGGTTATTTTTACATAAATGGAATCCTTTATACGCGATGATATTGTTTTCCAAAACCGTGTGGCATAAATTACCGAGATTCTCTAGTAATATTCGTATTTCATATAAAATAGAATTTGGTAGCACATCCGCGGTTCTTGACGAATTTGTTTAAAATTTGTTATAATGACGTATTTTTTATAGGCGGTCACTGAAATCGGATGCGCCTTATAATCTTATGTACATCGCGCAATTTTTACCCACATAAAGGTTTTTTGAACAGTAAAATGCAGCTAACGGCACACTTTGGCCGCTGAATGAAAAGTGGAAAAATCGCCACATACTGATAGAGACGCACTCGCTGTATCTGAAAAGCGCATGCGCCTTAACTGATTTTAACGAATTCGCGAATTACACGTTTTTTAACTTTTATGTATTTTCTTTGGTTGTAATTTCAATATTACTTTCTATTTCATAATCCTATTGTTTATCAAAGTAAGCAAATACACATTCGGGTTTGTCATCGCATTTTCCCTGAAGAAGTTTCAGCAAAGTCCGTTTGTCCTTGCATCGAAATTTAGCGAAGTAGTAGAATAACTCCCAAAAATATTTTTTCTATTTTTCGTATTGAACAAAAAATATATTTTTGAAATAATATTACAACAATAAGTTTTCGTCCTTTGTTGTTGCAGTAATATGACAGTTATAAATCCTATCTTTAAAATTTTGGTCTCATATTTTTCTACGCGTTGTCTAGAATCTGTACGTATTTTTAATTTATTTTTCCGAGTTTTATTTGGACTCTAAATTAGAATAAATTAAATTTACTCCAAGATTTTTTCAGTATTTCTTGATTTTCCGCAAAAATAGAAATACATTTAGTAAATATTTAGGCATCTACGGATAAATATTAAATGATGTTAACGCTTTATATATACATTTTCTTATTACAGCAAAAATGCAATTTTTAAATATTTTTTCTTTATAAGGTAATAAAACCTCCCATAACTTTGGAGTGCAGCATCCAATTTTGTGAACGCGAACAGATTTTAAACCACGACTTTTTTCTTAATCTATGTTCCAAAAATTGCGGATGTGCTCGCAAAAAAATTTTTAAAATTTTTTCTAATGGAATTGCAAAAGAAATTTGAAATTTACCATATACCCTCGTTAGCATAAATGCTGAGGGTATAAATATAAAGTGTGATTTGAAATTGGAAACAAAATCCACCTCAATTGTTCTAAAAATGGAATTTTTCAGCTTATTTTTCAACTTCTAGTGGCCACATAATAACTAGTTATTCTAGTGGTCATAGAATAAGTAGTAATTCAGTGCGATATGCCCTTGTTGAAGGAGGAAGTGGACCGACACGGTCCGTCTTCGAATTTGACGTAAGTTTGGAAGAACGATTGCGATGTCCAATGATTGGACCAAATCGAGGACTTCTTTAAGATCCATACCTGTTGCCCGTGGGGTATTTTGGATAATTATCTCAGTCAATATGGACTAACGCCAGAGAAAAATTATACCGCCATAATTTGAGCTACCTGCTGTAAAAAAACAAAATCACCCTAGACATATCAGGAAAAATGTGTAAAATTGTGTTTTCCATTTCAAAAAAATCAAAAAAATTTGTTGATACTACATCAATGATTTTTGGTAGATAGATTAAGAAAAAAATCAGCATTCCAAATCTGTTTTCGTTACTAACTTTGATCGTTGCGCGCAAAAGATATGACCGTTTTAATTATGATAATTAGAAAAAATTCTAAAAAAATCGCGGCTTAATATAGTTAGCTGTTATATCCTATTATCGTTAACTGAATTCGTAACCTTTGCGATGATGCAAAAAATAATCGCGAAGTCTCAATGGATTCGCGAAAAATCAAATTTGTTAAATAATTTCACGTATTTACAAACATATTTTTGAAACAATAGCGCTCATAGTTACGAAAAATATATAAAAAAATTATAACAGCATCCAGACATTTTGAGGAATAAAATGAAACCTAAGGTGTTAAGGTTGGAGCTATAGTATTCATGTTATTTGCAAAAAAACGAAGAAAATATTAGGAAAAAATTAAAATCATATTATTGTAATTTTATTTTTTATGGTTTTATAGGAAAAGTTGGAGAAAAAATGTTTGAGTTCTTCGGCATTTTCGTCAAAATTTCACGCAATAATGATGATATTCCGTTGTAACAAATTTTTCGCTTATAGTTTTCCTATTGGATAATATTATTAGAACCTTAAATTAAATCACAAGGAATTCCAATTGTGGCATAACGTTAAAATAATGTTATATTGAATATTACAACATTTGAGACGCATATAAACCGCGTAATTATGAAAATGACATGATGCGCATCCGATTTTCCAACACAGCGAATCAATCCCTTTTATTTGATGTACAGTTTGTCAAATTCTATTTGGCGGCCACGATGTAGCATCTGCTGCATTTAAGGGTGCAAAATACAGTAAAATTGTCATAAATTCCGCGAAGTTCATTTACATTTTATGCGCATCCGATTTCAATAATCACCATTAAAAAATACATCCTTCTATGCCGTTTCAATGCGATCCATCAAAAACCGTGGATGTAGCATCGCACTCAATTTTCAGGAAAAATCTATTATATCTCTGGATTTACGAGAGTTTTTAAATATCTGTTTTCGCGCAGTTTAAACGCGCGTATCGATCTATTTGTTTAAGTAGAACTGACACATCCAAAACGCGTTTTAATATGCGATATTTTCAAAATAATTTTTTGCAAATTTTCGAAGTTTGAGGGGTATCATATCCGCCGATCTAGTGGGTGGATTTTTACGCGTCGTGGCTTGTTAGATTCAGAACGTAAAAAAACTAAATTTACGCGGGTTTCCACGGAAATCGAATGACGTTTGTAAATTTTAAACCAAAAAAATAGGTTTTTGAGAAAAATTTACGCACAAAAATTTCGTGTTTAGGCGCAGATTACTCTGATCCTGTGAGGGCTACACCCTCATGTTATACATTAAAAAATGCGAAATCGCGAGTACTATAATCCAATAATCAGCTTTTAGGGAAATCCAGCTGCGCGTCCCGATTAGAGCAAAAATTCAAAAAACCCCATTTTTCATGTTTCAAAATGTCAGCATCCGTTTGAGGTAGATACAGTGGATATATTAAAAAATCATACATTAGAAACTTCAACTCTGAAGTGTGCTCTTTAACTTCTCCTTTGAGCATTAAGCTCTACATTGTGTTGTAAAACCACTAAGTGGAAAATAACATAATGAAACTCGTTTATTTCAACGATTTTTTCCGATTTTTTTACATTAGTACGACCACAGCTTCCGCTCAAATTATTATTTTAAGAAACCCCTCGGTGAATCGGGCTAAAACAGTTTATTTTGCCGAAATGGGGTCAAAAGTTATGGTATAGTAAAACTGATCGCGAGTTACAATACCCCATACCTCAGTTTCAACATAAGTTAATTTTCTACAAAAAGCTTGATATCCCTAAATTGCATAGTTGGGAAAAATTTTGAAGGTGTGGACAGATGTAGTCCATATTCGTACATGATTTAAGTGTGAAAGAAATATTACGATGCGTCAAGATTGGAGCAATATCAATCACTCCCATCAAGTACTTCAGTTGGCCATCGTTGTTTTTTTCGAGCTTTTGGACAATTAGGATGTAAGGAAGCATGGACTTGCACACGAAAAACATTATATCGCTGTAAATAGGGCCACAAGAAATACGTTCAGTAAAAATGTTGAACTTTTGTGAGGGAGGTATTGGAAAATGTTATCCAATATAGACTTTCTTGGAAATTGATGTACGTTTGAAAGAAAGTTTACGATATGCTAAGTTTCGACCCAATCGTCAGTCATCAGTCATTTGAGTTGGCGTCGGCAGGGTTATTTAGATCTTTTGGGACATTATCTCAGAAAGTATTGATTTGCCCCGAAGAAAATTGTGCTGTCATAAAAGAGGGTGCGAGCACAACCGACTGGAAAAATCTCATGACAATCCGATCAGAGCTCCTAAACTGTATTTGTGCCAAAAATTTTGAAATTTTGTGTGGGAGGGGAGCTGAAAGATATAATCCATATAATCCAAAACTTAAGCACCCCCTCATTATCTTTTTTTTTAAATAAAAATTGTTTAAGGAAACAAAGTTACAAATTTATATCTTATTGTTCTTATTATTTATTTATTATTCAAAAAACACAAACTTAAGGAATTCAGAATTCAATAAAAATTTTAAAATTCAAAGGAACATTTTAAGTCGCAAATATAGGTGGACAAAACTAAAGCACCCCCAATTTAGGCAACAACAAAAAAACTAGTGAAATCAATATTTCGTTGAGTATCCTTTATTTTATATGAAACCTGCAGGATATCTTGTAGGCATAGAGGATATTAAATAATTAACAATATCTGGCGAAATAAATATACGTCAAAATACTGAAAATCGGGAGATACCGTTACATGGGGGATATACCCAAACGTGCACTCAGGTGAAAAATTTTTGGTGGAAAATGTTTGTGACCACTACGAACAGCTGATTTAGTTGGGAAATGTGGCTTAAATCTTCAAAATACAGAAAATCGGAAGGTACCGCTATAAGGGGGCTATACCAAAACATTAGCCGATATTGTTCATGTTCATCCAAAAATGATGCTACAGCATCTTCTTGTCAAACACAAAATCGCTTAGATTTAAAAATTAGCAAAATAACTATTTACAGAAGAGCGGTAGAAGCCGACTTATTCAGTCGACGACCTGCAAAAAACATTAATAACGGCAAAAAATGAAAAAGCGAGCTGTTTTCTGATGAATCTAAGTTTAATTTAAAAGATTCAGATGGCATGAGGCGTGGAGCAAATGGGCAACGGTTAATTCCTAAACATTGCAAAGGCAGTGTAAAACATGCAGACGGAATATAGTGGTCTGGCATTTTGTCTGGGCGATTGGAACAATAAATAAAACTAATGAAAATATGGATCGTTCCAAATATGGTAACGTATTAAAAGGCGTTATGCTGAAGAAGAGATGCCACTTAGATGAACATTCCAGGAAGATAACGAGTCTAAACATGTATCGTAAGTGGTTAAGGAGTAATTCCAAAACAATTCGACAGAAGTTCTCATTTGACCTGTCCAATCCCTTGATCTTAGCTCTCGATTGGGACTTGTGGGAGCTCGTTAACTCAAAAATCAACCGAAAAGATTTGCAGAATCAAAGAAAATTTATTTGAAGCCGCAAAGGAAGCCTGGGAAGCAATATCGCCTGAAATAATTAATAATTTAATCTCATCTATGCATACAAGATGTCATCCAGAATAAAGGATACGCAATGAAATACACGGTGCTCTTGAACCAACTTTAAATAAGAGGAAGTTTTTGCGGATTCTGAAACTACAATGTTCATAGATGAGAAAATAAAAAAAAATCGCCGCAGCGCTTTTTAAATAAATCGCGGTCAAAGTTAAAATTTTTAGGCTTTTTTTAGGTTTTCACAATTTTGCTTGAAAACCGCAAGTCCTAGCAAAAGGGAACTAAAAATGTTGTAGCAGTGAAAATTCTCTACAGGATTGTTCTTTATGATATTTTCATAGGTTTACACTTTTTGAGGCATAGAAGTTCAAATTAGGACAATTCAATTGCAATTTTGAATTCTGAACTTCGGAAGGAGTGTACCGACATGGCCCATCTTCGATCGTAAAGTAAAAAAGTATCAGTCGGCTTTGCCGACAGAGATATACCCTCAGCATGGGCAAATTGAAACACTTTTTTTCACAAAAAACTTATGTAGTTAGGGGGTTTCAAAATTTTGGTCGTATGAACCGACAAAAATGTTGATTAGGATTAAAGTTCAAAAATTTTGCGGAAAAGGTACTTAAAGGAATGGACCGACATAGACCATGGGGGTGCCATAGGGGGTTTTGACACCCTTCGGGCTGTTTTCTCAAGAAGTATGGACTTGTCCCCGAAACAATTTTTACCATCGTAATTGAGGCAGCGAATGCAAGTTGCTTCAACAAAAATGTGATTCAATAGCAGGTCTTAAAGTGAACTTATCCAAAATTTTGTGTGGGAGGTACGGGATGGAGTGGACAAACCTTCGAACCTGATCTATGGTAGATATTATGAGAATGTGTAAAGTATGGACCAAATCGGTCACTCCCATCAAGAGTTATCAATTTTTCCGTATATTTTAGAACATTTATGGGGTAGGTACCTGAAGGAGTGGACCGATATGGCTTATCTACGAACTTACAGTAAGTTTGGAAACAATATTACGAAGGCCAAATTTTGGCCGGAATCGGCATTTCCGATCGAGAACTGTCTTGCGCATCCACCCATAAACATGGTGTCATAGGGTTTGTTTTTCAACTTCCAGGCTATTTTTTCAGGAAGTATGGACTTGCCCCTGAGGAAACTTGTACCTTCGTATAGGGGACAGTGAATACAAGATGTTACAACAAAAACCAAGGCGATTCGAGATCAGGTCCTAAACTGAACTTCTCCGAAATTTTGTGTGGGAGGTACTTAAAGGAGTTTACCGATTGAGTCCATATTGATATCGTACAAACATACTTGGGGTCTAAAACCATTATTTCGATGAGGCACATTTTTGGTCGTATCAAAGTGTAAATACCCTCTTTAGCCTAAAGGCTGAGGGTATAAACATTACGAGGACCATATTTTAGACCAGCCAGAGAGACAGACGGTCATGGCTAAATCGACACCAAATTATGTGAAACGGATTTCGCCTAATATGCTTGTGGTCTGAAACCATTATTTAGATGATATACATTTTCATCGTTTTATTCTCTCGTATTTATTACCTCTGTCCATATGGTTGCTTTAATTCATCTGTTTGTATGTGTGTATTGATTGCGTTTTTGCTTGACCACTGTAGAACATCTTAGATTTAGGATTCTAGGGCAGGTTATCCTTCAGCGTTCCAGTATAAATACGGGAGAATAGCAGGTGGGTGAGTGAGGTGAAAACCAGACCGCGAAATAAAACCAGTCGAACCCCATGTTATTATTTACATCAGCGGATTATTTACTTATTTCTACCCTTTAATATTCATCCTATTGTTTTTCCTGTTGAAGTGATGGTATTGCATTCTATAATATATCCGGGATAGTGTCATTATTATGCCAGTCCTTTTATTTTGAGCTAAAGTTCTAGTGGTTTCATTGGATTTTATCAAATTTGCTTTAATATTTGCATACATTTGCGCCAAAAAAGATAACATGAATATAATTTACAAAATTTCACATTTCCCCCATTTGCAAATTATGTTCCTGGTCGGTCTCATTATCTCCCATCGAATAAAAATCATTTGTGGCAGACTAAAGTGTGACAAATAAGAAAGTCTTCCCCGTAGCATAGTAGTAGAAAATTTCCTATATTTTATGCATGCATCGAAATGGATAATTTCCCACATCATCCAGCTGTTTGGTAATTGCAGCATAATTTCCTTACCTCCCTCCAGAAAAAAAGAAACATCCTCCAAAATAGTCTCCTTAAGCCGCCACCATGCCAATACTAATTGTGGAAAATTAACTTTAATTGTCATTGGGTTACTAATGTAACCCACAATAAAAACAATTTGCCATAAGAAAATCCCCAGAAAAATACAAAATAACAACAACAATACCAGCAGCAATTGAGCAACCAGGACAGACAGCAGTCACAATGCAAAAATGCGGAATTGATTTCATAATATTTGCATTCAAAATTCGAAAGAAAACACACAAAAACAAAACAAGAAAAAACCGAATGAGAGAAAAACTAGCGCCAAATCCAAATCGTTTTTACTTCGAGTTTTGTTTGTTGTTGATTTTGTGTTGTTTTATTTTCATTTCTTTTTGCTGTCTTCATTTCATGTGCATTTCATTTCTTGGCCCACTGAAACCGAAACAGGTGTTTGAATGTGTGTTAATGCAGTTTTTATTTTATTTTGTGATTGTATGTTTTTTTTTGAGGAGCTTTTCCAAGTCAACGCTGATGAAAATGTGTTAAAAACAGAGAAAAGTCTGTGACTCTAAGCCGAGAAAAAAAACAACAGTTTCCTTAATTTGAAACTAAGGCACCCGTTGCACATTGTATGTCATGAAGCCATTAAAAAAAGGTTGTCATTGGGGATGAAACCGAAAACAGAGATATGAATGAGATATATATTTGGACTAGTTTTATCTAAAAATTTGCAACATATTTGGATAATTATTGATTTTTTATTTATTTTTCTATTGATTTTTAATATTGTTCACGTAGGAATAGGTTAATTTTCTAATTAAGATAGTGAATGTCTTGGTGAGGTTTGCGTGTGTAGAGGAAATAGATATTTTGTTAAACGGGGATATATTTTTAATATACACCCACTTAATGAGATAAGGGTGTGGGGGTCTTCTCACCAAGAATAGAATAAAACAAGTAAAACAAGTGAGCAAAGGCTATAGTCGGGACGGGGCCGACCATGTGATACCCTACACCACTACCCCTGTGCATAAGCTTTTCACTGGTAAACATTTATTTTAGGGAACATAATCCGACTACCACCAAACATATTTTGGTTTTTAATCAAAAAAATATGCGTCTTTCTCTCTGGGACATACATAAGCAACCAAAATTTTGTGACAATCCGATTAAAATTTCGACCTGTAGAATGGAAGAATTGGATGCATTACCGACTATTGTGGTATATCCCTTGTTTGACCACCTTCGCCAACCTACTTTACACCAATGTACAGGTAATATTTTCTTCTTCCATTGACAGGCTTTGCCGTTGAAATAACCCTACTAGAAATCGATATATTCACAAAAAATACAATTTTGAATTTGTCTCCACATGAGTTTTTCCCCATTCCGATCCTTAAATATTATCCGACTATCTCCAAAATCAATAGGCATCTTCCTCTGTGGGGCGCCCATCAACCCCCAAAAATTCGTGACTCACCAATCAAAATTCCAAACTGTAGCGTGATTACAAAAAATGGAAAAATGGGATATATTATATTTTATAATATATTTTGCGATATCTCGGTTGTTTGCCCACTTACTCCAACATACTTTGGGTCAATGTAAAGGACATATTTTCTTCTTCCATTGGCGGGAACAAGCGGAAATATTCTCATAAGAAAAAAAAACGTTGACTTTTCTCCACATAAGCTTTTCGCTTATTCCGACTCCTGACTATTATCCCACCATCACCAAAATAAATAGGCTTCTTCCTCTGTGGGACCCGCATAAAATTCCAAAAACTTCGTGACGATCCGATCAAAATTGCGACCTGTAGCGTGGTTACAAAAAATCGGAAAATGGGATGCATTAACGACTATTGCGATATCTCTGTTGTTTGAGCAGCTACGGCAACCTACTTTACATCATTGTAAAGGTGATATTTTCTACTTTCCTTGCCAGGTTTTGCTTTTGATACAGCTCATAAATAAACAGAGATATTGGCTTTGAAATAAAACGTTGACCATTCTCCAAATAAGTTTTTGCCCATTCCGACCCCTTAATATTGTCCGACCATCATTAAAATCAGTAGGCTTCTTCCTCTGTGGGACCCCCATTAACCCCCAAAACTTCGTGACGATCCGATCAAAATTGCGACCTGTGGCGTGATTACAAAAAAATCGGAAAATGGGATGTATTACCGACTATTGCGATATCTCCGTTATTTGGTTACCTACGCCGACCTAGTTTACGTCATTGTAAAGACGGGATCTTCTACTTTCATAGTCAGGCGTTGCTTTTGGAAAGTTTCCAACCAAAGCTGTGATATTCGTCAATATAATTAAAATCGCAAAAATGAAAATTGGGGTTTTATTTGCTACTATTGTGATATCTTCGTTGTTTGATCACTAGACATCGGATTTTGCATATTTTTTATTAATAAAGATACGAAAATTCTGATTGGACCAAAATTCGTTTTGAAGAAAACTGAATGACAGGCTCATATTTTTTATTTTTTTGCATATTTGCATATTTTGCATATGCACAAAATATGCAAAAAATATGCATAATATGCAAAAAATATGCAAAATATGCAAAAAATATGCAGAATATGCAAAAAATATGCAAAATATGCAACTAAATTTTTTGACGAAAATTGTCAAATTAAATCTGGAAAGTCATCAAAAAGTGTTTCAAATTAAGTTTATTGTCGTTAAACGTCGATTTCTTAGCAGATTATTATGTTATTAATTATTATTGCGCCACAGCAATAAATCTTGACTAAAAGACTTAGAAAATTTCCTATAACCCAGCCTTCTTATTACAATAAAAGTTGCTTTCTAATACAAATTTGTTCAAAAACTCAATCAGAAATGTCAAAATGAACGTATCCAAATATGTTGATAGTTTCTGCTCGGCCAAAATTGTCTGACAGAATAACAAATTAGCTAGAAATTAAGACTACATAAAATCTTTCATATTTTACGAAAAATATACAACATATAAAAACATATACAGGGCAATCATGAATCTCTGAATTTTCCTCACGGATAATAATTTTAGAAAGTGTAGTCTTAATTTGTAGCTCAATTATATTAAAATCAATATTTGTTAAAAATTAAAAACTACTAGATTCGCTTTATTATGGAATATTCTAGTCGAATGACAAAAATATTCCCTTTTTGGGCATAAATATGGAAATAAACAAGTGAGCAAAGGCTATAGTCGGGACGGGGCCGACCATGTGATACCCTACACCACTACCCCTGTGCATAAACTTTTCACTGGTAAACATTTCTTTTAGGGAATATAATCCGACTACCACCAAAAATAATATGCCTCTTTCTCTCTGGGACCCCCATAAGCAACCAAAAATTCGTGACCATCCGATCAAAATTGCGATCTGTAGCGTGATTACAAAAAAATCGGAAAATAGGATGCATTATCTACTATTGCGATATCTCTGTTGTTTGACCACCTACGACAACCTGCTTTACATCCTTGTAAAGGTGATATTGTCTACTTTCCTTGCCAGGTTTTGCTTTAGATATACCTCTTAAAGAAACAGAGATATTGGCTTTGAAACAAAACGTTGACCTTTCTCCAAATAAGTGTTTGCCCATTCCGACCCCTGAATATTATCCGACCATCATCAAAATCAATAGGCTTGTTTCTCTTTGGGACCCCCATTAACCCCCAAAATTTCGTGACGATCCGATCAAAATTGCGACCTGTAGCGTGATTACAAAAAAATCGGAAAATGGGATGCATTATCGACTATTGCCATATCTCTGCTATTTGACCACCTACGACAACCTACTTTACATCGTTGTAAAGGTGATATTTTCTACTTTCCTTGCCAGGTTTTGCTTTTGATATACCTCTTAAAGAAACAGAGATATTGGCTTTAAAATAAAATGTTGACTTTTCTCCAAATAAGTGTTTGCCCAGTCCGACCCCTAATTATTATCCGACCATCTCCAAAATCAATAGCCTTCTTCATCTATGATACCCCCATTAACCCTCAAATCTTTGTGACGATCCGATCAAAATTGCGACCTGTAGCGTGATTTCCAAAAAAAATAGAAAAATGGGATGTATTACCGACTATTGCGATGTCTCCGTTATGTGGTTACCAACGTCGGCCTAGTTTGCATCATTGTAAAGAGGGGATCTTCTACTTTCAGAGTCAGACTTTGCTTTTGGAAAGTTTTCAACCAAAGCTGTGATATTCGTCAATATAATTAAAATCGCAAAAATGAAAATTGGGGTTTTATTTGCTTCTATTGTGATATCTTCGTTGTTTGATCACCTACGAGCACCTGCTTTACATCATTAAAAAGGTGATATTTTCTACTTTCATTGTCAGGTTTTGCTTTTGGTATACCCCATATAGAAGCTGAGATATTCACTTTGGAAAAAAACGTTGTCATTTTATCCACCTAAGTTTTTTGCCCTTTCCGAACCCTAAATATTATCCGACCATCACCAAAATCAATAGGCTTCTTCCCCTCTGGGACCCCTATCAACATGCAAAATTTCGTGACGATCCGATCAAAATTGCGACCTGTAGCGTGATTACAAGGTTTAGATGGACAGACGGACAGACGGACAGACGGACGGACGGACGGACTGACGGACGGACACACATAGCCAGATCGACTCAGCTCGTCGAGACATTCATTTTGGTATATATAAGTATGGGTCTGCGACCATTATTTCGATGCGTTACAAACTTTTTGGCCAAAACCAACTTATAATACCCTCCCCACATAGTGGTGTAGGGTATAAAAATTGTGAAATTGTGGAATTGAAACAAACTCCGCACGGAATTTTTATTCATGATTGCTCTGATAACTATATTTTAATACTCATACCCCCATTATTACAAGTATTCTTTTGTTATAGTTTGGATTTACCGAACAGATTTATAGCGTTCCGGTTAACTTAAAGTTAAAAGTGATCATTGAATTTCAAGGAGGAGCTTCTTAAAATTAACTTTCAATGTAAAAATTATATTTTTAATGCCCCAAATTGGTTTATTTTGCGTTTTCAAATCCATCAGATAGTAAAAGAACACATGTAATAATGGCCCTAAGAGTATTATGTCTTAGTGAATGAGTTTGCAACAAAAGGAAACGAAATAGACCCACAGTTCTTTCTGATGATCTGCATAGATTCGCACTTATCCATATGGCCATGTCTTTTTGAAAACAAATTACAGGTCACATTTATAGACTATTTCGCATAAAAATTGGAGATTTTTTGGCCCTAGCGCGATCCCTGTTTATTTTGGTAAGAATCGATTCAGATTTGGATATTGCCCACATATCGACGCCTCCAAACAATAGTATGCTAAGTCGACTTAGCATGTTTTCAAGTTCTTTACATTTTTATATTTAACGTCCTCTAACTTAAATTCTGTCAAATTTTGGTAATGATGGGACAATCCGAACAGAAGTTATAAACAGATATTTAATTAGCATATTACTAAAGGTCAAAGAAATTTCCAAACTTTTAGAGCTTGTCCTGCAAAACTAGCTTTTCAGAATTAGCAAACTATTATTTGGAGGTATCGAACGTCCTTTAACTTCAATTCTGTCTAATTTTGGTAATGATCGGTCAATCCGAACAGAAGTTATAAACAAATATTGACTTAGCATAGTACAGAAGTTCAAAAAAATTTCCAAACTTTGACAGCATCTCCTGCAAAACTCACTTTTTAGACTTAGCATACTATTATTTGGAGGTGTCGATATATACAGTATAATCTCGATAATCCCTACAACACAGGTTTCGGCGGTATCCGAATTATCAAATTGTCCGGATTAACGAATAGTAAAGAAAATAAATTATTTTCTATGATTAAATCACTCGTGGTAGTTATTTAATAATACTTTTTTAAATTCTAATTGCTAATACCCAACTTTTAAATTAAATAAAGAAGTAGAAAGTGCTCTACGTGTAAAAAATAGTGAGATTTGTCTATAAGACAATCCGGACATTTTTATTGGCACTACCCGTATTTGTTCCTTTCCTTACTTTTTACCAATTTACAATGCAACAAGGCTCAATTTTCCCAAATTACAGAAAAGCCAATCAGATTGTTAAAGTATAGCTAGAAATATGACTTTTTAAAGTTTACATCAGGATGTAAGCAAAACACCGGACAGATGTGAAAATTCATTTTGTTTTGGAAATTAAGATTCCTTGAAATCTTTGCCTTTTAGGTGTATAGTGCCTTTGGCAATTTTAATGACAATATTGCGGAGAATATTTTTCTAAATATATTTATTTATATTCTAGACAACAAGACTAATGTGTTATAAAAGGTGTTATATCCTTGTACTCGATAATTTTTACTAAATGTTGCTGAAACAATTTTTACAGCAACTTCTCCATTAAACAACTGTCAAAATTCGAAGCATTTGTAATGATTAGTACAAATTATCGAGTACACGGTCAGATATAAGTTAATTAATTGTATATACAAAAGGGTTATGACTTTTCGACTGTGTTATCTAAATTGTTTTATTGTAGCAGGAATGAATGAACTATATTTTTTAGCATTCCAAATGCTTTTCTAGCAGAAATATGTGAGTGGTTGTGTCATTTTAAAGATAATTCGAAGGTTTTTGACTTATTTTACCACTACCACGCTATTGTGTGGTTTTTCTGAGTGATGTTATTTTGCACTAATCATTGGGTGTTCTTCATTCTGCTTATTATTCATCGTGGATGGGTATAACAATAATGCATTACTTTTCGCCGAGGAGTGAACATTTCCCAATTCTGCCTTAAGCGGTTGTATGCGTACAATATACATATAAAATTATGTATTTTTAGTGCATTAAACTAAAACCATGTCATCAATATTAAAGAGGCAGTTAGAATATTTTTCCAAAGAAACATTTTGACCACATATACTGAATAAAGGACTAAACGCTATAAAGTATATTCAAATTTAACATGTGGATATTAAAATCGTATACTTCTAATTATAGTTATATTCCAGAACCTGGAATCGTAAATATTACTCTAGTACTTTTTCCCATTTTGTGCTAAAAAACGAACCCTTTTTCCAAAAACAAGAAAAAATTCCACTTTTATCTAAACAAAAATTGCGATGACTAATTCTAGTTCCTTTGTTTTTCTGCTAGACAATTTTGCCCGAGTAGAAACTATCACTATATTTGGACACGTTGATTTTGACATTTCTGATTGAGTTTTTGAAAATTTTCCATTACCTTCATTTGTATAGGAAGCAACTTATGTTGTAATAGGAATGCTGGTTATTTGACATTTTCTCACCTTGTGAAAACTGATTTAAGTCTTATTAGTCCAGA
Organism: Musca autumnalis; assembly: GCF_047663935.1. Taxonomy (NCBI): domain Eukaryota; kingdom Metazoa; phylum Arthropoda; class Insecta; order Diptera; family Muscidae; genus Musca; species Musca autumnalis. The sequence continues at coordinate 202,619,778 of NW_027411755.1, forward strand.
TTTATTGCTACGGCGGAACATCTGGAGAGTCTCAATAACATAATAATCTGCAAAAAAACTATGTTAAACGACACAAAACTTAATGATTTGATGATTTTCCAAATTTAATTGACGATTTTCGTCAAAAAAACACTTGCATATTTAGCATATTTTTTGCATATTTTGCATATTTTTTGCATATTTTTTGCATATATTTTGCATATTTTTTGGATATTTTTTGCATATTTTTTGCATATTTTTGATATGACCCCAAATATCGAAAAATTGACCCTCAAAACGCCTAGATCCAAAATTTGAGTCCAATCGGATAAGAAATAAAAAACATGCTAAAATCCGATGTCTATTGATCACCTACGAGCACCTACTTTACATCAGTAGAAAGGTGATATTTTCTACTTTCATTGTCAGGTTTTGCTTTTGGTATACCCCATGTAGAAGCTGAGATATTCGCTTTGGGAAAAAACGTTGTCTTTTTATCCACCTAAGTTTTTTGCCCATTCCGACCCCTAAATATTATCCGACCATCACCAAAATCAATAGGCTTCTTCCCCTCCGGGACCCCCATCAACATGCAAAATTTCGTGACGATCCGATCAAAATTGCGACATGTAGCGTGATTACAAGGTATAGATGGACAGACGGACAGACGGACAGACGGACGGACGGACTGACGGACGGACACACATAGCCAGATCGACTCAGCTCGTCGAGACATTCATTTTGGTATATATAAGTATACGACCAATATTTCGATGCGTTACAAACTTTTTGACCAAAACCAACTTATAATACCCTCCCCACATAGTGGTGTAGGGTATAAAAAGTGTTTTTTAGAAAGAACTATTTTATGACACGTAATGCGGCACTAAAACTATTTATTATATTATGTCATCCTCACATTGTGAGGTATCGGTAAAGTTTTATTTATTGGCTAATAATAATTTATTATTTATAGCCATTAGGTAGTTTTAATGACCAAAAGAACATTATTCTATAACTGAAAATATTAACATGTAAAAAGTATGAAAGGTTTTAGTCGAGTCAAAGCCGATCATGTAATGCCCTACATCATTACCATTGTGAATTAATTAGATTTGCCTGAAACGTTTAAAATATTTTTTCATAATATGTAGAAATAGATGAAAACAAATTGTTAATTTACACGCATCGTAAAGTGTAGCGTGGTTCTCAGGTATTATGAATAATATATCTATATAATTGTTCCACAAACATCCCAGACGGGACAGGGCAGACTTCTCTGTATAATAGGGTCTTTAAAATATAATATCAAATATATTCGAATGATTTCTGAAATAACATTAATCAAAATATATAAATATGTGTTATATTGACTTACGTCTCAGATAGCCTCCTCATAGAAGTGTAGAGATATTCACAATAATAACATTAATCTAACGAATGCAAATTTGGAAAAAGGAAGTTATTTTTCCTATACACAGATTAAATATTATTAAATATTTTAATGATTTTTATACCCTCCACCATAGTATGGAGGATATATTAAGTAATTGAGATAGAACGCTAACACTTTGCACCCGAGTGTCTTTTTTCCATAGGCAGGTCAAGTTCGAATATGCGCTAAATCGAAATAATTGTGATAAATTTTAGCTACATTTTTTGACCGAACTAGCTGAAATTTGATATTAAAGGTTCCCAATGGAGGACTTTATCTACATTTTCCGCCCAAATTGGCTCCAATTTAGCAATTGGAGTTTCAAGAGGTCAACTAACTTCTGCACCGAAAATGGTGAAGGTAAATCCACGTTTTGCTATAGACCCCATATGACGGTACCTCCCAAGTTTTGGTATAGCCCCCATATAACAGTACCCCCCGATTTTCGGTATATTGAAGATATAAGCTACAATTTTTAACCAAACTAGCTGTAATTTGACACTTGAGGTTTTCAGTGACCACGAAAGTTATACACTTAAAATCGTCATCATAAGTCTATGTTTTGGAATAGCCCCCCGATTTTCGGTATTTTGAGGATTTTAACTACAATTTTTGACAGAACTAGCTGAAATTTGACATTTGAGGTTCTGAGTGGTCCCGACACTTCTCCACCAAAAATAGCCCAAACAGGTAAATTTTTTGGTATAGCCCTTATAGAATGGTACAATATTTAGCCGAACTAGGAATGATGCTTTAGACATGACAGATAGACTGTTGAGAAGACACAAGGGATGCAGATGCATCTCTTTGTCGACTATAAGATTCCAAGCAATGTCCATTTACTATTTCCGCAATTTGTTATACCCTCAGCATTTATCCACAAAACGGAAATTGAGGTTTTCCTAATATTTATTATTGTTGGGAATATGAAAAGGTTCACAATTTGTCAGAAAATTAACTCAAAAGAAAAGTCCTTATGTGTAAGGATTAAGGATTATTACACGTTCCAAAAGGACAATGGCCCCAAAAGTATGGGTTTCCTTCAAGAAATTCGAGATTTTCCACACAGTTCAAGTTGAAACTCGATCAAGATCACCGCATATTGATGGCTTTAGGATTCACATACAGGACATAACACCCGTAATTTTGCCCCTACAGTAGTTATATTTACAGCTGACAAATTTTCTGTACGGTGGATTTGTCACTATTATTTATAATCCTCTTGAGGATCTTAAATACAGATTTAATTTTATTTTGTTCAAAAATACTAAGCATTTTTTACACAGTTCCACAAGGGTTCTGCGGTGCATACTAATTTTTGCGATATAAAATTTTGGGCTTTTTGGGATTAGAACCGTACATTTTTTAATGAAGACTACCTTCGTCTATCAACAAGAACTACTTGTTTGTTGTTTTTAATAAGATATAGTGCTTTTTATGCCTAACAGTTTTTGATTGCATACAAACCCTGGCTAGGCAACATCAAATTTTCAACGGTGGCAAAATACCTCTCAGTAATGTTGGCGACATTTCCTGAGTATTTCAGCCATGTAAAACTTCTCTTCAAGTGATGTCTGAGGACACGCCGGTCCCATATCATTGAGCTAATATGAATCGGGGTGCACTCATTGATATGAGAGAAGTCTCCCTTGTCCTGCCTGGGATGTTGGTGGTACAAATATAATAATAAATATATTGCATACAAACTATTGCGACAGACTGTATATTATACATTAAATAAATTCCACTCGCATTGGCTAATCTATGCCATTTTACAAAAAATTGTATTTGGATTTTATTTCCGCTCTTTTAAACACCTTAAAATAACCCTTGTAATTTACATTTTTTAGTTTTTCAATTTTCACTTTGACTGCAATTTAAACCGCGTTGCTGGAGCTATTTTGAAAAAAGTTTTTTATAATCATACATTTTGACATGTTATTTTTTCAATGTCAACTAAAAAAATTCTTATTATTAAAAATTGCAAAATGTACTTTTTGCCTCAAAAACTGGGCAAATTACCTATAGTGCAATGATACAAGTTTTTTAAGGGGCAAGTCCATACTTCCTGAGGAAATGGCCCGAAAGCTGTAAAAACCCGCTATGGTACCATGTGTAGTGGATGAAGCGCACGATAACTATCGAACAGATAAACCGGTTCGCTCCAAAATTTGGAAGTCGTTATATTTTGGGCACAATTAAAAAAAGTTGTAAGATCGGACATATCGGTACCTCCCCCACAAATGTTCAAAACTTTTCGCTAAAATGTGTGCACGGTAACTATCGAAGGCAGTAACCGATTCGATCAATACTTTGCACATCGTAATATTTCTACGGAACATAGATCCGTTTAGAATATGGAGTATATATGTCAACTCCTTCGGGTACCTCCCTCTCGAATCGTTTTGATTGTTCTTGCAACAGGTTGCACTCAAAGCCCCTATTACGATGGTACGACTTTTTTGAGTGGCCCGAAAATTGTAAAAAACTCATACAGCCAGGATGCGCACGACAACGATCGAACCGAATACTGCGTTGTTCCACACATTGCATATCGTAATATTTCTTAGAATATTAGACAAAATTCGACGGCGGTGCTTATAGGTCCACTCCTTCCTGTACCTTCCCCACAAAAGTTCGAAAATATTCGATAACATGGTAAGTGCAATGTCTCATAAACGGAGCAACTGATTTGGTCTAAACTTTTCATGCAATATCAAATGTTAGTTGGTGGAAGAAATACCCAAGGATGCCTCTATCTCACGGTATATAACACGGCGATCTCGCTTATCCGTTCACTCACGTCTTAATTTTTTTCTGGCACAACGGCTGTTTTGGACGACCCTCACTACCTTCGTTTTTTGGCGAGTGTCGGTCACGATTGAATTCATTGAACCAGTTTTTCATAGTGCTATAGGATGGTCATTTATCAAACAAAGATTTAATTTGATCAAAATATTCATCGGAGACCCTATAAAGTATATAAATTCTTGGTCAGGGTAAAATTCTAAGTCGATATAACCATGTCCGTCTGTTGAAATCAAGGTCAGCTCGCAATTTTTATAATAGAGCTTTGTAATTTGGTACAGAAGTTTCTATTACTCCTAGGATGTTTAGTATTGCAAATGGGCTATATCGGTTCACGTTCCGATATAGCCACCATAGAACGGTACCACCCGATTTTCGGTATTTTGAAGGTTTTAGCTTCATTATCACACTGAAATGGCTGAAATTTGGTACTTAGTCCTTGTTGGGGGTGTAAAACTTTCCACCTGAAATTTGTAGGTATAGGTTTACGCCTTCATATCGCCCCCCATAGAACTATACCTACCGATTTTCGGTTTTTTGAAGGTTGTGGCTTCAATATTCCACCGAAATGTATGAAATTTGGTATTTAGTCTTCGTTAGTGGTAAAAATTTTCACCACGAAATTAGTCCGTACTGGTCCACGCTTTTATATAGCTCCCATAGAATGGTATCTCCCAGTTTTCGGTATTTTGAAATTTAGCCACATAGTTTTACCGACATTGCTGGAATTTGGTATTTAGTATTCTTCATAAACGAAAGGAAAGTAATTGTTCAGTTTTACTTCAATATAACTCGTGGTGGAGGGTGGCCGAACTTAAAGCCGTTCTCACTTGTTTTTTTTTTCAAAGCGAATTTTTCAAGTCACTGTAAACAACACAATACATGATCGTATGTCAAACTGTCCTTAGAACGTTTAGATTAAAAACTGTCAAACTTCCCAAACAAAATGTCAAGTGGCGTCTAGGGCGCAAACCTTTCTAGTTCCCCTCGTATCTTATTCCCCTCATTTGGCTCCCAATTTATTGCTGGAAATTTATTTTTATTATCTTCATTTTGCTGCACCTTTTTTTCCCACCTACCAATAGAATTCTACTCTCTAAAATTCCTAAACAAAATTAGATATTTCGCTAAAGTTTTGGTGTTAATTTATTTCACACATTTCCCTACCAGTTCATAATTTATTTTAACCTATTTTTCTAATATTTCTTCATCTTTTGCAGCCCCCTGATGGCTGATATAAATTAAGCTGTTCCACAAACACCATTCATTGGGGAGTATTGGCCAAACACACACCATTCGATGAGTTAATAGATCGACGACTACAGAGATGCGGTTTTCTTTTCTTTCCACGAGTTCATTGACCAGTTTATTATAACAAACAAAATAACAACAACAAAACTTCAATGAAATAAATGAGTTTATGGCTTTGTAATGCAGCAACAGCAGCAGCAAAAAGAAACAAAAAGCCCACATTCATTGTTCAATTTTATGGCAAAAAGGTAGAATTTCTATTGGGAAGTAGCGCTTGTTGGGCACCAGCAGCAATGGTGAGGGTTAAGTTGAACTTAACACGCGATGTTATTCTCACAGGTAAGCTAACGTATATACAAATAAATGTTTGTTGTTGTTTATTATTGAAAATAACTGTAGATTTGTTGTTTTTGTTTGTAGTTTTTTTTTTCTATAAAATGTAAACATTTTCATTATTTTTCATTCCTAAAGAAGAAAAGAAAAACCTAGGTAGTCATGGAACTACATGTGTTGTTTTCCAAAGCAATAAACATTTACCTATAAAGGCAATAATTTTTTGTTTGATGATGATGATGATGTAGTCTGCACAAACACTCACTCGTACAGTGAATGAATAGAGAGAAGGGAAGGCTTAATCCCAACCTAGTAGAATTACTGGTCATGTTCTTTACCATTGTCATGGAAAAAGTCTAACATAGAACCTCCCCCCTGAGGGGAGTTCACTGGACTAGAAACAATTTACAACACCCCGAGACAACCACCAACGACATTTTTTTTTTAATTACTTAAAAACTCTTTTTTTTCAACAATGACTAAGGCCACAGAGTGAGTGATCATCATCTCTGTGTTAATGATGTTGCTTTTGGCTGTTTATGGTAAGACATTGTACTAATTTTTATTGTCACAAATTTGTTACGTTCCAATTATTTTCCGTTGTTGTTGTTGTTTTCTTAGCATCACTTCATTCATATTCGTTTTCTTTTTCAATTGTATTAAGAAATCCAGACGACTAGAACTAAAACAGCAGTCACGATTCGTAATAATAACAAAACTCTCACTTGAATGAAAAACGTTTCTATTTCAGTGGAGATCATTGGAAGTTGTAGTCGCAGAAGACGGCCAAACAGCAGAACAGACAAAAAAAATTAAAAGAAATTTTTCTTTCATTGAAGAAAAAGAAAATTGCTTTTCTAATTGGATAGCTAAAGTTTTCTTTTCTTTGGTTGCAGTTTTAGCGTTCTTCTAACGATTCTTAAAATAGATTTTTTTGTACTCCACGCCTTCAGGCCAACAAGGCATACGATCAAAAATGTGCGTTGTCGAAATAATGGTATGTATTAGACCCTATGTTTGTTTGGTCGAAAGGCGTTTTAGACAATTTGGAGTCAAAAGATTCGGTTTGAATATGTACTGTATCGCTACAGTACATCAAACATTTTCGATAAAGTGCAGATAATGGATTCGTCTCTGGTCGGCTTGAAATTTTTGAAGCAGGTTATCCTCTTGGCTCCTAATACGACGCAGGGTGGTTCAGAAATCGATTTTCCTGGCCAAAACCCCATCTGTTGTTTTGTCACCGATTGTTAATTTCTTTACGGGATTCGACAGTAAACATATTGAAACTAAGGAAAGCAAAAAAATTAGATCAAAATATTGGCTGGTGTGGGCGTGGCGTGCTCCTAAAGACGAAAAATGTTTCCCAATTTTGGAAAATACTTAATTTTTGCAAATTTCTGGAGAAAACAAGTAAAAAAGTATCAGTCGGCTTTGTCGACAAACAAACAAACATTTTGTGGTTGCATGATGAATGACAAAAATGAACGGCCACACTAGCAAGCAACAACAAAGCTGTCATTCAAAACTGACAATGTGTACCCAGCTTAATGGAAAGCAATAATCGATTTTTCGACTTTTCGATTTTGGTCTAAAACTAAAAATGCAATTTTTCGGTCTGGCGATTATTTCACTTGTCCTAAAACTCGACTTTCGACTTTTTCATAACCGCAGAAAATCGATTATGATCGATTTTCGAAAATGTAAAACCGCCAAAACTGTAAAACCTCCCAGTCAGCAATCAGTGGGCAAACTCGAAAAACGATCACAAGATAATCGATTATGCGATTTTCCCTCCCTGCTTGCTAGTGTTCATTATTGTCATTCATCATGCAACCACAAAATATTTTGTGGTTGCTGGACGGTTGGACAGTTATCGATAATTGCAAAAAATCATCATTCAAAACTGACAATGTGTACTGTACTTTAGACTTTTAACTGCAAAAAGTCGACTAATCGATTAATCGAAAGTAGACTTACATATCCCTAATACCCTCAGCCAGTGTGGAGTGAAACTCTCTTTCCCAAAAAAAAACATGTATTTATTTTGGTTTTCAAAATGTTGGTATGAACCGACAAAAATATGGATTGGATTAAAGATCACAAATTTGCGGGGGATATCGATAGATAGGGCTTTTGTACCATACTTGCCTACGAAAAACATAATATCGCTGTAAACAGGATCACTTGGAAACCTTCGGTAAAAATTTTCAAAGAATCCTCGAACAGACCTTTAACCATACAAAAATGTTGAAAATTTGTGTGAGTGGTACCCCAAGGTTGCTGCGTATATGGGATATCGCGCGTACCATTTTAGGGAATATTTTCGAGCTTTCGTGGGGAAGGTACCGGAAGGAGTGGACCTATAGGCACCACCTTCGAATTTTATCTAGTATTCGAAGAAATATTACGATAACCAAAGTGTGGAAGAACGCATTATTCGGTTCGAGCTCTCCAGCCACTGCATACCAGCTCAAAATTTACAGAGTTTTGACCAAGAAAAACAATTCGAACCACTGTGCGACGGTAGATTTTTTGGGGCACATTCACTCTTCTAGAGGTAATGGCCCAAAAGCTCCACAATACCCTGTTGCCACAATCTAAAATGGCTGATGACACGATAACTTCTGCATTGAGCATCCCATTTGACCTTTGCAAATCTTTCCTCTGCTACATACGAAAGTATTTAATGCTTCTTCGCACATGTTAAACACTCTTTCGCTTTAGTTACGTTTAATATGGGGTAGTCAATGCGAGCGTGACTACAACAATATAGTTTGTTTGCTAGAGAAAACCTAGATATGGACTTCGATATGGCCCAATATTTAGGACCTCTCCTTCCACACACAGTCTTTGTTGCAACGCTTGAATTATACCCTCAGCCTTTAGGCTAACGAGGACAATATGTACAATATATACAATGTACATGTACAATGGAGCACATGACAAGTCTCGAACTGATCAAACAATTCGGTCCAAAATTCAGCCATCGTAAAGCAGTAAGCAAAGCATACTATTTCTACTAGACATAGATCAGGTCCCATCATGGGCTATATTGGTCCCTCCTTCGGATACCTCCCAAACACTAGTTCGGAATTGTGCAGTTTAAAACCTGCTCGCGAATCGTTTTTTTTTTTCCAACAACTTGTATTTGCTGACCCTCATTACCACAGTATACGTTTTTTTCAGGGGCAGGTCCATACTTTGGGTGCCACCATCAAACATTTTTCAACGGTGACAAAATACCCCTCAGTAATGTTAGCTACATTTCCTGAGTATTTCAGCCATGTAAAACTTCTCTACAAGTAGTATCTTAGACACGCCGTTCGGACTCGGCAATAAAAAGTAGGTCCCATATTATTGAGCTAATATGAATCGGGTTGAACTCATTGGCATGAGAGAAGTCTCCCTTGTCCCTTCTGGGATGTTTGTGGAACTATTATTATTATAGGTCCATACATTCAGAAAAAAATTACATTAAACATAAAAAACCCAAACGGTCCAACGGCTGGTTAGCACGATAACTTTCGAACTGTATACTGGGTTCTTCCAAACTTTACATATCGTAATATTTCGGCAAATCTTTACTAATAAAAATGGCATCAGCTGAGAACGGCTGGACCGATTTGGATAAATGTTCGCCATAACCCGACTTAGGTTTTTATGCAAAGAAATTTGAACACGACCACTTTTACGCCCACTTTTCTCTATTTTCAATTTTTATCTTTTCTACAAAAACTACTGAACCGATTTTTCTGAAATTGTCAGGGAATGTACAGGGATGACCCCCGGTTAAAATGGGCTGAACATTTTGTAGAATTTCGGAGGGCGCGGGGCACTTTCCCTATAACCCATTTCTTCAAAAATTCTATATTTACAATAATTACGAATGTATCGGGAAATTAATTTGGGAGACAATTATTTTTGTGTCTCTGGCATTACCTACTTATTTGGGACCCAAAGATTGACCACGCCCACTTTATAAAATATGTTACATTTACAAAACAACTGAACCGATTTTCCTGAATTTTTTTTAGGATTTTCTTGATTTTCGTAGGGGGAGGGGTACTTCTCTTTGCCATATTTAAAAAATGCCATATCTTTATGAATAAAAATCAAATGCCGTCAACTAAGGTTTTCATGGAAGGAACATTTTACCACTTTTCAAATAAATTTTTCTCTACAAAAACAACTGCGACTATTTTCCTGAATTTGTCAGGAAATGTACCCCGAAAACTGGCTACATATTTAATTGAATTCCAGAGGGGGCGAGATACCTAACATATGCGATATTTTTAAAGACGCTATATTTGCAAAAAAACTACGAATGTATCGGCTTACAAATTTACGAATTAATCTACAATCCAGATACTTCTTTGATGTCTAAAGACCCGACCACGCCTGCTTTTTTAAATTATGTTATCTCCAATACTACTGAACCGATTTCCATTAAATTTGCAGCTGAAGGTTTGCCGTTGTTACATATATTTTATGAACTTCGGAGGAGGTGAGGTACCTTCCCCTCGCCTTTCGTTTAAAAGCTATATTTATAAGCCAAATTTATGACTATATCGGTTTCAGCATAAATTTTGAGGGACAATGGGGTTGTGTGTACACTAGGTACATATTTGGAGCCAAAATACCGGACCACGTCCACATTTTTAAATAAGTTAAATCTTGAAACCTGATGCCCACGCCCACTCTTTTCAATACATTATTTTTCCAAAACTACTAAACCTAATTTCATGCAATTTTCAGAAAATGTTCAGGAACGTCCCGTGGTCCAAAATGCTATATATTTGAAGACGAATATTGGGGGCGTATTGTTTTATAATCGGGTTGCAAATTAATTTTCGAGACAACGGTCCTTGTGCCCCCGATCAAGAAAAACGATATATTTACAAATTTCCTTAAATGGTGAGGTTCAACGGTCCTTCGGCCATGAAAAACTAAAACATATAAGTCTCAAGAATAAGAATTCGACTTAACCATTTTTCAACTTTTATAATTAGATCGCTTTAGGATTAAGAAAGGGGACATGGACGATCATAAATCCTAAACAGCATCAATGGACGAAAAAATCCGAAAAAGTCCGTAAGAGAAAAGAAAGTTAAATTAAAATCCTCCTCGGTTTGACAATGGACCGAAAAAGTGAGGCAGAAAATACCTATTTTTAAAGTGTCAAGCTTAAAGTCCATAATAAGTTATCATTAAAACTCATTACGACGGGCTAGCAACGCGGACAAGGCTATGCTAGTCTTATATTAAGATCGAAGATGGTACATATCGGTCCACTCCTTCAGGTACCTGCTCCACTAAAGTTAAAAAATTTTCGCTACACGCTACATCTCAAACAGGATTTAAGTTCGAAAATGGAGCGTTCATGGAACGTTCAAAATTTTTGTTTAGGTGTAGTTAAAGGTCTCTTCGAGGATTCTTTGGCGATTTTCGCCAACCCAAGTTGTGTTCTTGTAATATATAAAGGATTATGGATTTTTTTCGTGTAGATTGTATTGATTGGGTCTCTCAAACGTCCCTACAAACGCCGAAAAAAGTAACGCTGGAAACTTCTAAAACTCAGTTAGTAAAATACCAAAATTAAGGATCTTATTATAGACCATTTAGGTCCACCATCGACCATTGATCGATCTGTGCAAAGATGAAATTCTCAATTTCTGGCCTAAGGTCTGCCTCAAAAATCCACGAACGCTGTGATTGATTTGTGGGTAAACTTTCGAAGAATTATAATGAAGATTAACTCTTGAATTCCTGTTTTCGGAACATATCTATATCATCATAAAAAAGTTTTGCGATATTCTTTAGAAATAAATTATGTAGAGAAAAATTGTGTCTGCTTCAAAAATAGAATTTAACTTAAAATCAGTATATTTGATAGATGCCAGCAGTAGTAGCAGATTTGTTTTGAGATAAACAGCCTATAATGCATTAGTTTCTTTTTTTTGTGTCATATTTGTTTTACATTATTCTATTTTCAAAACGGAATAAATACACTTTTATTTATTTATTTATTTATTTATTTATTTTTTGTGAATTAAGGCTTTTTGGCCTTTTTTAATTAAAGCTTTTAAGGGCTTATCTGCTGTGCTTATAGCATTTTGAGCGAAAAAGCAGTGTGAGAAAAAAATGGGGTTACTGAGCTAATTAGGATCAATTTGGCAGAGTGAACTTTTAAAGTATGTAATTAATTTTTGTTTACATCAATTATTTCCAATAAATTTTGGTTTGATGGTTGGTTTCAATTAATTTGAATGGTCACAATAATGGATGTTCTAATCAATTAACACAATTGACCCTATCACATGATAAGCCAACGAATGCACTCAATGAAAAGTCCATTAACTTACCATGGTCTAGGGCCAATTGATAATATATGACAATATTATTTGATCTTTAGCTCACAATGCTATGACCTATAGAAATGCATCACAAGAATACAAGTTTAAACTTAGGTAAAATTATTTCAGAACCTAAATGAAATTTTATATGTTCCCATAAACATTCCCGAAGGTACAAGGGAGACTTCTCTCTCTCTCTCATTCTCTTGTATTCAAATATAGTTAAATCCTCAAGGTTTGCTTTAATTTATTTTCTACCTTTAGTAACTTGAAGTTAATTAGCCCTGCTGGTGCTAGATACCTCTATGAATTTGAAAGTGATTGTTAAAGTACATATTTACAAATTAATGTTGAGAGACGAAAATGGTTTTCTGTAATAGACAATCTCTTATTATATCATAATGACTGCATTTAGGTTTGTAGGCAAACAAACTCAACATTTTAAATGGGAAATACCAAAATACCTGTTAATTAGATGCATAAATATGTAGCCATGTATATTTATACATACATTTCCATGTCGTTGAATACACACTATATTTGAGTAATCTTCATGCTTTTCGGGCCTTCATGTTTATCTTTAGATGTGACTTGCCCTAATGTATGAAAGGAGAATTAATAACTCAAAAAAACAAAAGGGAAGTTATCTCATTATAAGATATGGGCGTTATGTTTAAAACCAACACACGTATCCTAAGCTTTGAGATCAGATGCAATAAAATTATGCAATTTTTCGCAACTAACAATCCCTATAGCCCAAGAAGACAAAGTCTCAAACATACAAATAATAATTTCTCATATCCCAGTATCATATTTTGATGAGTTTTTTTTTTTTTTTTTTTTTTTTTTTTGAGAAAATTTCCTATTTCATTTCATAGTATTTTCTTACAAATACTAATTCATTAAAAGTTCATTCATTCCCTTACTGGAAATAATTTTTGAGAAAAAAGGTCACGATCACGGTATCATATTTTGATGAGTTTTTTTATACCCTCAGCATTTATGTTAACGTGGGTATATACACTAGGGGTATAACCAAAAAAATACCACCCCAGCACCATGTGCAGAATATTGTCCTGATAACGAAAACACGTTTTTTAAGTCGATTCGGTGAAAAAAGTTTCCGCACCGACTGCAATTACTAAATACATACATATGTTCCCCCAACATCCCCGAAGGGACAAGGGAGACTTCTCTCATATCAATGAGTGCACGCCGATTCATATTGGCTCCATGATATGGGACCTACTTTTTATCGCCGAGTCCGAACTGCGTGTCTAAGACACCACTTTTGTAGAGAAGTTTTACATGGCTGAAATACTCAGGAAATGTCGCCAACATTACTGAGAGGAATTTTGTCACCGTTGTAAATTTGATGTTGCTTGGCCTGGGATTCGAACCGCAGACCTTCTGAGTGCAAGGCGGACGTGCTAGCCATTGCACCACGGTGGTCCTTTTGATATTTTTTATATTTAAAAATTTAAATTCGCTTCGTTTGAATAAATATTTATAGAAAACAAATAAGATTCTCACCAGCAAAGTCATTAAAAATAGTCTGTAACTTTCGCGAATTCGTTGCAAATGACCACATATTCTCTTGTCCGATTTAAAAAGAGTTTATAAAGAAAAACAAGAAATTGCAATATTGTCAAAGATGCATTAAATGCTCCGAAATGTCGAGATTTGATAACAAATTGGTCCAGAATGGTTTGATATTGATTTTAAATTAGATTAAAACTATTTACACGTTTTTAAGAAAAGCGTATATGTCATTATAACAAATAAAATTAAATAATGCATTACTGAATTTCAATGCATTTGGTGCGGAAACTTTTTTCGCGATAGAGAAAAAGGACACCGTATTTCATAATAGTTTTTCATGCTCTACACGCCTATGCGTTTTAACCCTAATATACACCTTTATACGGGCAAAATGTGCCTCATCGAAATAATGGTTTTAGACCCCAAGTATGTTTGGACGAAATGTGTTTCAGACAATTTGGAGTCGATTGAGCAATGTCCGTCCGTCTGGCTGGCTGGCTGGCTAGAGCGCACGATAACTCTTGAACAGATCAACCGATTCGGTACAAAATTTTGCTTTCGTAATATTTCATCCAAACATAGTTTAAGTTCGAAGATGGGTTATATCGGTCCATTCCTTCCGGTACATCTCCCACAAAAGTTCGGAAATGTTCGGAAAATTTGTGCGCACGATAACTCTTGAAGGAAGTAACCGATTTGGTCCATACTTTGTACATATAGCGTAAACTTTCTACCAGAGTAATATGAGGTTCCAATATTGTCTCAATAGGTCCACTCCTTCGGGTACCAGCCACACAAAATTTCGGAGAAGTTCAGTTTAGGGCCATCTCTCGAATCGCTTTGATTTTTGTTTTAACAACTTGTATTCACTGCCCTCTATACGACGGTACAAATTTCATCAAGGGCAAGTCCGTACTTCCTGAGAAAATAGCTCGAAAGTTGCAAAAAACCCCTATGACACCGTGTGAGTTGGTTGGAGCGCAAGATAACTCTTGAACGGATCTGCCGATTCGGTCCAAAATATGGCCTTAGTAATATTTTGTCCAAACATAGTTTAAGTTTGAAGATAAGCCATATCGGTCCACTCCTTCAGGTACCTCCCCCACAAAAGTTTAGAAATGTTCTGAAAAATTGTTCGTACTGTAACTCTTGAAGGGAATGGCCGAATTGGTCTACACTTTACACATCCTAATATATCTACCAGATATAGATCAGGTTCAAATATGGACTATATTTGTCAACTCCACCCGGTGCCTTCCACACAAAATTTCGGATAAGTTCACTTTAAGACCTGCCCTCGAATCACTTTGATTTTTGTTGAAGCAACTTGCATTCGCTGCCTCAATTACGATGGTAAAAGTTTTTTTAGGGGCAAGTCCATACTTCTTGAGCAAACAGCCCGAATAGTGTAAAAACCCCCTATGGCACCATATGTTGTGGCTGGAGATCCACTTCCATAACGGTCAATGTCGATCCATTCCTTTTAGTATATCCTCCGCAAAACTTTTGATCTTTAATCCTAATCAAAATTTTTGTCGGTTCAAACGCCCAAAAGTTTTAAAACCACCTAAATACATATGTATTTTGGGAAAAAATTGTTTCAATATACACAAGCTGAGGGTATATCTCTGTCGGCAAAGCCGACTGATACTTTTTTACTTGTTGAAATACGTGTTGTAAAAGATATGATGCAAAATACCGCTGAAACAACACGAAGTAAGCATTTTAGAGTTTCAGAATGTTCTAAAGAATTGTTGAGAACTTTATTTGGAAGATTTTTGCAAATGGTTGCAACATTTGCCAATTTTCCTTGCGGCAACTGTTAGTTTGTTGGAGAGAGAGGTGAGGCATATGACACCCCTTTGCCTCTCAATACCATCTCTCACCGACAAACTGACAATAGCGGCAAGGAAAATTTCCAAATCTAAATATGGACATATTGACCAGAATTTCAGCAATTATATACAATTTTCTATACAGTCGGACCTCAATTATCCGTGATGGTCGGAATCGGAGGTATTACGGATAATCGATTTTCCCGGATAATGGAGGCAATGCTTTTATGCAGATTTTAAACATATTTTGAAGTGAAAATGGCATAGTATCGTACAATAATACGAAAATCTGCAATTTTTTTTAAGTTTGTTACGGCAATCCACCAAAATTTTAAAAGATACTTAATATCATCAACATCAGAGTCATCTGAATTGACTTTGTCCCATGGTTTTTGTGATACCATAAATACACAAATTGTGTAATACGGGAGAATTTCCAGTTTTTCTTTGTTTACCTTTAGTTTTCTTAATCAAATTAATTGGAAATTGTTCTTTTAATGCCGGGTAATGACGTTTATAACGAAAAATAGAGGAAATGGAACAAAGTCCAACATTTCTTTTCTATCACGGATAATGGAGGTTCCCGGAAAATCGAGGTTCAACTGTATTTTATAGATTTTGATGCCCTAGATGGAGTTTTTCTTATGTGTGTGTTTTTTTAAAGATAATTTCTACTAGTTTAGGGCTACAATATTGCTGTAGACAGCAAGGCCAAATTCCTTTTCGTTTCTGAGATAAAAGCCTGATAAATGCAAAAAAGTGTAGATTTAGCCCGGTTTAGATGAGGCCATAAAATCCGAACTGGATCTGACAGGACAAAACCCTACTAGGGTTTTTGAAGTCTAAATATGTACTTTCAAATAATGCATACTAGAAGTTGTTTGCATTTTCAGTGTTGCATAGTGTAATATTTTGATTTAGTACGATTACATTTTAAGGGAAAGGGGACCAAAGAGAACCCTTTCGTGTCCCCCATGAGGGCTAATGATATGAAAAATGAAATCAGCGACCCCAAAAAACATAAGTACCCAAAGGTCAAAAGCCATTAATTTTTAGAGTTTTGGCCAGGTTTTTCGGGAAATTGTGCCATGTAGAATGATAAAGGTAGATCAAAACAAGTAAAAAATTATCATTCGGCTTTGCCGACAGAGATATACTCTCAGCCTATGTGAATTTAAATTTTCTTTCATATTTTGGGGGTCATATCTTTTCGAAAGATATCGCCCCCACTACTCATTTGGACCAGTATGCCTGGAAGCATGGGCTTGTCCATGGAAAACATAATATCACTGAAGTTAAACTAAATTTTGAGAAAATATTATGAGATCCAAAGTTTGGACCAAGTTGGTTGTCCCATTCCCTTTAGAAAGGAAGTGTTGGTAGGGTACATTTACATTTGTTTGGTTAATAAATTATTAGAAAATATTAGGTTTATTTTTTTTTGTGGAATAAATACAAATAAAATATAATTAAATATAAATGAATATTTATCTTCTATTTATTGGGACTATAATGACATTATTTAAATGTCATAAAGAATTGAGTAATAGCCTAAGCAAAACGCTCCTATCTAATTTTTAAAATCTTGAAAATTTGTAAAAGTGTTGCTATGGGTCATAGAGGTATATTTTTGACGATTTGAACTTTAAGGGTACGAAGAGTATTAAAATTGTTCCATTTGTATTGTGAAAACAAGTGGAACCATAATTACAAAATATTCTTATACATATTGTCCGACGTTTTGCATGTATTCCAATTGGTAATTAGAATTATTTTCAAGAAGAACAATTGGTAACAATTTATTTTAAGTTTAATACTAATACACTAATATAATAAAATATCTTGTCGTTTTATGATTTCAGAATAAAAATAAATTCTAAATCACTATAAGAATTACATTTTTGTGTTTTTCCAAATTATGAATTGCCGTTGATGTACTCAAGGACTGATACCTAGCGATGAATTCAACATCCGTTCTTTGGGTCTGCTCTATTTTTACAGTTTATTGTATAGCTATAGTTTGAAATTCAGAAAATCATCGAAAAGAAGGTAGAAGCAAGGCACATTTATAGGAGGTAGAAGTGACAATTAGCTGTATAAAGTCAGTGCATTGTCCCAATTTGAACTTCTATATCTCAAAAATGGTAAAACCTACGAAAATGTCATAAAGGCCAACCTTGTAGAGAATTTCCACTTCTACAACACTTTTCTTAGTCCCATTTCAATAGGACTTGCGGTTTCCAAGCAGAATCATGAAAACCAAAAAAACTCTAAACATGTGAACTTTGACCCCGATTTATTTAATTTTTCTCATCTATGAATTTTTTAGTTTCAAAATCCGCAAAAACTTCCCAGGTGTAAGCACCTATCATTTAATGTTAGTTCAGGCTCGCCGTGTACATTTTCCAACCATCCTGGATGTTCCAGTGTAGACCAAGATGAAGATTTTTACGTCACGGGCGAATTAAATTGCCATGGACTTGCCTAAGTAAGAAAACAATTATATCGCTGTAAACAGTACCACAGAGAGTAACTTATGCGAAAAATTTGAACTTTTGTGAGGGAGGTACCAGAAGGAACTTAATTTAAGTTTGTGAGAACCAATGTGGACCAATGATTCTCGATCCTTATAGCGCCCATCGGCACTTTTTGGATCTCCGTAGGATGTACTTGCCCATGAAAATAATAATATCGCTGAAACAATACCACAAGGAGGACATTCGATACTGCACTTAAGCAAAACTTATTATTTTTTTTTGAGGGACGTACTTTTGTGATATATACCTATTGTAGTTTAGGAAGAAATTTCCCGAGGTACAAAATTTCAGCCAAATCGGATAAATCGTTCAGTAAATTTAATTGGTGCCGGAAGGGGTTTTTTAGAGCTGTTGAGCCATTACCTCTAAAAGTAAGGACTTGCCCCGAAAAAAGATGTATCGTGTAATAGGTACAATCTTCTAAAAAAATTCAAAGGAATCCAAGAGGTGGTCTTAAACTGCACTTTTGTAAAATTTTGTGTGGAAGGTACACGAAGGAGTGGACCGAAATAGTCCATATTCAAGCCTTATTTATATCTAGAAAGTTATCGTGCGATACATTTTAGCGACACATGTTGAACTTTTGTGGGGGGTGATACAAGAGATTTTTTGCTGGAGATTTGACCTATCACAGCACCCTCGTCTGGTGCTTCTCAGCCATTCTGCAACCACTTTCTGCAAAAAGGTATGCACACCACTGATTATTCCTTTGGAAAATAGGTAATGCCGTAAAAGGTACTATGCACCCTGCAGCAACATATAATTCGGTTGGAAAATGTGACCACATTGAATGCTGCATCAAACTGTGGTTCTATGTTGAAAATGTCGTACAAGGGTCGAATATTTGAAAACAACTTGAAATATCAAGCCCGAGCATTCGCCAGATGTTTATCATATGACGCTAACAACCTCTGAAACTTTGTTTGTTAGAGGTTGGTGCAAAAAGGTAGAAATTGAAATTGACCGTCTAATCTGCCCACGAATTTAAACTGAGCAATATACATAAAAGAACACATCTTGTTCACCTTTGACGAACATGATTGGTCGAACAAAGGAAGTCTCGAACAATAGTCGAACTGTTATCAACCGTGTCACAAGGAAGTGTAAACTGCAAAATAAACGAGTCTCCAAAAGCCTGAAGCATTCGGTGCAACCTTTAACCTTCACCGAATCCCTCCTAATCGCAAATCTCTCAAAAATTACTTTAGTATTTTCACTTAATCCGACAGGAGAGTATTATGTCATTTTACACAATTTCCACTGTCACGAACTTAATCTGTGGTAGAACGTTGGTCTTAAAACCGCTTACACAAAAAATGTAGGTAAGAAAAAAGCAAGTTTTACACGAACGCTTACCCTGATCCTAGTGTATCGCTGTATATGACACTCCGAGCTGACCAGCTGAAACGGAATTTAATACCACAAAGCTAATATAATACCCTCTGCTTCAAGAATATTACATGTCGACACCAAAAGGTATCCAGATTATTCAACTTTCCCTCACTATACTTTGCAAAAAGCATCGTTCAATAGGAAACTCGAAGAGTAAGTTCAGACAAAAATCAGATATGTCAGCCATTTGATATTTGATTTGGTGGGATTTTTTGACACTACTCAGCCTTACAACTACGACTTAAAATAATGATTTTAATGGTTAAGACCATTTCCGTCCTAGACAAATTGGAGTAGATTTAGTCGTGTCCTTTGTACATAATAGTATTGAGTCCAAGTTTAGATCCACTTCTAAGAAACGTTATATCGGTCCACTATTTCTGTTAACCTCCCCCACTAAATTTCCAAATTTTTACAGTTTACAACGATATAATTATGTATTTCCAAGTGGAACGCTACAGCCGTTACCTAAAATAACTAACACCTACTTCACATAATTTCGTAAATTTTTGAGAAAAGGTTCCCAAGTAAAGCTCCTAAAAACCCCACAAACCAAATCCTTGATGCTATTTTATAGATTTTTAGGTAAAACAATTTTTATTCGAGTAGCCGGTCACGAGCATCGCTGGAAGTCAGACATTTGCAATAGACGACAGGTTCGTGGTGGCCTCAATGATTTCAGAAAAATTCGCAACCAGGTCCCCAAATTAAAAATATATAAGTTAACAACTAATACTGTTAGTATCTTTCTGGGTCGGGTAAATGTCATTAGTTGAATAATCACTTCGTTTTGTTATCACATACTGAGGGCAGCATATTTCTGACAAAAAAATCAACTGACACTTTTTTCTGTTGTGTTTTGTTTGAACTCTATGCTATTGTTGTGCCCTATTGTAAAATAATTTTTAATTAGTTTGTCACTTTCACTTCTAAAATATTATAAACAAATTACAGAACACTTTGTTTTATAGAATTTTCACAAAATAATTTATCGCTACTTGCATAATTCAAAGTCAAACACCATGAACGACAGACACTAATTTTGTCACAGTTTTTTTTTGTAATTTCGGTTTAATTTATTAACTCCAATTATGCTCAACTTTCTATGAATTTAAACTCATTCACAGTTTTACATCCATGTTAAACGTTATTTTAAATATATTTTTTTTCTTTTGATAATTGTTTGTGTTTTATATTTTTGAAACTCTTCTTACCGTTATCAATGACGCATCTTCAAGTACATCCGATTTAAGGTTACGACCGCCACCGGCCAAGTTGCCATTGCTCGATAGTAGAACACTGTTCAAAAGATTCTTAAAACTCAACGATGTGTAGCTGCTAAAGGGCGAAAGTATGGTAAAAGCCATTGAACTTCCGAATAGCTGTAAGACCAGTAACGCATACAAGATAATGGCAATTGGCCAAAGGCCGCCACTACGACCAGCATGGCTAGCACGACGACCACGACCACAGCCAAATAGACGATATATAATTTCACTTTTTTTCAATGATTTTCCAGAGCAACGGCAATGTTGGCGGCCATTGATGATAGTTGTTGTAGTAGTGGTTGTCGTGTTGAGGTTTTTCATCATCGTTGTTAGTTTTTCCGTTTATTTTTTAACGACTTTTCTTTCTTCACCTCTTTCTTTGTGTAAACTTTTTTTCCTCTATTTCTTTACAAAAACACAAACTTTTCTTTTAACGGCAAGAAAAACTATGAAGTGGTTAAACGACAACAATCTTGCAAACAAAAAACAAAAACCGACACAACAAACGGCACAATATCTACGTTACTCGATTAGATATTTCATGAAACAATATTCGTTATAAAATGAAACAGCTTTAATAATTTTTCATATAACAAATTTATGCCTTTTGGTTAAAAATTCACTTGGAAAAATATCTTTGATCTATAAAATTGTGTTTCGAAATTTTCTTGTTTTTCAAATTTAAATTTAGTAACGGTCAATGAGGGATTGATTTCTTTGTTTTCATCAGATCTTTGCAGAAGTTTTGGCTTCACTATTTTGTTTTCATTTCATTTTCCTTAAAACATATTTTAAAATTTTCATTTATTTTGTTTTCGATATCTTTCACAACGTTTTGCGAACGTTTGTTTCAGATGTTTGCTTGTTTTATTTTTATCCGCTTTGAAAAATCCACCGTTTGCTATTACGACTGCTCTTCATGAGCTCTCAGCGTTGACTGTTATTTCTTGGCGATCGTGTTTAAGCCAAGCTTTGGTTTTATTTACACCTGTTTTGTTTTTGTTTAGATTTTGTGGTTTGTCAAACAACCAACACAGCCAACGATGCTTTACAATGGGGAGCGCAAAAGATCTCCACAACATGTTGGGGCCAACTGCATGTAGTTCGCATCATACCGAAATTTGG
This sequence comes from Musca autumnalis, assembly GCF_047663935.1. Lineage (NCBI taxonomy): Eukaryota > Metazoa > Arthropoda > Insecta > Diptera > Muscidae > Musca > Musca autumnalis. The sequence continues at coordinate 202,641,639 of NW_027411755.1, forward strand.
TTTGAAACAACAAAACATGAATAATTGAAAAAAAAAAATGTTGCAATGCGGCGGTTCGATTTTGGGTATTCTGACGATCTGAATGCAATAACTAGTTTTGTTGGTTTGTTTGGTGTTGCTTATGTGATTTCCGGTTTTCCATACTTCTTAATATGGAGTAACACTGACTGCTATGTGTTAATGCAGCGGACACTGACCTTGACCTCATTTCTTAAATTTTTTGGGGACAAGAAATGATGCTAATGGAATATTTTGGAAGGAAAGTATAAAGAACATAAACTGTGTAGGATATTTGAGTTATTATGCGTTTTTATAATTGTTAAGGGTTTATACTAATCTACTGCTTGTGCTAATTTATATTTCCCGAAAGGGGGTAAACATATAGGTACAATGTAATACAATCGGACTTCTCTAAAACATTGGGAAATGACGAATTATTATGTTAGAGACAGAGGAAGAGAGAGACTGCTGAATTTCCGTTGGAGCTGTGTAAAAAAACGTTTCAGAAAATTTTCTATTGTAGAGTTTTACGATTTCTGAGTAATCAAAATCAACCATAACATCGAAAATGGCATGATTTCAAATATTCAAAAGGACTACACACTCAAACAAACATGGTCGCTTGCAGAGAAGCGCTTATGGTCTCAATCCCGAAGCCTGGATCTGATGCTCGATATGTGGAAATAATAGACGATTTTTCCAAAGCCTTTGGTACCGTTCGTTATTCGGATTCAATGACTTAAGCATGGTGGGAAGCTTCCTCAGGGATAGAAAATTCTGTATAAGAGTCACTTTTTAGAAAAAAAAGATAAAATATGAAATATAAAAATATAAAATATGAACTCTATATAAATAAAAATCAAATGTCGTTCGTGGGTAATGACATCAGTGCCTCATCGAAATAATGGTTTTAGACCGACCCCAAGTATGTTTGGACGAAATGTGTTTCAGATAATTTGGAGTTGATTTAGTCATGTCCGTCCGTCTGTCTGCCTGGCTGGTGCGCACGATAACTCTCGAACGGATCAACCGATTCGGTCCAAAATTTGGATTTCGTAATATTTTGTACAAACTTTGTTTTAATTCGAAGATGGGGTATATCGGTCCACTCCTTCCGGTACCTTCCCCACAAAAGTTCGGAAATGTTCGGAAATTTGTGCGCACGATAACTCTTGAAGGAAGTAACCGATTTGGTCCATACTTTGCACATCGTGAAATTTCTACCACACTTAGATGAGGTTCCAATATGGACTCAAGCGGTCCTTCGGTTAACACAAAATTTCGGAAAAGTTCAGTTTAGGACCTGCTCTCGAATCGCTTTGATTTTTGTTGTAGCAACTTTTATTCACTCTCCCCCATACCACAGTGGTGGCACTTACATGGGAAGGTGTGACAAAAATACTTCTAGATAACATATCGAACTGAAATTTTTAGCAATAGGCTGTTCAACCAAATTTGCTGTAATCCGGTACCAGAAGTTATTATTGCATAGTGAGGTTCCCCACGAAAAATGGTCAGTATTGGTCCATGAATTAGTTTACTCCCCATATGATTTATATATCGATTTATTTGGGCATATGTCAACCAAATATTCTAACCGAATAGGTTTTAAGAATGAGCTCAGAGTTCAGAACACCACCTTATAAAGAAATTTTATATCGGTCCACTTTTGACTACATCCTTCATATAGGGTTGCCATACTTTTTCGGTACTTTATAAGCTTTAATCACCTTTTTCTGCAGAATTACTTGTAATAATGTATTTTTAGTCCTCAGTGCAGGGAAAATCTCCACGTTTTGGCGTGGCCCAACATTAGGGTGTCCCAAGAAAGGAAAATTATTTGTTGAAGCGAACACACCCAAAACTTTGTCTTTTTCTTTCACGAGTTTCCAATGACAATAGAAATCTCTAATAGTACAAAAACATTATATTGAACATAGATATAAGAAAGATAATAAAAATAATTTAAAAAATGCAAAAAATATAAATTCAGCAACTAAAAAAGGGAGTTAAACTTTTGGTCATAACTGCCAAAACCGCAAATTTCCGCAAGAAGTCTATACAGTTTTGAAATCTACAGGCGCTAGGCTATAATTTGGTACTAGTGGCCATTTGTGCGAATTTTTGGAAAGTAACTAAAACTTTAAGGAAATTCATACATTTATATTAAATATTTTAATTTTGACCAATATTATAACCATATAACTAGCAATTTAGAGGAATTTTCATAATTAGAAAAATGAAGCTAAGACAATTTACTAAATGTTTCAACTTAAGTTAAGGCGTTTATAATGGTCGTTAGTTTCATAAATTCGCTTAGAATATAACTATTTTTTCTCATTCTTAAATCCATTTTTTCTTCAAAATTAGTCATGTTTGTGAAACTTTTTCTCCTTAAGAACCGCGAAAACTGGAAAAAATGAGTTGAGTTTCGAAAAATTTGGAATGTTTTGAAGCGATTTGCATCTTTAAACGATGACATGAATTTTTTGATTTTTGTCGTTGCGGGCATCCACTGTGCATACGAAGGAACAAGTTTCATCAGGGACAAGTCCATAATTCCTAATAAAATAGCCTGAAAGTTGAAAAACCCCATATGACACCATGTGTAGTGGTCGGAGCGCAAGATAACTCTCGAACAGATGGCGGTTTCGATCCAAAATGTGGCATTCGTAATATTTTGTGCAAACTTAATTTAAGTTCGAAGATAAGCCATATCGGTCCACTCCTACAGGTACCTCTCCTACAAAAGTTCAAAAATGTTGGGAAAAGTTGTGCGCACGATAACTCTTGAAGGGAGTGGCCGATTTGGTCCATACTTCACATATCCTAATATGTCTACCATATATAGATCAGGTTCGGATAGGGACTATATTTGTCCACTGCATCCGGTACCTACCACACAAATTTTCGTTCACTTTAAGACCTGCTATCGAATCACTTTGATTTGGGTTGAAGCAACTTAAATTCGCTGCCACAATTACGATGGTAAACGCTTTTCAAGAGGCAAGTCCATACTTCTTGAGAAATCAGCCCGAAAGGTGTAAAAAGCCCCTATGGCACTCCCATGGTCTATGTCGGTCCATTCCTTTAAGTACCTCCTCCGCAACATTTTTTTCGGTTCATACGCCCAAAATTTTGAAACCCCCTAAATACATAAGTTTTTTGGGGAAAAAAGTGTTTCAATTTACATAGGCTGAGGGTATATCTCTGTCGGCAAAGTCGACTGATACTTTTTTACATGTTTTTTGCAGGGAATATTTGACACGCCCACTTTTTCCAATTTTCAATTCTAATCTTTTCTACAAAAACTACTGAACTGATTTTCCTGAAATTGTCAAGGAGTTTACATCGATGGCCCACGGTGAAAATAGTCTACATATTTTGTTGAATTTCGGAAGGGGCGTGGTACTTCACCTATACCCTATTTCTTTAAAAACGCTATATCTATATAAATAAAAATCAAATGTCGTTCGTTGGTAATGACATCAGTTGGAACGGCTGGACCGATTTCGATAATTCTTTTTTTAAATGTTCATCATAACCCAACTTAAGTTTTTATGCAAAGAAAATTTGACCACGCCCACTTTTACGCCCACATTTTTCAATTTTAATCTTTTCTACAAAAACTACTAAACTGATTTTCCTGAAATTGTCATGGTATGTACAGCGATGGCCCCCGGTGAAAATAGGCAACATATTTTGTTGAAATCCGGAAGGGCGGGGTACTCTATTTCTTTTAAAACGCTATATTTATATAAATAAAACTCAAATGTCGTTCGGCTAGAACGATTTGGATAATTTGTTTAAATGTTCGTCATAAACCAGTTTAAGTTTTTATGCACAAAAATTTAAGCACGCCCACTTTTTTCAATTTTAATATTTTCTTCAAAAACTACCGAACTGATTTTCCTGAAATTGTCTGGGAACGTACAGCGATTGCCCCCGGTGAAAATAGGCTACATATTTTGTTGAATTTGGGAATAGGATATAGGGTTAGTACCCCAACCCTATATCCTATTTCTTTAAAATCACTATACATATATATGGAGTGTCAATGAGAGCCGTACCTAAAATATTCTGAGCGGCATTTGTGCAGAAGTGTCGAAGTGCTCTACGAAGATAGTCCTCAATCGATTTGACTGAAGACATGTCATCTCAAAAATAAGCTAATGCAACAGTGAACAAAGATATAACGCTAATTCCTGATGGCTTACAGGGTCTCTAGCAAAATATTCATCACGCCATAACGCGAAAGTTCGACTCACGACGTATCTGTCCTTCGGGGTTCTGAATATACTTACCAAGGACTTTCATCCCCAAAAGGAATTATCTCTGACCCCAACATTTGTGTTCACAGTGTAATTAGATCGCTTTAGGAAAAAACAGGGACATGGACTATAATAAACCCTAAACAGTAACAAAGGGCGAAAAATCCGACAAAGTCCGTAAGAAAAAAAGAAAGGTTACAGACAAGATCTGTTGATAAATTTAAAATCCTCCTTGTTTTGGCAATGGACCGAAGAAGTGCGGTAAAAGAAGAGAGGGTGACGTAGGGGATGGAAGATACCAAGGAACGGTCCTGACCGGTTTTAACATGGCAAAGCCCAGGATTTATCTTGGTCCCTCTTTCATCTCAAGTGGACACTGACCTCCCCGTGGTGTCACCTGGGGAACTGCCTTTAACACCCGTGAAAGGTAGTGACCTAACATGTGGGTTAGTAACCCTCCCCTAGAAAAAACATCCTACTATGAAAAAACGAAAGAAAAGAAAAACAAACGTTTTAAGGAGCATGATCTGCGAATCTGCACCTGGAATGTTCGCACTCTTTATGGAGAAGGTGCAGTCTTCGCATTGGCAGACGTTCTTGAAAAGTACAAGGCCGATATTACTGCCATACAGGAAATACGATGGATTGGGAAAGGCGTCACAACAACACCTAAAGGTGACGCACTGTATTATAGCTGCCATGACGTAAAGCATGAGTTTGGTTGCGGATTCGTAGTTAGTCGGAGACTAAAACATCTGGTATCCAGCTTCACCCCAGTGAATGAAAGACTTGCTGCAAATCGAATAAAAGCTAAATTTTTCAACATCAGCTTTATTTGCGCTTATGCTCCCACTGAAGAAAAGGACTAACAGACCAAAGATATATTTTACGAGCGCTTAGAAGAAACATATGACCGTTGCCCTGCCCATGACATTGAAATCATTCTAGGCGATTTTAATGCCAAAATTGGAAAGCAGAATATCTTTGGCCCAACAGTCGGGAAATTCCGTCTCCACAGTGAAACATCTGACAATGGTATGAGGCTGATAGACTTTGCAGCTGCAAAAAACATGGTATGTAGTTAGCAGTACCAGATTTAATCATCTCGATATTCATAAGGGCACCTGGCTGTCTCCAGATCAGAAAACAAGAAATCAAATTGATCATGTTGTGATAGATGGAAGACATTCATCGAGCGTGTTGGATGTACGATCGTTCCGAGGCGCAAACATTGATTCGGACCACTACCTTGTTGCAGCAAAGGTACGCACCCGCTTAAACGTAGCAAACAAAGTACGAACAGACACAACACGATAGTTAGACATCGGTAAGCTGCAATCACAACAGATAGCCACCGCATATTCCACTCAACTAGCCCAATTGCTTAATCAAAGCACTCCTTATCCCGATAACATATCAGCGCAATGTCAAATCATTGCCCACTCACAGCCGCAAAAGTCATACTTGGATACCAGAGACCTCCACCAAGGAATCCATGGTATGATCAGGAGTGTCGTGCTGCCACCGAAGAGAAAAATGCGGCATATAGGGCTACTCTACAATCCGTAGCAACGCGTAACGCACGAGAGAGATACAGGGAGAAAAGGAGAGAGGAGAAACGTCTTTTCCGCAGGAAAAAGAGAGAGATGGAAATGCAGGAGTGCGAAAAAAATCGAGATATACAGGAGCCGGAATGAAGTCCGAAAATTCTACCAAAGAGTCAAGCATCAAACTGATGACTTTGGTACAGGCACATCCTCCTGTAGAGACCAGCAAGGTAATTTAGTAACTGATACAGATAGTGTAGTCAGGATATGGAAAGAACATTTTTCAAAACTGTTGGTATCCAATAACAGCGAAGACGACGAAGATACCACAATCCCAAAAGATGGTATGTATACCGCCCAGCCAAGATGAGGTAAAGGCAGCAATAAATCGGCTGAAGAATAATAAGGCAGCAGGAGCCGATGGCTTACCAGCCGAGCTGTTCAAAACCGGAGGCGACACGCTGATAAGGTGTATTCATCAGCTAGGTAGCACCATCTGGCAGGAAGAACGAATACCCGACGATTGGAACTTGAGTACCGTCCACAAGAAGGGAGATAAGACTGTATGCTCTAACTATAGGGGCATAAGTCTACTCCCTATTGCCTACAAGATCGTGTCAGGGATATTGTGCGAACGACTAAAGCCTATGGTCAACGAGATAATTGGACCATACCAATGCGGCTTTAGACCTGGCAAGTCCACCATTGACCAGATATTTACCCTGCGGCAAATCCTGGAGAAGATCCAAGAGATGCAGATCGACACCTACCTCCTTTTTGTCGATTATAAAGCAACCTTCGACAGCCCGCTGCGTTCAAAGGTATTCCAAGCCATGTCTGAATTTGGTATCCCCGCAAAGCTCATCCGGCTTTGCAAAATGACTTTAACTGACACGAGTCCTCAGTTAAAATAGGAAAGAACCTCTCCGAAGAGTTTGGTACCAAAAGAGGTTTCAGACAAGGAAACAGCCTTTCGTGTGATCTCTTAAACATCCTGCTGGAAAAGGTTATACGAGAGGCAAACGTCAAAAGAAATGGCACAATCTACACCAATAGTCACATGTTCCTTGCTTATGCTGATGATATAGACATCATAGGCCGATCAGTAAAAGAAGTAACCGATACCTTTATGAAGGTCGAAGGAGAATCTGCTAAAGCGGGTGTGGCGGTAAACGGTGAGAAGACCAAGTTGATGGTGTCGACGCGCAATGCGTCCATTGAGCGCGGACCGACTATGGAAGTTGGTTCCTATAGTATTGAGGTAGTAAAAGACTTCGTCTACCTCGGCACCTCCGTAAACACAACAAACGACATCAGTTGTGAAATAAAAAGAAGAATTGTATTGGCCAACAGATGCTACTTTGGTTTAAGTAAGCAGTTTAAAAACAAAGCCACATCTCGTCAAACAAAAATAACGCTCTACAAAACACTGATACTACCCATGCTGATGTATTGCTCCGAAGCCTTGGTACTTGCGCAAGCAGACATGCCAGTGCTTGGTGTGTTTGAGAGAAAAATTCTTCGAAAGATCTACGGACCAATCTGCGTTGACAGTGAATATCGACGTCGACATCAATGTTGTTGAACGTATCGAGATGCAGCGATTGCGTTGGCTAGGCCATATCATAAAAATGAGCGATGATGAACCCGCTAAAAAGGTGTATAAACACGGACCGCTTGGCGGTGCACGCAGATGGCGCAAACAAGTGGATGATGAGATGAAAAGGCGCGGTATTCCAGAAAGCGAAGCAACAAATAGAGAGAATTTGAGATCTTTTCTTAGTTCGGCCTATAGAACAAATGTTCTGTAATGGGTCAGCTAAGTAAGTAAGCATTTTTTATAAAAAATAACTTTTTCTTAAAACTTATAGTTTGTCCGGAATCGAGTGTCCGTTTAAACGGACAGTGGCAAAATCCACTAGCGTACATTTGTATGGGAAATTGATGTTTACAAATATTTTTACTTTATACTTCATTTTTAGTTGTGTGCACAAAGGCAAATATTTTATATTTTTAAAGATATCCTCTATCTACTTCATCTTATAAAATATTTTCCATCGTACGCGCTAAAAAAAACTGCAAATTTACTTTATCCATAATTGTAAAAACACCCATTTCCCATACAAAATTACGGTAGTGGATTTTGCCACTGCCCGTTTAAACGGACAGCTAATTTTGCCGTGTAATACAGAATAATTCTTGCATTGTATTCGCAATTTATGCATTTAGAATAATACTTTCATATCTTTTCTAACTTTTATGTGTTGTATAAGTGTAAAACGCCTGTTAGACTATGAACTTATACTATGTCAATCCCATACAATATACGTCAAATAAAATCCAGTGGATTTAGAAGTACGATTTATTTGACGTATATACTATGCAATTGACATTTGAAATCGAGTGGATTTATAAATCTAAACGTACTATAACTTACGAATAGAGTTATTTTTGAAACCAGATCGCGTTAAACTTCGCAGGTCAAATGTTACTTTATGAACGAGAAAGGACTGACATATGAGTAAACAATTAGAAAATACCAAAATACTGTTTTTACCTGCACGGCTAGAGGCTTTAAGTGGATTAAAACCCATTACGACGGGCCAGCAATGCGGTCTGCTATTAAATATAAAATTAATTAAAAAATAATAGAATGTGTTAAGTTGTTTTTATTTAACAATCTTTTATCTACAAGCATTAGTCTGTTGAATAATAATTTAAATACGTTAGGAGTCTTATCCCATATTGTCTTGTTGTCCATCCCCCTTTTCTGATCAGCTTCTGTTGCATTATGCTTAATTATAGAACCGAACATATGCTTCCTTTAATTTCTTTAATTCGGCATTGCCAAAAAAATTTAACTCCATCTGTAGTTATCTGTTATAACGCCACTCACCTCTTTAACACAGTTATTGATCTTTTGGACCTATTTATTATTTTAGAGCTACTGTTTACCATTTAAAATAAAACCAAACTGAATTAAACTAATTTTAATTTCCATTTTTTGTTTTATTTTATAAATACAACTAAATCATAATTATAGACTACGTAAATTACCAGCAACAGTTAGGCACCCATCATCATAATCCGCATATGGAAATTGTCATTTTAAACGCCCCATAATAATAAAAATGCACATTTACAAAACATAATTGCGTGTGTGTGTGTTTGTTATTGTTGGCTTACACTGCTCATTGTGCCGCTTTATGCGGTTCAACATTGGCATTACCATAAATTAAACAATTCTCCAAGCGCACTGACTGGTCGACAACCGACGACCATCCATCCTACAAACGATTTATGAATATGCAAATCGGCCAAATCGTTTATTATTATAAAATATTATAAAAGCCGGAATTATTATTGTGCAAATTAACACTACAAAAACCAACAACAGCAATAACCACCACACCGCACAACAACAACAGCCACAATCAGACAAACGTACGAACGAACAATCAGCATGACAATAGTCGTAAAATGTAGCCAAATTATATGGTGCATACCCTTGGTTTTAGCGATCGGTTTAGGAGAAGGGGACTACAACTAGCGCGAATTGTTGGTCTAGTTGGTCGGTGTTTAGTGGGAAATGACAAATGCACCCGAAACACGAAAAAAATTGGATACAACACAACCAAAACAATAATAAAAACATGTTTGACCCATTGGCTTGAATATTTTACGAGGACGTCAAGACTCCGACCGACAAAAGAGATAAGCAATAAATGAACGACAATGACAACAGCGCAAAACCCCCAAATAAAAAACGATCTACCAAGCAATAATGCAACTTGTTGGCCATCATTATGATGGGGATGAGATCTGTAATCTGGTAATACCAGTTGGCAGACACAAGTTTGTTATGATTCAAAAATCAGCTGTTATTTTAATGTACCTTGTGACTGCTAAAGGTTGACGATGACCGGACAGAGTTGTGCCAAATGAACTACTACTTAACTATGCAATTCCAATGGTCCACCTCATTTTTATGAAAAATATTATTTTAAAAATCCACGATTATTGCCCTGAAAGTCCCTCAAAAATATTATTTTAAAAATCCACGATTATTGCCCTGAAAGTCCCTCAAAAATATTATTTTAAAAATCCACGATTATTGCCCTGAAAGTCCCTCAAAAATATTATTTTAAAAATCCGCGATTATTGCATTGAAAGTGCCTCAAAAATATTATTTAAAAAATCCACGATTATTGCCCTGAAAGAACCTCAAAAATATTATTTTAAAGATCCACGATTATTGCCCTGAAAGTGCTTCAAAAAAATTATTTTAAATATCAACGATTATTGCCCAGAAAGTCCTTCAAACATATTATTTAAAAAATCCACGATTATTGCCCAGAAAGTCCTTCAAACATATTATTTAAAAAATCCACGATTATTGCCCAGGAAGTCCTTCAAAAATATTATTTTAAAAATCCACGATTATTGCCCTGAAAGTGCCTCAAAAATATTATTTTAAAAATCCACGATTATTGCCCTGAAAGTGCCTCAAAAATATTATTTTAAAAATCCACGATTATTGCCCTGAAAGTGCCTCAAAAATATTATTTTAAAAATCCACGATTATTGCCCTGAAAGTGCCTCAAAAATATTATTTTAAAAATCCACGATTATTGCCCTGAAAATGCCTCAAAAATATTATTTTAAAAATCCACGATTATTGCCCTGAAAGTGCTTCAAAAATATTATTTTAAAAATCCACGATTATTGCCCTGAAAGTCCCTCAAAAGTTTTTATTTTAAAAATCCACGATTATTGCCCTGAAAGACCCTCAAAAATATTATTTTAAAAATCCACGATTATTGCCCTGAAAGTCCCTCAAAAATATTATTATAAAAATCCACCATTATTGCCCTGAAAGTCCCTCAAAAACATTATTTTAAAAATCCACAATTATTTCCCTGAAAGTGCCTCAAAAGTATTATTTTAAAAATCAACGATTATTGCCCAGAAAGTTGCTCAAAAATATTATTTTAAAAATCCACGATTATTGCCCTGAAAGTCCCTCAAAAATATTATTTTAAAAATTTACAATTATTGCCCAGAAAGTCCCTCAAAAATATTATTTTAAAAATTCACGATTATTGCCCTGAAAGTGCCTCAAAAATATTATTTTAAAAATCCACAATTATTTCCCTGACAGTCCATCAAAAATATTATTTTGAAAATCCACGATTGTTGCCCTGAAAGTCCCTCAAAAATATTATTTGAAAAATCCACAGTTATTGCAATGAATGTCCCTCAAAAATATTATTTTAAAAATCCACAGTTATTGCAATGAATGTCCCTCAAAAATATTATTTTAAAAATCCACGATTATTGCCCTGAAAGTCCCTCAAAAATATTATTTGAAAAGTCCACGATTATTGCCCTGAAAGTCCCTCAAAAATATTATTTTAAAAATCCACGATTATTGCCCTGAAAGTCCCTTAAAAATATTATTTTAAAAATCCACGATTATTGCCCTGAAAGTGCCTCAAAAATATTATTTTAAAAATCCACGATTATTGCCCTGAAAGTCCCTCAAAAATATTATTTTAAAAATCCACGATTATTGCCCTGAAAGTCCCTGAAAAATATTATTTTAAAAATCCACGATTGTTGCCCTGAAAGTCCCTCAAATATATTATTTTAAAAATCCACGATTATTGCCCTGAAAGTCCCTCAAAAATATTATTTTAAAAATCCACGATTATTGCCCTGAAAGTCCCTCAAAAATATTATTTTAAAAATCCACGATTATTGCCCTGAAAGTCCCTCAAAAATATTATTTTAAAAAATATTATTTTAAAAATCCACGATTATTGCCCTGAAAGTCCCTCAAATATATTATTTTAAAAATCCACGATTATTGCCCTGAAAGTCCCTCAAAAATATTATTTTAAAAATCCACGATTATTGCCCTGAAAGTCCCTCAAAAATATTATTTTAAAAATCCACGATTATTGCCCTGAAAGTCCCTCAAAAATATTATTTTAAAAATTTACAATTATTGCCCAGAAAGTCCCTCAAAAATATTATTTTAAAAATTCACGATTATTGCCCTGAAAGTGCCTCAAAAATATTATTTTAAAAATCCACAATTATTTCCCTGACAGTCCATCAAAAATATTATTTTGAAAATCCACGATTGTTGCCCTGAAAGTCCCTCAAAAATATTATTTGAAAAATCCACAGTTATTGCAATGAATGTCCCTCAAAAATATTATTTTAAAAATCCACAGTTATTGCAATGAATGTCCCTCAAAAATATTATTTTAAAAATCCACGATTATTGCCCTGAAAGTCCCTCAAAAATATTATTTGAAAAGTCCACGATTATTGCCCTGAAAGTCCCTCAAAAATATTATTTTAAAAATCCACGATTATTGCCCTGAAAGTCCCTTAAAAATATTATTTTAAAAATCCACGATTATTGCCCTGAAAGTGCCTCAAAAATATTATTTTAAAAATCCACGATTATTGCCCTGAAAGTCCCTCAAAAATATTATTTTAAAAATCCACGATTATTGCCCTGAAAGTCCCTGAAAAATATTATTTTAAAAATCCACGATTGTTGCCCTGAAAGTCCCTCAAATATATTATTTTAAAAATCCACGATTATTGCCCTGAAAGTCCCTCAAAAATATTATTTTAAAAATCCACGATTATTGCCCTGAAAGTCCCTCAAAAATATTATTTTAAAAATCCACGATTATTGCCCTGAAAGTCCCTCAAAAATATTATTTTAAAAATCCACGATTATTGCCCTGAAAGTCCCTCAAAAATATTATTTTAAAAAATATTATTTTAAAAATCCACGATTATTGCCCTGAAAGTCCCTCAAATATATTATTTTAAAAATCCACGATTATTGCCCTGAAAGTCCCTCAAAAATATTATTTTAAAAATCCACGATTATTGCCCTGAAAGTCCCTCAAAAATATTATTTTAAAAATCCACGATTATTGCCCTGAAAGTCCCTCAAAAATATTATTTTAAAAATCCACGATTATTGCCCTGAAAGTCCCTAAAATATTTTCTTTTAAAAATCCACGATTATTGCCCTGAAAGTCCCTCAAAAATATTATTTTAAAAATCCACCATTATTGCCCTGAAAGTCCCTCAAAAACATTATTTTAAAAATCCACGATTATTGCCCTGAAAGTGCCTCAAAAATATTATTTTAAAAATCCAAGATTATTGCCCTGAAAGTCCCTCAAAAATATTATTTTAAAAATCCACGATTATTGCCCTGAAAGTGCCTCAAAAATATTATTTTAAAAATCCAAGATTATTGCCCAAAAAGTGCCTCAAAAATATTATTTTAAAAATCCACTATTATTGCCCTGAAAGTCCCTCAAAAATATTATTTTAAAAATCCACGATTATTGCCCTGAAAGTCCCTCAAAAATATTATTTTAAAAATCCACGATTATTGCCCTGAAAGTTCCTCAAAAATATTATTTTAAAAATCCATGATTAATGCCCTGAAAGTGCCTCAAAAATATTATTTTAAAAATCCACGATTATTGCCCTGAAAGTGCCTCAAAAATATTATTTTAAAAATCCACGATTATTGTCCTGAAAGTCCCTCAAAAATATTATTTTAAAAATCCACGATTATTGCCCTGAAAGTCCCTCAAAAATATTATTTTAAAAATCCACGATTGTTGCTCTGAAAGTCCCTCAAAAATATTATTTACAAATCCACGATTATTGCCCTGAAAGTCCCTGAAAAATATTATTTTAAAAATCCACTATTATTGCCCTAAATATCCCTGAAAAATATTATTTTAAAAATCCACTATTATTGCCCTAAATATCCCTGAAAAATATTATTTTAAAAATCCACGATTATTGCCCTGAAAGTCCCTCAAAAATATTATTTTAAAAATCCACGATTATTGCCCTGAAAGTCCCTCAAAAATATTATTTTAAAAATCCACGATTATTGCCCTGAAAGTCCCTCAAAAATATTATTTTAAAAATCCACGATTATTGCCCTGAAAGTCCCTCAAAAATATAATTTTAAAAATCCACGATTATTGCCCTGAAAGTCCCTCAAAAATATTATTTTAAAAATCCACGATTATTGCCCTGAAAGTCCCTCAAAAATATTATTTTAAAAATCCACGATTATTGCCCTGAAAGTCCCTCAAAAATATATTTTTAAAAATCCACGATTATTGCCCTGAAAGTCCCTCAAAAATATAATTTTAAAAATCCACGGTTATTGCCCTGAAAGTCCCTCAAAAATATTATTTTAAAAATCCACGATTATTGCCCTGAAAGTCCCTCAAAAATATTATTGTAAAAATCCACGATTATTGCCCTGAAAGTCCCTCAAATATATAATTTTAAAAATCCACGATTATTGCCCTGAAAGTCCCTCAAAAATATTATTTTAAAAATCCACGATTATTGCCCTGAAAGTCCCTCAAAAATATTATTTTAAAAATCCACGATTATTGCCCTGAAAGTCCCTAAAAAATATTATTTTAAAAATCCACGATTATTGCCCTGAAAGTCCCTTTAAAATATTATTTAAAAAATCCACGATTATTGCCCTGAAAGTCCCTCAAAAATATTATTTTAAAAATCCACGATTATTGCCCTGAAAGTCCCTAAAAAATATTATTTTAAAAATCCACGATTATTGCCCTGAAAGTCCCTTTAAAATATTATTTAAAAAATCCACGATTATTGCCCTGAAAGTCCCTCAAAAATATTATTTTAAAAATCCACGATTATTGCCCTGAAAGTCCCTCAAAAATATTATTTTAAAAATCCACGATTATTGCCCTGAAAGTCCCTCAAAAATATTATTTTAAAAATCCACGATTATTGCCCTGAAAGTCCCTCAAAAATATTATTTTAAAAATCCACGATTATTGCCCTGAAAGTCCCTCAAAAATATTATTTTAAAAATCCACGATTATTGCCCTGAAAGACCCTCAAAAATATTATTTTAAAAATCCACGATTATTGTCCTGAAAGTCCCTCAAAAATATTATTTTAAAAATCCACGATTATTGCCCTGAAAGTCCCTCAAAAATATTATTTTAAAAATCCACGATTATTGCCCTGAAAGTCCCTCAAAAATATTATTTTAAAAATCCACGATTATTGCCCTGAAAGTCCCTCAAAAATATTATTTTAAAAATCCACGATTATTGCCCTGAAAGTCCCTCAAAAATATTATTTTAAAAATCCACGATTATTGCCCTGAAAGTTCCTCAAAAATATTATTTTAAAAATCCATGATTAATGCCCTGAAAGTGCCTCAAAAATATTATTTTAAAAATCCACGATTATTGTCCTGAAAGTCCCTCAAAAATATTATTTTAAAAATCCACGATTATTGTCCTGAAAGTCCCTCAAAAATATTATTTTAAAAATCCACGATTATTGCCCTGAAAGTCCCTCAAAAATATTATTTTAAAAATCCACGATTGTTGCTCTGAAAGTCCCTCAAAAATATTATTTACAAATCCACGATTATTGCCCTGAAAGTCCCTGAAAAATATTATTTTAAAAATCCACTATTATTGCCACAAATATCCCTGAAAAATATTATTTTAAAAATCCACGATTATTGCCCTGAAAGTCCCTCAAAAATATTATTTTAAAAATCCACGATTATTGCCCTGAAAGTCCCTCAAAAATATTATTTTAAAAATCCACGATTATTGCCCTGAAAGTCCCTCAAAAATATTATTTTAAAAATCCACGATTATTGCCCTGAAAGTCCCTCAAAAATATTATTTTAAAAATCCACGATTATTGCCCTGAAAGTCCCTCAAAAATATTATTTTAAAAATCCACGATTATTGCCCTGAAAGTCCCTCAAAAATATTATTTTAAAAATCCACGATTATTGCCCTGAAAGTCCCTCAAAAATATTATTTTAAAATTCCACGATTATTGCCCTGAAAGTCCCTCAAAAATATTATTTTAAAAATCCACGATTATTGCCCTGAAAGTCCCTCAAAAATATTATTTTAAAAATCCACGATTATTGCCCTGAAAGTCCCTCAAAAATATTATTTTAAAATTCCACGATTATTGCCCTGAAAGTCCCTCAAAAATATTATTTTAAAAATCCACGATTATTGCCCTGAAAGTCCCTCAAAAATATTATTTTAAAAATCCACGATTATTGCCCTGAAAGTCCCTCAAAAATATTATTTTAAAAATCCACGATTATTGCCCTGAAAGTCCCTCAAAAATATTATTTTAAAAATCCACGATTATTGCCCTGAAAGTCCATCAAAAATATTATTTTAAAATTCCACGATTATTGTTCTGAAAGTCCCTCAAAAATATTATTTTAAAAATCCACGATTATTGCCCTGAAAGTCCCTCAAAAATATTATTTTAAAAATCCACGATTATTGCCCTGAAAGTCCATCAAAAATATTATTTTAAAAATCCACGATTATTGCCCTGAAAGTCCCTCAAAAATATTATTTTAAAAATCCACGATTATTGCCCTGAAAGTCCCTCAAAAATATTATTTTAAAAATCCACGATTATTGCCCTGAAAGTCCCTCAAAAATATTATTTTAAAAATCCACGATTATTGCCCTGAAAGTCCCTCAAAAATATTATTTTAAAAATCCACGATTATTGCCCTGAAAGTCCCTCAAAAATATTATTTTAAAAATCCACGATTATTGCCCTGAAAGTCCCTCAAAAATATTATTTTAAAAATCCACGATTATTGCCCTGAAAGTCCCTCAAAAATATTATTTTAAAAATCCACGATTATTGCCCTGAAAGTCCCTCAAAAATATTATTTTAAAAATCCACGATTATTGCCCTGAAAGGCCCTCAAAAATATTATTTTAAAAATCCACGATTATTGCCCTGAAAGTCCCTCAAAAATATTATTTTAAAAATCCACGATTATTGCCCTGAAAGTCCCTCAAAAATATTATTTTAAAAATCCACGATTATTGCCCTGAAAGCCCCTCAAAAATATTATTTTAAAAATCCACGATTATTGCCCTGAAAGTCCCTCAAAAATATTATTTTAAAAATCCACGATTATTGCCCTGAAAGTCCCTCAAAAATATTATTTTAAAAATCCACGATTATTGCCCTGAAAGTCCCTCAAAAATATTATTTTAAAAACCCACGATTATTGCCCTGAAAGTCCCTCAAAAATATTATTTTAAAAATCCACGATTATTGCCCTGAAAGTCCTCAAAAATATTATTTTAAAAATCCACGATTATTGCCCTGAAAGTCCCTTTAAAATATTATTTAAAAAATTACCGATTATTGCCCTGAAAGTCCCTTTAAAAAATTACCGATTATTGCCCTGAAAGTCCCTCAAAAATATTATTTAAAAAATCCACGATTATTGCCCTGAAAGTCCCTCAAAAATATTATTTAAAAAATCCACGATTATTGCCCTTAAAGTCCCTCAAAATATTATTTTAAAAATCCACGATTATTGCCCTGAAAGTCCCTCAAAAATATTATTTAAAAAATCCACGACTATTGTTCTGAAAGTCTCCCAAAAATATTATTTTAAAAATCCACGATTATTGCCCTGAAAGTCCCTCAAAAATATTATTTTAAAAATCCACGATTATTGCCCTGAAAGTCCATCAAAAATATTATTTTAAAAATCCACGATTATTGCCCTGAAAGTCCCTCAAAAATATTATTTTAAAAATCCACGATTATTGCCCTGAAAGTCCCTCAAAAATATTATTTTAAAAATCCACGATTATTGCCCTGAAAGTCCCTCAAAAATATTTTTTTAAAATCCACGATTATTGCCCTGAAAGTCTCTCAAAAATATTATTTTAAAAATCCACGATTATTGCCCTGAAAGTCCCTCAAAAATATTATTTTAAAAATCCACGATTATTGCCCTGAAAGCCCCTCAAAAATATTATTTTAAAAATCCACGATTATTGCCCTGAAAGTCCCTCAAAAATATTATTTTAAAAATCCACGATTATTGCCCTGAAAGTCCCTCAAAAATATTATTTTAAAAATCCACGATTATTGCCCTGAAAGTCCCTCAAAAATATTATTTTAAAAACCCACGATTATTGCCCTGAAAGTCCCTCAAAAATATTATTTTAAAAATCCACTATTATTGCCCTGAAAGTCCTCAAAAATATTATTTTAAAAATCCACGATTATTGCCCTGAAAGTCCCTTTAAAATATTATTTAAAAAATTACCGATTATTGCCCTGAAAGTCCCTTTAAAAAATTACCGATTATTGCCCTGAAAGTCCCTCAAAAATATTATTTAAAAAATCCACGATTATTGCCCTGAAAGTCCCTCAAAAATATTATTTAAAAAATCCACGATTATTGCCCTGAAAGTCCCTCAAAAATATTATTTAAAAAATCCACGATTATTGCCCTTAAAGTCCCTCAAAATATTATTTAAAAAATCCACGACTATTGTTCTGAAAGTCCCTCAAAAATATTATTTAAAAAATCCACGACTATTGTTCTGAAAGTCTCCCAAAAATATTATTTTAAAAATCCACGATTATTGCCCTGAAAGTCCCTCAAAAATATTATTTTAAAAATCCACGATTATTGCCCTGAAAGTCCCTCAAAAATATTATTTTAAAAATCCACGATTATTGCCCTGAAAGTCCCTCAAAAATATTATTTTAAAAATCCACGATTATTGCCCTGAAAGTCCCTCAAAAATATTATTTTAAAAATCCACGATTATTGCCCTGAAAGTCCCTCAAAAATATTATTTTAAAAATCCACGATTATTGCCCTGAAAGTCCCTCAAAAATATTATTTTAAAAATCCACGATTATTGCCCTGAAAGTCCCTCAAAAATATTATTTTAAAAATCCACGATTATTGCCCTGAAAGTCCCTCAAAAATATTATTTTAAAAATCCACGATTATTGCCCTGAAAGTCCCTCAAAAATATTATTTTAAAAATCCACGATTATTGCCCTGAAAGTCCCTCAAAAATATTATTTTAAAAATCCACGATTATTGCCCTGAAAGTCCCTCAAAAATATTATTTTAAAAATCCACGATTATTGCCCTGAAAGTCCCTCAAAAATATTATTTTAAAAATCCACGATTATTGCCCTGAAAGTCCCTCAAAAATATTATTTTAAAAATCCACGATTATTGCCCTGAAAGTCCCTCAAAAATATTATTTTAAAAATCCACGATTATTGCCCTGAAAGTCCCTCAAAAATATTATTTTAAAAATCCACGATTATTGCCCTGAAAGTCCCTCAAAAATATTATTTTAAAAATCCACGATTATTGCCCTGAAAGTCCCTCAAAAATATTATTTTAAAAATCCACGATTATTGCCCTGAAAGCCCCTCAAAAATATTATTTTAAAAATCCACGATTATTGCCCTGAAAGTCCCTCAAAAATATTATTTTAAAAATCCACGATTATTGCCCTGAAAGCCCCTCAAAAATATTATTTTAAAAATCCACGATTATTGCCCTGAAAGTCCCTCAAAAATATTATTTTAAAAATCCACGATTATTGCCCTGAAAGTCCCTCAAAAATATTTTTTTAAAAATCCACGATTATTGCCCTGAAAGTCCCTCAAAAATATTATTTTAAAAACCCACGATTATTGCCCTGAAAGTCCCTCAAAAATATTATTTTAAAAATCCACGATTATTGCCCTGAAAGTCCCTCAAAAATATTATTTTAAAAATCCACGATTATTGCCCTGAAAGTCCCTTTAAAATATTATTTAAAAAATTACCGATTATTGCCCTGAAAGTCCCTTTAAAAAATTACCGATTATTGCCCTGAAAGTCCCTCAAAAATATTATTTAAAAAATCCACGATTATTGCCCTGAAAGTCCCTCAAAAATATTATTTAAAAAATCCACGATTATTGCCCTGAAAGTCCCTCAAAAATATTATTTAAAAAATCCACGATTATTGCCCTGAAAGTCCCTCAAAAATATTATTTAAAAAATCCACGATTATTGCCCTTAAAGTCCCTCAAAAATATTATTTTAAAAATCCACGATTATTGCCCTGAAAGTCCCTCAAAAATATTATTTAAAAAATCCACGACTATTGTTCTGAAAGTCTCCCAAAAATATTATTTTAAAAATCCACGATTATTGCCCTGAAAGTCCCTCAAAAATATTATTGTAAAAATCCACGATTATTGCCCTGAAAGTCCCTCAAAAATATTATTTTAAAAATCCACGATTATTGCCCTGAAAGTCCCTCAAAAATATTATTTTAAAAATCCACGATTATTGCCCTGAAAGTCCCTCAAAAATATTATTTTAAAAATCCACGATTATTGCCCTGAAAGTCCCTCAAAAATATTATTTTAAAAATCCACGATTATTGCCCTGAAAGTCCCTCAAAAATATTATTTTAAAAATCCACGATTATTGCCCTGAAAGTCCCTCAAAAATATTATTTAAAAAATCCACGATTATTGCCCTGAAAGTCCCTCAAAAATATTATTTTAAAAATCCACGATTATTGCCCTGAAAGTCCCTCAAAAATATTATTTAAAAAATCCACGATTATTGCCCTGAAAGTCCCTCAAAAATATTATTTAAAAAATCCACGATTATTGCCCTGAAAGTCCCTAAAAAATATTATTTAAAAAATCCACGATTATTGCCCTGAAAGTCCCTCAAAAATATTATTTAAAAAATCCACGATTATTGCCCTGAAAGTCCCTCAAAAATATTATTTTAAAAATCCACGATTATTGCCCTGAAAGTCCCTCAAAAATATTATTTTAAAAATCCACGATTATTGCCCTGAAAGTCCCTCAAAAATATTATTTTAAAAATCCACGATTATTGCCCTGAAAGACCCTCAAAAATATTATTTTAAAAATCCACGATTATTGTCCTGAAAGTCCCTCAAAAATATTATTTTAAAAATCCACGATTATTGCCCTGAAAGTCCCTCAAAAATATTATTTTAAAAATCCACGATTATTGCCCTGAAAGTGCCTCAAAAATATTATTTTAAAAATCCACGATTATTGCCCTGAAAGTGCCTCAAAAATATTATTTTAAAAAATCCACGATTATTGCCCTGAAAGTGCCTCAAAAATATTATTTTAAAAATCCACGATTATTGCCCTGAAAGTCCCTTTAAAAATATTATTATAAAAATCCACGATTATTGCCCTGAAAGTCCCTCAAAAATATTATTTTAAAAATCGACGATTATTGCCCTGAAAGTCCCTCAAAAATATTATTTTAAAAATCCACGATTATTGCCCTGAAAGTTCCTCAAAAATATTATTTTAAAAATCCACAATTATTGCCCTGTGAGTCCCACAAAAATATTATTTTAAAAATCCACGATTATTGCCCTGAAAGTCCCTCAAAAATATTATTTAAAAAATCCACAATTATTGCAATGAAAGTCCCTCAAAAATATTATTTTAAAAATCCACGATTATTGCCCTGAAAGTCCCTCAAAAATATTATTTTAAAAATCCACGATTATTGCCCTGAAAGACCCTCAAAAATATTATTTTAAAAATCCACGATTATTGTCCTGAAAGTCCCTCAAAAATATTATTTTAAAAATCCACGATTATTGCCCTGAAAGTCCCTCAAAAATATTATTTTAAAAATCCACGATTATTGCCCTGAAAGTCCCTCAAAAATATTATTTTAAAAATTCACTATTATTGCCCTGAAAGTCCCTTTAAAAATATTATTATAAAAATCCACGATTATTGCCCTGAAAGTCCCTCAAAAATATTATTTTAAAAATCCACGATTATTGCCCTGAAAGTCCCTCAAAAATATTATTTTAAAAATCCACGATTATTGCCCTGAAAGTCCCTCAAAAATATTATTTTAAAAATCCACGATTATTGCCCTGAAAGTCCCTCAAAAATATTATTTTAAAAATCCACGATTATTGCCCTGAAAGTCCCTCAAAAATATTATTTTAAAAATCCACGATTATTGCCCTGAAAGTCCCTCAAAAATATTATTTTAAAAATCCACGATTATTGCCCTGAAAGTCCCTCAAAAATATTATTTTAAAAATCCACGATTATTGCCCTGAAAGTTCCTCAAAAATATTATTTTAAAAATCCACAATTATTGCCCTGTGAGTCCCACAAAAATATTATTTTAAAAATCCACGATTATTGCCCTGAAAGTCCCTCAAAAATATTATTTGAAAAATCCACAATTATTGCAATGAAAGTCCCTCAAAAATATTATTTTAAAAATCCACGATTATTGCCCTGAAAGTCCCTCAGAAATATTGTTTTAAAAATCCACGATTATTGCCCTGAAAGTCCCTTTAAAAATATTATTATAAAAATCCACGATTATTGCCCTGAAAGTCCCTCAAAAATATTATTTTAAAAATCCACGATTATTGCCCTGAAAGTCCCTCAAAAATATTATTTTAAAAATCCACGATTATTGCCCTGAAAGTTCCTCAAAAATATTATTTTAAAAATCCACAATTATTGCCCTGTGAGTCCCACAAAAATATTATTTTAAAAATCCACGATTATTGCCCTGAAAGTCCCTCAAAAATATTATTTGAAAAATCCACAATTATTGCAATGAAAGTCCCTCAAAAATATTATTTTAAAAATCCACGATTATTTCCCTGAAAGTCCCTCAAAAATATTATTTAAAAAATCCACGATTATTGCCCTGAAAGTCCCTCAAAAATATTATTTAAAAAATCCACGATTATTGCCCTGAAAGTCCCTCAAAAATATTATTTAAAAAATCCACGATTATTGCCCTGAAAGTCCCTCAAAAATATTATTTAAAAAATCCACGATTATTGCCCTTAAAGTCCCTCAAAAATATTATTTTAAAAATCCACGATTATTGCCCTGAAAGTCCCTCAAAAATATTATTTAAAAAATCCACGACTATTGTTCTGAAAGTCTCCCAAAAATATTATTTTAAAAATCCACGATTATTGCCCTGAAAGTCCCTCAAAAATATTATTTTAAAAATCCACGATTATTGCCCTGAAAGTCCCTCAAAAATATTATTTTAAAAATCCACGATTATTGCCCTGAAAGTCCCTCAAAAATATTATTTTAAAAATCCACGATTATTGCCCTGAAAGTCCCTCAAAAATATTATTTTAAAAATCCACGATTATTGCCCTGAAAGTCCCTCAAAAATATTATTTTAAAAATCCACGATTATTGCCCTGAAAGTCCCTCAAAAATATTATTTAAAAAATCCACGATTATTGCCCTGAAAGTCCCTAAAAAATATTATTTAAAAAATCCACGATTATTGCCCTGAAAGTCCCTAAAAAATATTATTTAAAAAATCCACGATTATTGCCCTGAAAGTCCCTCAAAAATATTATTTTAAAAATCCACGATTATTGCCCTGAAAGTCCCTCAAAAATATTATTTTAAAAATCCACGATTATTGCCCTGAAAGTCCCTCAAAAATATTATTTTAAAAATCCACGATTATTGCCCTGAAAGACCCTCAAAAATATTATTTTAAAAATCCACGATTATTGTCCTGAAAGTCCCTCAAAAATATTATTTTAAAAATCCACGATTATTGCCCTGAAAGTCCCTCAAAAATATTATTTTAAAAATCCACGATTATTGCCCTGAAAGTCCCTCAAAAATATTATTTTAAAAATCCACGATTATTGCCCTGAAAGTGCCTCAAAAATATTATTTTAAAAAATCCACGATTATTGCCCTGAAAGTGCCTCAAAAATATTATTTTAAAAATCCACGATTATTGCCCTGAAAGTCCCTTTAAAAATATTATTATAAAAATCCACGATTATTGCCCTGAAAGTCCCTCAAAAATATTATTTTAAAAATCGACGATTATTGCCCTGAAAGTCCCTCAAAAATATTATTTTAAAAATCCACGATTATTGCCCTGAAAGTTCCTCAAAAATATTATTTTAAAAATCCACAATTATTGCCCTGTGAGTCCCACAAAAATATTATTTTAAAAATCCACGATTATTGCCCTGAAAGTCCCTCAAAAATATTATTTAAAAAATCCACAATTATTGCAATGAAAGTCCCTCAAAAATGTTATTTTAAAAATCCGCGATTATTGCCCTGAAAGTCCCTCAAAAATATTATTTTAAAAATCCACGATTATTGCCCTGAAAGACCCTCAAAAATATTATTTTAAAAATCCACGATTATTGTCCTGAAAGTCCTTCAAAAATATTATTTTAAAAATCCACGATTATTGCCCTGAAAGTCCCTCAAAAATATTATTTTAAAAATTCACTATTATTGCCCTGAAAGTCCCTTTAAAAATATTATTATAAAAATCCACGATTATTGCCCTGAAAGTCCCTCAAAAATATTATTTTAAAAATCCACGATTATTGCCCTGAAAGTCCCTCAAAAATATTATTTTAAAAATCCACGATTATTGCCCTGAAAGTCCCTCAAAAATATTATTTTAAAAATCCACGATTATTGCCCTGAAAGTCCCTCAAAAATATTATTTTAAAAATCCACGATTATTGCCCTGAAAGTCCCTCAAAAATATTATTTTAAAAATCCACGATTATTGCCCTGAAAGTCCCTCAAAAATAGTATTTTAAAAATCCACGATTATTGCCCTGAAAGTCCCTCAAAAATATTATTTTAAAAATCCACGATTATTGCCCTGAAAGTTCCTCAAAAATATTATTTTAAAAATCCACAATTATTGCCCTGTGAGTCCCACAAAAATATTATTTTAAAAATCCACGATTATTGCCCTGAAAGTCCCTCAAAAATATTATTTGAAAAATCCACAATTATTGCAATGAAAGTCCCTCAAAAATATTATTTTAAAAATCCACGATTATTGCCCTGAAAGTCCCTCAGAAATATTGTTTTAAAAATCCACGATTATTGCCCTGAAAGTCCCTTTAAAAATATTATTATAAAAATCCACGATTATTGCCCTGAAAGTCCCTCAAAAATATTATTTTAAAAATCCACGATTATTGCCCTGAAAGTCCCTCAAAAATATTATTTTAAAAATCCACGATTATTGCCCTGAAAGTTCCTCAAAAATATTATTTTAAAAATCCACAATTATTGCCCTGTGAGTTCCACAAAAATATTATTTTAAAAATCCACGATTATTGCCCTGAAAGTCCCTCAAAAATATTATTTGAAAAATCCACAATTATTGCAATGAAAGTCCCTTTAAAAATATTATTATAAAAATCCACGATTATTGCCCTGAAAGTCCCTCAAAAATATTATTTTAAAAATCCACGATTATTGCCCTGAAAGTCCCTCAAAAATATTATTTTAAAAATTCACGATTATTGCCCTGAAAGTCCCTTTAAAAATATTATTATAAAAATCCACGATTATTGCCCTGAAAGTCCCTCAAAAATATTATTTTAAAAATCCACGATTATTGCCCTGAAAGTCCCTCAAAAATATTATTTTAAAAATCCACGATTATTGCCCTGAAAGTCCCTCAAAAATAGTATTTTAAAAATCCAAGATTATTGCCCTGAAAGTCCCTCAAAAATATTATTTTAAAAATTCACGATTATTGCCCTGAAAGTCCCTTTAAAAATATTATTATAAAAATCCACGATTATTGCCCTGAAAGTCCCTCAAAAATATTATTTTAAAAATCCACGATTATTGCCCTGAAAGTCCCTCAAAAATATTATTTTAAAAATCCACGATTATTGCCCTGAAAGTCCCTCAAAAATAGTATTTTAAAAATCCACGATTATTGCCCTGAAAGTCCCTCAAAAATATTATTTTAAAAATCCACGATTATTGCCCTGAAAGTTCCTCAAAAATATTATTTTAAAAATCCACAATTATTGCCCTGTGAGTCCCACAAAAATATTATTTTAAAAATCCACGATTATTGCCCTGAAAGTCCCTCAAAAATATTATTTGAAAAATCCACAATTATTGCAATGAAAGTCCCTCAAAAATATTATTTTAAAAATCCACGATTATTGCCCTGAAAGTCCCTCAGAAATATTGTTTTAAAAATCCACGATTATTGCCCTGAAAGTCCCTTTAAAAATATTATTATAAAAATCCACGATTATTGCCCTGAAAGTCCCTCAAAAATATTATTTTAAAAATCCACGATTATTGCCCTGAAAGTCCCTCAAAAATATTATTTTAAAAATCCACGATTATTGCCCTGAAAGTTCCTCAAAAATATTATTTTAAAAATCCACAATTATTGCCCTGTGAGTTCCACAAAAATATTATTTTAAAAATCCACGATTATTGCCCTGAAAGTCCCTCAAAAATATTATTTGAAAAATCCACAATTATTGCAATGAAAGTCCCTTTAAAAATATTATTATAAAAATCCACGATTATTGCCCTGAAAGTCCCTCAAAAATATTATTTTAAAAATCCACGATTATTGCCCTGAAAGTCCCTCAAAAATATTATTTTAAAAATTCACGATTATTGCCCTGAAAGTCCCTTTAAAAATATTATTATAAAAATCCACGATTATTGCCCTGAAAGTCCCTCAAAAATATTATTTTAAAAATCCACGATTATTGCCCTGAAAGTCCCTCAAAAATATTATTTTAAAAATCCACGATTATTGCCCTGAAAGTCCCTCAAAAATAGTATTTTAAAAATCCAAGATTATTGCCCTGAAAGTCCCTCAAAAATATTATTTTAAAAATTCACGATTATTGCCCTGAAAGTCCCTTTAAAAATATTATTATAAAAATCCACGATTATTGCCCTGAAAGTCCCTCAAAAATATTATTTTAAAAATCCACGATTATTGCCCTGAAAGTCCCTCAAAAATATTATTTTAAAAATCCACGATTATTGCCCTGAAAGTCCCTCAAAAATATTATTTTAAAAATCCACGCTTATTGCCCTGAAAGTCCCTCAAAAATATTATTTTAAAAATCCACGATTATTGCCCTGAAAGTCCCTCAAAAATATTATTTTAAAAATCCACGATTATTGCCCTGAAAGTCCCTCAAAAATATTATTTTAAAAATCCACGATTATTGCCCTGAAAGTCCCTCAAAAATATTATTTTAAAAATCCACGATTATTGCCCTGAAAGTCCCTCAAAAATATTATTTTAAAAATCCACGATTATTGCCCTGAAAGTCCCTCAAAAATATTATTTTAAAAATCCACGATTATTGCCCTGAAAGTCCCTCAAAAATATTATTTTAAAAATCCACGATTATTGCCCTGAAAGTCCCTCAAAAATATTATTTTAAAAATCCACGATTATTGCCCTGAAAGTCCCTCAAAAATATTATTTTAAAAATCCACGATTATTGCCCTGAAAGTCCCTCAAAAATATTATTTTAAAAATTCACGATTATTGCCCTGAAAGTCCCTTTAAAAATATTATTATAAAAATCCACGATTATTGCCCTGAAAGTCCCTCAAAAATATTATTTTAAAAATCCACGATTATTGCCCTGAAAGTCCCTCAAAAATATTATTTTAAAAATCCACGATTATTGCCCTGAAAGTCCCTCAAAAATATTATTTTAAAAATCCACGATTATTGCCCTGAAAGTCCCTCAAAAATATTATTTTAAAAATTCACGATTATTGCCCTGAAAGTCCCTTTAAAAATATTATTATAAAAATCCACGATCATTGCCCTGAAAGTCCCTCAAAAATATTATTTTAAAAATCAACTATTCTTGCCTGAAAGTCCCTCAAAAATATTTTTTTTAAAAATCCACGATTATGAAAGTGCCTCAAAAATATTTTTTTTAAAAATCCACGATTATGAAAGTGCCTCAAAAATATTTTTTTAAAAAATCCACGATTATTGCCCAGAAAATACGTCAAAAATATTATTTAAAAAATCCACGATTATTGCCCAGAAAGTCCTTCAAAAATATTATTTTAAAAATCCACGATTATTGCCCTGAAACTCCCTCAAAAATATTATTTTAAAAATCCACGATTATTGCCCTGAAAGTCCCTCAAAAAAATTATTTTAAAAATCCACGATAATTGCCCTGAAACTCCACCAAAAATATTATTTTAAAAATTCACGATAATTGCCCGGAAAGTTCCTCAAAAATATTATTTAAAAAATCCACAATTATTGCCCTGAAAGTCCCTCAAAAATATTATTTTAAAAATCCACGCTTATTGCCCTGAAAGTCCCTCAAAAATATTATTTTAAAAATCCACGATTATTGCCCTGAAAGTCCCTCAAAAATATTATTTTAAAAATCCACGATTATTGCCCTGAATATCCCTCAAAAATATTATTTTAAAACCCGCAATTATTGCCCTGAATATCCCTCAAAAATATTATTTTAAAAATCCACGATTATTGCCCTGAAAGTCCCTCAAAAATATTATTTTAAAAATCCACGATTATTGCCCTGAAAGTCCCTCAAAAATATTATTTTAAAAATCCACGATAATTGCCCTGAAAATCCCTCAAAAATATTATTTAAAAAATCCACGATTATTGCCCTGAAAGTCCCTCAAAAATATTATTTAAAAAATCCTCGATTATTGCCCTGAAAGTCCCTCAAAAATATTATTTAAAAAATCCACGATTATTGCCCTGAAAGTCCCTCAAAAATATTATTTAAAAAATCCACGATTATTGCCCTGAAAGTCCCTCAAAAATATTATTTAAAAAATCCACGATTATTGCCCTGAAAGTCCCTCAAAAATGTTATTTTAAAAATCCACGATTATTGCCCTGAAAGTCCCTCAAAAATGTTATTTTAAAAATCCACGATTATTGCCCTGAAAGTCCCTCAAAAATGTTATTTTAAAAATCCACGATTATTGGCCTGAAAGTCCCTCAAAAATATTGTTTTAAAAATCCACGATTATTGCCCTGAAAGTCCCTCAAAAATATTATTTTAAAAATCCACGATTATTGCCCTGAAAGTCCCTCAAAAATATTATTTTAAAAATGCACGATTATTGCCCTGAAAGTCCCTCAAAAATATTGTTTTAAAAATCCACGATTATTGCCCTGAAAGTCCCTCAAAAATATTATTTCAAAAATCCACGATTATTGCCCTGAAAGTCCCTCAAAAATATTATTTTAAAAATGCACGATTATTGCCCTGAAAGTCCCTCAAAAATATTATTTTAAAAATCCACGATTATTGCCCTGAAAGTCCCTCAAAAATATTATTTTAAAAATCCACGATTATTGCCCTGAAAGACCCTCAAAAATATTATTTTAAAAATTCACGATTATTGCCCTGAAAGACCCTCAAAAATATTATTTAAAAAATGCACGATTATTGCCCTGAAAGTCCCTCAAAAATATTATTTTAAAAATCCACGATTATTGCCCTGCAGTCCCTCAAAAATATTATTTTAAAAATTCACGATTATTGCCCTGAAAGTCCCTCAAAAATATTATTTTAAAAACCCACGATTATTGCCCTGAAAGTCCCTCAAAAATATTATTTTAAAAATCCGCGATTATTGCCCTGAAAGTGCCTCAAAAATATTATTTTAAAAATCCACAATTATTGCCCTGAAAGTCCCTCAAAAATATTATTTTAAAAATTCACGATTATTGCCCTGAAAGTCCCTCAAAAATATTATTTGAAAAACCCACAATTATTGCAATGAATGTCCCTCAAAAATATTATTTGAAAAACCCACAATTATTGCAATGAATGTCCCTCAAAAATATTATTTGAAAAACCCACAATTATTGCAATGAATGTCCCTCAAAATTATTTTTTAAAAAATCCTCGATTATTGCCCTGATAGTCCCTCAAAAATATTATTTTAAAAATCCACGATTATTGCCCTGAAAGTCCCTCAAAAATATTATTTTAAAAATCTACGATTATTGCCCTGAAAGTCCCTCAAAAATATTATTTTAAAAATCCACGATCATTGCCCTGAAAGTCCCTCAAAAATATTATTTTAAAAATCCACGATTATTGCCCTGAAAGTCCCTCAAAAATATTATTTTAAAAATCCACGATTATTGCCCTGAAAGTTCCTCAAAAATATTATTTTAAAAATCCACGATCATTGCCCTGAAAGTCCCTCAAAAATATTATTTTAAAAATCCACGATTATTGCCCTGAAAGTCCCTCAAAAATATTATTTTAAAAATCCAAAATTATTTTTTAAAAAATCCTCGATTATTGCCCTGATAGTCCCTCAAAAATATTATTTTAAAAATCCACGATTATTGCCCTGAAAGTCCCTCAAAAATATTATTTTAAAAATCTACGATTATTGCCCTGAAAGTCCCTCAAAAATATTATTTTAAAAATCCACGATCATTGCCCTGAAAGTCCCTCAAAAATATTATTTTAAAAATCCACGATTATTGCCCTGAAAGTCCCTCAAAAATATTATTTTAAAAATCCACGATTATTGCCCTGAAAGTTCCTCAAAAATATTATTTTAAAAATCCACGATTATTGCCCTGAAAGTTCCTCAAAAATATTATTTTAAAAATCCACGATTATTGCCCTGAAAGTTCCTCAAAAATATTATTTTAAAAATCCACGATTATTGCCCTGAAAGTTCCTCAAAAATATTATTTTAAAAATCCACGATTATTGCCCTGAAAGTTCCTCAAAAATATTATTTTAAAAATCCACGATTATTGCCCTGAAAGTTCCTCAAAAATATTATTTTAAAAATCCACGATTATTGCCCTGAAAGTTCCTCAAAAATATTATTTTAAAAATCCACGATTATTGCCCTGAAAGTTCCTCAAAAATATTATTTTAAAAATCTACGATAATTGCCCTGAAAGTCCCTCAAAAATATTATTTTAAAAATCCACGATTATTGCCCTGAAAGTCCCTCAAAAATATTATTTTAAAAATCCACGATTATTGCCCTGAAAGTCCCTCAAAAATATTATTTTAAAAATCCACGATTATTGGCCTGAAAGTCCCTCAAAAATATTATTTTAAAAATCCACGATTATTGCCCTGAAAGTCCCTCAAAAATATTATTTTAAAAATCCACGATTATTGGCCTGAAAGTCCCTCAAAAATATTATTTTAAAAATCCACGATTATTGCCCTGAAAGTCCCTCAAAAATATTATTTTAAAAATCCACGATTATTGACCTGAAAGTCTCTCAAAAATATTATTTTAAAAATCCACGATTATTGCCCTGAAAGTCCCTCAAAAATATTATTTTAAAAATCCACGATTATTGCATTGAAAGTGCCTCAAAAAATTATTAAAAAAATTCCACGATTATTGCCCTGAAAGTCCCTCAAAAATATTATTTAAAAAATCCACGATTATTGCATTGAAAGTCCATCAAAAATATTATTTTAAAAATCCACGATTATTGCATTGAAAGTCCATCAAAAATATTATTTTAAAAATCCACGATTATTGCCCTGAAAGTCCCTCAAAAATATTATTTTAAAAATCCACGATTATTGGCCTGAAAGTCCCTCAAAAATATTATTTTAAAAATCCACGATTATTGCCCTGAAAGTCCCTCAAAAATATTATTTTAAAAATCCACAATTATTGCCCTGAAAGTCCCTCAAAAATATTATTTTAAAAATCCACGATTATTGCGCTAAAAATACTGATTTAAATGTACAATAAATTTGATTTGTTGCAGAGTCTTATAATTATTACCCCAACCCTCGTATATGGTCTCAGTTGAGCGCGTGCCAGTTTGTAAATTTTGAATAATACTTCAAGAGAGCATGTTTCTTGTCTTCTCGGGTTTCTTTGTTTTAAATTCGTTCAAACAAATATTCAAAATTTATGTGAGTGTAATTGTTGGCTACCAGTGCTAACATTTCTATTCGGGGCTAGTGAGGCTAGTACTACTTTTGTTTGGCTTATGGTTTATTGCTTTGAGGCGGCTTTCAAGTCTTAACTGCTGCTTTTATTTACGTGTATTACTCCTTTCTTTACATTCATTGCTTTTAATGTTTTTTCTTTACATTCATTTGTTGTTTATTTATAGTTGTTTTTTTAACTATATGCAGTGGAAAGAGAGACGGACGGTTGGCTGTCAGTTTTATACCGCTCAAGTATTTGCAAATGCTAAAGTGATTGCGTTGTTAAGCTTGTCACAGAGATGTTTGAATGATGTTATACGAAAAGTGCGGTAATACTTACACCATGCCAGCCAACCAACAACCGTCAACATCATTCCCGTCAAAACATAAATCCCCACAAACAGCAAACCATTTAAACGTCAACTGCAACTGGTATTACGTCCACTAAACGTTTGTTGCCCATTTTCCATCAGAAATTATGATTATGGTGTCAGTAATGTTTGAGGTCTTTTTCGTGTTTTGTTTATTCTAGTAGTGGTTGTGTTTTGGTTTCTGAAAGATTTCTTCATTGGTAACTTATTAAAATATCAATAAATATCTTTGAAAAATAGATGCTCGTACAAACTCTATTACAAAACATTAAAATGTTTAGATTAGGTACTTTAAGTGGAATTTGTGCAATAATGAGGTACTGTGGATAACGGAACATAGTGCGATAGTACGTTTACATATAACTATGTATATTGTTGTTGTAACAGTGTTTATTATTATGTTTGTATGTTAGTTCTTCTGTTCAATGTGGGTCTATCTCCAGTTCAAAGAAAATGGCTGCTTCGATGGGATGTAGCCACAGATTAACTGGAGTTAGATGAGTAGGTTTGGCGGGACAGTTGAAGAGGTGCTTTGTGTAGTGCGGGCTCATGCCGCATACTGGGTCCAATAAGAATTTAAGCGACTGCAATATCCTGAGCGTAGTTGAGCCAAAACTACTCTAGTTTGTCGTGGCAGCTGACGCTCCTCAGCTGCGATAGATGGGGGATGTACTCCGAGAACTTTATTCACACTATATTTGCTTATGGCCTTAGCAATTGCATCCGTTTGAATACTATTTAAACCTGTTTGATATGTCTGTTGATATAGGGGTTCTCTCCTATATTGTTGGACCTTCCTCTATAGAGCATGCATATCCTTCCTGATATGCCTGAATGTGTCGGGCCTAGCCAGCAGATGGTGATTGGGGTGACTCTCACGGTAACACCCAAGCAAGTACTGCAACGAAAGCATAGCATACCACAGACCGACCTATCGCGTTATATGTGGTCAACAAGGTTTCTTCATCTGCATCCCAAGTACTGCCGGCTGGGGACTTGAGGACCTTGTTCCTAATTTTCAGTTTGTCGCAGATAGCTGTGGCGTGTGCGCACGACGTGAATGTAGTGTCGAATGTGACCCCTAAAATGTTGCGGCAGTTGGTGGTCGTAATTCTGCTACCGTCGCCCATGACATTCAACTCTCGTCCAAACTGCGCTGTCCATGTGGTGAACAGGGTGGCTGTAGATTTTGTGGTGGAAATCTGCATATTCCTCGAGTGGAAAAAGGTGGTAAGATCGGTTAAATAGGTGTTCAGTCTCTCACATATGTAAATAGGGAAGGTACCTGACGCCAGCATCGTGCAATCATCCGCATACGTTACGATCTCGATGTCGTCTTGAGGCTACGGAATACAGGAGAGTTAGAAGTTAAACAGTTCCGGAGATATCACCCCACCTTGGGGAACTCCCTGTTTCACTCTACGGGGTTTGGACTTCTTGTTCCTGAATTCCACGTACGACTGGCGCCCACATATATAATTGACTATCCAACGTTTCAAGCTTGGCCGGAGGGTTGGACTTCTTGTTCCTTAATTCCACGTACGACTGGCGTCCACACATATGTATAATTGACTATCCAACGTTTCAAGCTTGGCTGGAGGCTTGTCTGCTCAATGTCCTCAAACAGCGTGGAGTGCCTGACTATATCAAGGGCTTTTGATAAGTCAAGCGCCACCATCACTGTTTTATCACACGGCGGTCTCTGGTTGAGTCCTTGACAAATATATGTGGTAATGGCGTGCAGCGCTGTTGCCGTGCTGTGCTGCTTGCGGAATCCATGCTGATGATCGGCAACTTGATAGCTCTGATACTGGGACTAATGCCTCAATGGTCTTTGCTACTAGCGACAAAAGCGAAATCGGCCTGTACGATTCACTTTTGCCGCCATACTTGCTGGGCTTCCGTAGTGGCACCACCCTGCCCATATTCCAGACTTCGGGAACAATGTGGGTGGCTAGCGACAAGTTGAGAACTTTAGTGAGATACTCCACTCCCGGCTCATCCAGCGGCTTCAGCATTACCATGAAGATTCCATCAGGGTCCAACGCTATGGATGATTTAGAGTTCCTGATGGTATAGGCAACATCATCCATTGTAAACATTGTAAACATCATCCATTGTCGACAGGAAGTGATCTAATGCGACGTAATACTCTTCTCTTCGCCCTGTCACTTTTGGGGTGCTCGACAAACTGTCGATTGAAATAAATTGCGCACCTCTTCGCGCCAGTCAACGTAACGTCGCCAAACGTGACTGAGGTCCTATCTTTCCTTCTTCCAAGGTTCGAGAGTGACTTAACCTTTGCACAATTCACCTGTACCGGCTCCAATGTTGCAACTCTTCAGATGATTTAACCACTTGTTCCGCTTATGCTCGCCGACCAGCCGGTTAACCTCCATTGTCATTTCCCTGACTCTGAGGACATTGGTGTTGGCTCGACGAAGTTCATCACGCTCATTTGCTAATCCCGTCGCCTCTGCTGGGAAGTTTGGTCTTACTTCCGGTATTCGACCAGCAGGGATATGGCGAGCGGCTGCAGCTGTGATGATGTCTCGGAACGTCCTTTCCGCTACGCGAATATGAGAAGGATTGGGCAGTTCTCTGGTGATTGGTGAACTCTCTGAAACTCTCTGACGAATCTGCGGCGTTCAGAGGTGATGAAATCGGGTGGTTTGCTAATGGAGACAATTATGGGGAGATGGTCCGATCAAAACCTGTACCTACAACTTTCAGGTCAAAAGTTTTGCACCCCCAATGAAGACTGAATACCAAATTTCAGCCATTTCGGTGGAATATTGAGGCCACAATCTTCAAAATGAGCACGCACCGTTCTATGGAGTCAATATGAAGGCGTGGACATATACCTACAAATTTCAGGTTGAAAGTTTTGCATCCCTTAACGAAGACTAAATACCAAATTTCATCCTATTCGGAGGTATATTGAGGCCACAACCTTAAAAATACCGAAAATTGGGAGGTACCGCTCTGTGGGGGCTATATAAAGGCGTGGGTCTATAGCGAAGTATTTAGAGGAGAAAGTTAATGCGACCAACGAAGACACCAAATATCAGCCATTTCGATGGATTATTGTGGCCATAACCTTCAAAATCGGGATGTACCGTTCTATGGGGGCTATATTAAGGCGTGGGCCTGTACCTAAACATTTCTGGGGAAAAGTTTTGTATCACCAACGAAGACTAAATACAAAATTTCAGCCATTTCGGAGGTATATTGAGGCCACAACCTTCAAAATACCGAAAATCAGGAAATGCCGTTCTATGGGGGCTACATGAAAGCGTGGATATATACCGACAAATTTCGTATGGAAAGTTTTATACCGCAAATAAAAACTAAATACCAAATGTCAGCCATTTCGATGGATTAATGTGGCCATAACCTTCAAAATACCGAAAATCGGGTGGTACCGTTCTACGGAGCTATATTAAGACATAGGCCTGTACCTACACATATCTGGGGAAAGGTTTTATATCACCAACGAAGACAAAATACCAAATTTTAGCCAATTCGGATGTATATTGAGGACACAATCTTAAGAATACTGAAAATCGGGAGGTAGCGTTCTATGGGCCCTATATGAAGGAGTGGATATATACCGACAAATTTCGTATGGAAAGTTTTGTACCGCAAATGAAGACTAAATACCAAATTTCAGCCATTTCGATGGATTATTGTGGCCAAAATACCGAAAATCGGAAGGTAAAATTCTACGGAGCTATATTAAGGCATGGGCCTGTACCTACATATATCTGGGCCAAAGTTTTATATCACCAACGAAGACAAAATACCAAATTTCAGCCAATTCGGAGGTATATTGAGGACACAACCTTAAGAACACCGAAAATCGGGAGGTACCATTCTATGGGGGCTATATGAAGGCGTGGACCTATACCGACATATATAGATGGAAAAGTTTAATACCCCCAACGAAGACTAAATACCAAATTTCAGCCATTTTGATGGATCATTGTGGACATAACCTTTAAAATACGGAAAATCGGGGGCTATATTAAGGCGTGGACCTATACCTACACATTTCTGGGGGAAAGTTTTATACCATAAACAAAGATTACATACCAAATTTCCGCCATTTCGGAGGAATCTGAGGTCCACAACCTTCTTAATACCGAAAATCGGCAGGTACCGTTCTATGGGGGCTATATGAAGGCGTAGACCTATACCGAAAAATTTCGTACGGAAAGTTGTACATCCCAGATGAAGACTTAATACCAAATGTCAACCATTTAGGTGGGATATTGAGTCCACAACCTTCAAAATAGCGCAAGTCGGGAGGTACCGTCTTTTTTGTTTGTACACCCCAGATGAAGACTAAATACCAAATGTCAGCCATTTAGGTGGAATATTGAGGCCACAACTTTCAAAATATCGCAAGTCGGGAGGTACCGTCTTTTTTTTTTTTTTTTTTTTTTTTTTGTACACCCCAGATGAAGGTGGGATATTGAGATCACAACCTTCAAACTAGCGCAAGTCGGGAGGTACCGTCTTTTTTTTGTCTATCGAAAAGGGAAAAGTTTTTTACCCCCAAAGAAGAGTAGGTACCAAATTTCAGCCATTTCGCCAGCCATTTCAGCCTTCAAAATACCGAAAATCGGGTGGTACCGTTTTATGGGGACAATCTCAAAACCACACATTTAATACCACACATTTAATTATACCTTCCATATTATGGTGGGAGTTATATCCGTGAATTTTTTGGGATTTATGTCCGGGCACCGCTTCATCTTAATATTTTTCACGTGGATCTTGGCTGTTTCATTGGGACTGTTGGACCCTGGTAATGATGCCGTAAACCCGTTGCTTTCCCATGCCCCCGTCACCAACTTTTAGCAATCTTTTAAACATATTTAGGCCACCCGTGATGACAAATTTTCTCACGATTGGCATAACTAAAATGATTTGCCCGCTTCTCATCGTTTTCACACAAATTTTGCCTCTCTAAATAATAAAAAATTCTATCCTGTAATTCAGGAAAAAATTAACTGACTTATACATAATACTTAACTGTTACTATTACACAACTAAATATGTGTGTCATCAACATTTATTTGTTATTTTTGCCAAAAAAAGAGTAAAATGTTTTTTTTTTTTTGCACAAAACTCGCCTCATTTGTGTGCTGTAATTACACTGAGTTTATATGAACATTAAAAAATTTACGATCATGTTTTGTGAATGCATACAATAATATGTAACCTAGACTATATACTTAACAACTTGTATATGAACAAGTGTATACAAATAGTTACACATTTCTTTGGCATTACGAGTTGATGGCCAAATAAACAACAACAGAAAACGAAATGAAACAAAACCTGTCTTTCTAATCGCAAAACATTCCAAACGTGGTCGTCGGCATTTCACTGTTAAACAAAAAACAGGAACAATTTTCATTTTCTATTTGTTTCGTTTTCATTTCTTTTTTCTTTAATTTTGCGTATATACCTACATATGTACATATATACGTATGTTAGTCTCTTTGTTCGCCATCATGACACATTTACCAACTTATGCCAAATTTGGAGAAAAAAGAAACATATTTTCTTTTGGCGTATAGCGGGGGTTTCCTTTTTCCCGTACGTTTGTGAACATCGTCGATTGGTCAGTAATGTAGCACACAGAAATGCAGCAGCTGATGCCTAGTCGAAAAAAGTCACTATCCTCCTTTTGAATGTGTCGTACATACGCACATATGTACATACATACTTATGTATGTACATTATCTACAGACCTATCTCTGTGTCTTCTCTTCTCTAAAGCTAGTACCAAATGGCCATAATGAAAGGGTAATCCAATTGACATGATTTCATTAATTACTAAAATGTCAATACTGCTTTAAATACGACCGAGGAACTTATTTACCATCTATTCCGCAATCCAAAGGCGGCAGGTTATTCGATACCGTATTGACCCGGAACCTCACATCACCCGTGTTTCGGCCAGCGACTGTCATCTCAGTGTACATGTGTTTGTATTTGTATCGTTTTTCTGTGTTGGAAGCAACATAGCTCGGAGTGGCTGCTCGGGATTCTTTTGGTCCATGCCGGGACGGAGAAAACCCCAGGATCAACTGGATGTAACCAGGACTAACTCGGTCTGTAACATTTGCATCCAACACATTCAAAATTCGTGAGATAGAATAGATACCGAAAGTAGATGCTTCCGGAGTTTCTCTAGGTTCATCCATGTGAGGGACAACGACAGGGAATAAGTCGTCCAGAAAGTCGTCATCAGAATACTAGAACTCTCCCGCAGTCCACACAACAGCAGACGCAGCACTCAACACCAGCCGTTGTTTTTTCAATCCCAGAAAATGCATCATTTTCGCAATTTAAAGGATCCCGAGGTAAGATCGAGGAAAATAGTGGATTTCATGAGTCGGTAGAATATCATGTCTCGCTGGTGCAGAAAACCAAGCTCACAATGAACTGCAACTTACAGCGTTGTGGTTACAACATATTGAGGAAGGGTCGCACCACGATGAGGGTGATTAGCTTTCCTATTGGACCTGTCTGTTCAATACAGACATATCTCGCTTGGGCCTGCTTCTAATGACCCGTACATGGAATATGTGGGAGTAGCAGTTAGGTGTGGAACTATCAAGGTGGAGTTGTTTAACGTATATATCCCGTCGATAAATAGCTCCCAACATCAGACCGCTTTTTGAAGGTCGTAACTGACTGGTTTTGGGCGACTTTAATTCGCATCATAGTTGTGGTATTCGGTCCTCGGAAATGAGCTCTACTTTTTACACCGTCAATGAGGATGCCCCTACCAGAATTAACGGAGAGTATCACAGTTCGCCAAATATAATCATCGTGTCACCTGGGTGACGTAGGTAATGAAAGATACCAAGGAAAGGTCCTGACCGGCTTTAACATGGCAAAGTCCAGGATTTATCTTGGTCCCTCTTTCATCTCAAGTGGACACTGACCTCCCCGTGGTGTCACCTGGGGTAGCTGCCTTTAACACCCGTTAAAGGTAGTGAGCTAAAATTTGCCGCGCGTTCACCCATAAGAACGTTAAAAGCTCGGGTTCGGGTTCCCCTAGAAAAAGCAGCCTACTATGAAAATAAAAACAAATCCGTCAAAAGTTGAAGACCCCCGCAAACGTTTTAAGGACCATGATCTGCGAATCTGCACCTGAAATGCTATACAGGAAATACAATGGAATGGGAAAGGCGTCACAACAACACCTAAAGGTGACGCCTGTATTATAGCTGTCATGACATAAAGCATGAGTTTGGTTGCGGATTTGTGGTTGGTCGGACGTAAAAACACCTGGTCTCCAGCTTCACACCAGTGAATGAAAGACTTGCTATAATTCGAATAAAAGCAAAATTCTTCAACATCAGCTTTATTTTCGCTCATGTTCCCACTGAAGACAAGGACGAACTGACTAAAGATATAATTTATGAGCGCTTAGAAGAAACATATGACCGTTGTCCTATCCATGACATTAAAATTATTCTAAGCGATCTTAATGCCAGAATTGGAAAGGAAAATATCTTTGGCCCGACAGTCGGAAAATTCAGTCTCCACAGTGAAACATCTGACAATAGTATGAGGCTGATAGACTTCGCAGCGGCAAAAAACATGGTAGTTAGCAGCACCAGATGTCAGCTACGAACCGCTTGGCGGTGCACGGAGAATTGGAAGGCCAAGGAACAGATTGCGGAAACTAGTTGATGAGGAGATGAAAAGGCGCGGTATTCCAGAGTACGAAGCAACAAATAGGGAGACTTGGAGATCTTTTCTTAGTTCGGCCTATGGAGCAAATGTTTTGTAATGGGCCAGCTAAGTAAGTAAGTCACCAGGTCTGAGAAATGTCGTCACCTGGCAACACGTACTCGAGGTTATTGGCCATGTGTATGCTCCACAACATCCAGGAAAGGACAAAGGAGAGTCAGGGAGTCCCCGCCGAGTCATATTAACTTAATGATACCACCTGTAGATAAGTTTTTTGATGTTCGGGTCAGGGATTGAAGGGCAGACCTTCTGAGTACAAGGCGTACGTGCTTTCCAGTGTACCACGGTGGCTCCGAGCCGCTTGCTATATACCCGTCGAGTACCCGAAGTGAGACGAAATATGCCAGCAGAGGCGATGGGATCGGCAAATGAGCGTGATGAGGTTCGTCGAGCCAACTAAAGTGACCCAGGGAGCTGGCACTAGATGTAACCAGGTTGGATGGTGAGCCTAAGCGGAACAAGTGGCTAAGACATCTGAAGACTTAAAACACTGGAGCAGGAATAAGGGATTTGCGAACAACAGTTAAGTCACTCTCGAAGCCTAGAAGGAAGAAAGATTGGACCTCAGTCACGATTGGCGACGTTACGCTGACTGATGCGAAGAGTTGCGCATTTTATTTTAATTGACAGTTTGACGAGCAACCTGGAGTGAAAGGTCGAAGAGTACATTTCTGCGCATTAGTCGAATAAGTGACAGATCGAAGAGTACACTTCTTCCTGCCGAGGAGGAATCACAACAATTTACAATGGATGATGTTGCGAATATCATAAGGAACGTCATATCATCTAAAGCAACGTGTGGCGCGAGGTATCGGTAGAAAAAAAGATATTTGAAACGGATTTTTCCGCTTTAATGTTCATCATAGTTGTGGCATTCGCTCCTCGGAAACGACCAGAGGTCTAGAGTGCTGACCGATGAGAACGCTCCTACCAGAATTAGCGGAGAGTGTAGTTTCTCTTATGTTAGACCATCTCCCCATTATTGTCTCTATCATCATGTTCATCAATCATGAGAAAGCTAATCGACCAATTTTCAGAGAGAGCACTAATTACCACTTCAGAGATCTGTCAATTCTTCTGATGTTCGGATAGTAGAGAGGACATTCCAAGACATTGTCACTGCTGTAGCCGCTTGCCAAATATGTACCTGGTGGTCAAATAGCCGAAGTGAGACTAAATTTCCGACGGGATTACCCAATGGTAATGATGAGCTGACACTGGCAGCTAACATGTTGGTCTGTAAACATAGGCGGAGCATGTGGCTAAATCATCTAAATAATAAATTGTGAGTAACGGTTAAGTCACTCTTGAACCCTGGGAAGAAGGAAGATAGGACCTTAAATACGCTTGGCAACGTTACGCTAACGGATCCAAAGAAGTGCGCCAGTTATTTTTATCAGCAGTTTGTCGAGAACCCTTGGAGTGATAGGGCCAAGAGAAGAGTACTTCGTCGCATTAATATTGTCCTGTCGAGGAGGAACCATCGCAATACACAATGGATGATGGTTGCTCATATATCTTATGGAATCTCTATGGTAATGCTGAAATAGCTGGATAAGCCGCTGGTCGATCGCTCGGTAGTATCTCAGCAAAGTTCTCAACCTGTCGGGGCCACACACAAAGTTTCCAAAGACTGAAAAATGGGCAGGATGGTCCCGCCAGCAAAGGTGAATCGTGCAGACTGATTTCGTTTTTGTCACCCGTAGCAAAGACTCTTGAGGCTTTACTCTTGCCCAGCGTCGGATATAGCTATCAATTTGCCCATCATCAACATTGGTTCTGTAAGCAGCACAATACGACAACAGCGCTGCACGCCATCTACAAACATATTAGTAGAGGACTCAACCAAAGCAAGCCGTGTGGTAGGACATTTGCTGGTGGCGCCCGACTTGTCAAAGCCTTAGATACTGTCAAGTTTGGGGACGTTGAGAAGACTATCCTCCGGCCAAGTTTGAAGCGTTAGATATTCATGAAATGTGTATACGCCACTCGTAAGTGGAATTCACGAACAAGAAGTCCAAACACCGTAGAGTGAAACATGGAGTTCCCCAAAGTGGGGTGCTATCTCCGGAACTGTTTAATCTATACCTTTCCTCTATTCCAACCCCTCCAGACGACATTGAAGTCGTCTGCGAATGATTGTACGATCTTTACTTCAGCTTACTGCGTCATTTTTGAAAGTCTGAACTCCTATTTGACAGATCTTACTACCTTTTTCCACGCGAGGAATATGCAAATATTCGCCAATAAAAATCTACGGCCACTCGGTTTACCACATGGACTGCAGAGCTGAGTACTAAGTTGAATGTTATGACAATGCCGCACTGAGAACTGCAA
The DNA here is from genome assembly GCF_047663935.1 of Musca autumnalis. NCBI lineage: Eukaryota > Metazoa > Arthropoda > Insecta > Diptera > Muscidae > Musca > Musca autumnalis. The sequence continues at coordinate 202,683,680 of NW_027411755.1, forward strand.
CCGTGCCCCTCCTCATGTCTTCAGTGGACTATATGGACTATATGGACTACATGAGAGAAGGATTCTTCCAGTACAGCAGCACAATGATATGGTTTTGTTGCAGTAATTGCTTGGGTGTTACCGTGAGAGCCATCCTAATCACCATATGGTGGATAGGGCATGTCAGGAGAGGTCTTCATGATCTAGAAAGAGAGGTCCAACCTTACAAGAGAGAACCCCTAGATCAACAAGGTCATCAAGATGGTTAAATAGCATTCAGACAGTTACAGTTGCAGATGCCATTAACAACTATCGTGTGAATGTGGTGCTCGGAGAACATCCCCCAACAAACGCATCTGAAGAACGTCAGCTGCCACGACATATCGAATACGTTTTGGATAAAATACGCTAGGGAAACTGAAGCTGTCTAAATTCCTATAAGGCAAAAATTGGTGACCAGATTTTTTCTATATAGTATTAGATAGTAAACATATTGGAAGGTGTGGGCGTGGTGTGCTCTTAAAGACTAAACTTTTTTTCCCAATTTTGGAATATACGCAATTTTTGCTAATTTCTGGAGAAAAAATAGCTATTTCTCGGAAACTATAACAGATTTTGTGTTTATTTATTTATATTTTTTTTGGTAGCGAAAAAACGGAAGTGTTAAAAAAAATCGAGATGTACGGGAGCCGGAATAAAGTCCGAAAATTTTACCAAAGTGTGAAACATCTAAACTGATTGTTTTTCTACAGATACATCCTCCGGTATAGACCGACATGGTAATTTGGTAGCTTATAAAAATAGTGTGCTCAGGATATGGAAAAAAACATTTTTCGAAACAGTTGGTATCCAATACTAACGAAGACGACGGAGATACCACAGATCCGATTTTAGAAGATGGTACTTACTTACTTAGTTGCCCCATTACAGAACATTTGTTCTATAGGCCGAACTAAGAAGAGATCTCCATTCCTTTCTATTTGTTGCTTCGCACTCTGGAATACCGCACCTTTTCATCTCATCATCCACTTCTTTGCGCCATCTATTCCTTGGCCTGCCAATTCTGCGTGCACCGCCATGTGGCATGTATTCATACGCCTTTTTAGCGGGTTCATCATCGCTCATTCTTATGATATGGCCTAGCCAACGCAATCGCTGCATCTCGATACGTTTAACTATATTGATGTCGTTGTATAGCAGATACAGCTCGTGGTTCATGCGACGTCGATATTCACCGTCAACGCAGATTGGTCCGTAGATCTTTCGAAGAATTTTTCTCTCAAACACACCAAGCACTGCCATGTCTGCTTGCGCAAGTACCCAGGCTTCGGAGCCATACATCAGCACGGGTAGTATCAGTGTTTTGTAGAGCGTTATTTTTGTTTGACGAGATGTGGCTTTGTTTTTAAATTGCTTACTTAAACCAAAGTAGCATCTGTGGCCAATACAATTCTTCTTTTTATTTCACAACTGATGTCGTTTGTTGTGTTTACGGAGGTGCCGAGGTAGACAAAGTCTTTTACTACCTCAATATTATAGGAACCAACATCCACAGTCGGTCCGAGCTCAATGGATGCATTGAGCGTCGACACCATCAACTTGGTCTTTTCACCGTTTACCGCCAGACCCACTTTAGCAGATTCCCCTTCGACCTTTATAAAGGTATCAGTTACTTCTTTTACTGATCCGCCCATGATGTCTATATCATAAGCATAAGCAAGTAACATGTGACTATTGGTGTAGATTGTGCCACTTCTTTTGACGTTTGCCTCTCGTATAACCTTTTCCAGCAGGATGTTGAAGAGGTCGCACGAAAGGCTGTCACCTTGTCTGAAACCTCTTTTGATACCAAACTCTTCGGAGAGGTTCTTTCCTATTTTAACTGAGGACTTCGTGTCAGTTAAAGTCATTTTGCAAAGCCGGATGAACTTTGCGGGGATTCCAAATTCAGACATAGCTTGGAATACCTTTGAACGCAGCGGGCTGTCGAAAGCTGCTTTATAATCGAAAAAAAGGTGGTAGGTGCCGATCTGCATCTCTTGGGTCTTCTCCAGGATTTGCCGCAGGGTAAATATCTGGTCAATGGTGGAATTGCCAGGTCTAAAGTCGCATTGGTATGGTCCAATTATCTCGGCTTTAGTCGTTCGCACAATATCCCTGACACGATCTTGTAGGCAATAGGGAGTAGACTTATGCCCCTATAATTAGAGCATACAGTCTTATCTCCCTTCTTGTGGACGGGGCACAGGATACTCAGGTTCCAATCGTCGGGTACTCGTTCTTCCTGCCAGATGGTGCTAACTAGCTGATGAACTAGCTGTCGCCTCCGATTTTGAACAGCTCGGCTGGTAAGCCATCGGCCCCTGCTGCCTTATTATTCTTCAGCCGATTTATTGCTGTCTTTACCTCATCTTGGCTGGGCGGTATACATTCAATACCATCTTCTGGGATTGGGACTGTGGTATCTTCCTCGTCTTCGCTGCTATTGGATACCAACAGATTTGAAAAATGTTTTTTCCATATTCTGAGTACACTATCTGTATCAGTTACCAAATTACCTTGCTGGTCTCTGCAGGAGGATGTGCCTGTACCAAAGCCATCAGTTTGATGCTTGACTCTTTGGTAGAATTTTCGGACTTCATTCTGGCTCCTGTACATCTCGATTTTTTCACACTCCCGCTTTTCCATCTCTCTCTTTTTCCTGCGGAAAAGACGTTTCTCCTCTCTCCTTTTCTCCCTGTATCTCTCTCGTGCGCTACGCGTTGCTACGGATTGTAAAATAGTCCTATATGCCGCATTTTTCTCTTCGGTGGCAGCACGACACTCCTCATCATACCATGGATTCCTTGGTGGAGGTCTCTGGTATCCAAGTATGGATTTTGCGGCTGTTTGCATGGAGTGGGCAATGCCTTGCCATTGCGCTGATATGTTATCCGGATGAGGAGTGCTTTGATTAAGCAATTGGACTAGTTGTGTGGAATATGCTGTGGCTATCTGTTGTGATTGCAGCTTACCGATGTCTAACTTTCGTGTTGTGTCTATTCGTACTTTGTTTGCTACGTTTAAGCGGACGCGTACCTTTGCTGCAACAAGGTAGTGGTCCGAATCAATGTTTGCTCCTCGGAGCGATCGTACATCCAACACGCTCGATGAATGTCTTCCATCTATCACAACATGATCAATGTGGTTTCTTGTTTTCTGATCTGGAGACAGACAGGTGCCCTTATGAATATCGAGATGATTAAATCTGGTACTGCTAACTACCATGTTTTTTGCAGCGGCAAAGTCTATCAGCCTCATACCATTGTCAGATGTTTCACTGTGGAGACTGAATTTCCCGACTGTTGGGCCAAAGATATTCTCCTTTCCAATTTTGGCAATAAAATCGCCTAGTATAATTTTAATGTCATGGGCAGGGCAACGGTCATATGTTTCTTCTAAGCGCTCGTAAAATATATCTTTGGTCTGTTCGTCCTTTTCTTCAGTGGGAGCATGAGCGCAAATAAAGCTGATGTTGAAGAATTTAGCTTTTATTCGAATTGCAGCAAGTCTTTCATTCACTGGGGTGAAGCTGGATACCAGATGTTTTAGTCTCCGACTAACTACGAATCCACAACCAAACTCATGCTATACGACATGGCAGCTATAATACAGTGCGTCACCTTTAGGTGTTTTTGTGACGCCTTTCCCAATCCATCGTATTTCCTGTATGGCAGTAATATCGGTGTTGTACTTTTCAAGTACGTCTGTCAATGCGAAGACTGTACCTTCTCTATAAAGAGTGCGAACATTCCAGGTTCAGATTCGCAGATCATGGTCCTTAAAACGTTTGCGGGGTTCGTCAACTTTAGAGGGGTTTGTTTTTCTTTTCTTTCGTTTTTTCATTGTAGGATGTTTTTCTAGGGGAGGGTTACTAACCCGACGCCCAAACCCAAGTTTTTAACGTTCTTATGGGTGAACGCTCGGCACATGTTAGCTCACTACCTTTAACGGGTGTTAAAGGCAGTTCCCCAGGTGACACCACGGGGAGGTCAGTGTCCACTTGGGATGAAAGAGGGACCAAAATAAATCCTGGGCTTTGCCATGTTAAAACCGGTCAGGACCGTTGCTTGGTATCTTCCATCCCCTACGTCACGTAGCGGTAAATGGCATATAGAAATTACCCCTTAGAAGATGGTATTGAGGGTTTAATGTCCGTTCGAGGGCTATCTTGCGCTCACACAAATACATTCGGTGTCATCGTTTTTTTTTTTGCAACTTTCAGGCTATATTCTCATGAAGGAACTAATATACCCATCTATGCTAAGTGTTTAAACCGTTATAAATAACCCATTTCATCTACCTGGTAACCCCATTTTTCCATACCTTATTAATTTTCATATCAGCCGAAGTCGTCGGAGTTGTTCCCATTTGCAGAAATGTTTATGATTCGCAAACATTAAGAAATAGTTGTTGATTCGCACTGCGCACTCTGCGCGGCTTGTATTTAAGACTAGATGCAGCAGCTTTTATTTGTTGCAGCAGCCAGCGAACGTTGTTGCTGTTGGTCGTTGTTATGTTTAGCTGATGCACATAGCAAACGATGGATGGATGGTTGCATTTGGCTATGGGCAAGGAATTTTGCATTAGACCACAGCGGCTGCAACAACAAAAACACAGTCTCTACCAGAGCTACATGCAAAAGTTGAGTCACGAAAAAAGTGTTTGCAACAGCACGCGAACTGGAAAAGTGTGTAAAATTTTTCATTGAAGTGAATTTTTGTGTTAATAGAAAACCAGGGGGGTGGCAGTGTGATGGAAAACAAACGGTGGCTACAACGACGATTGCATAATTTTGTGTTTTCATCAGTTGTGCCAGCCTCCATTACGCCTCCTGCCTTTCGTTCTTCAATGGAATTGTCACCAAGCTACTATTTAGCTGTTTTGCGTTGGTGATGTCTAACACGTTGGTTGTTGTTTTCATTTTTGTTCCCAATATTGTTGTTGGCAGGCTGGATTGTGGAATGTGCACCACATGGAAGCAAGAAATGCTACGCGGCTGCTGATGATGATTGCCCAACGAAAAGAGTGGAATGCTGGATAGATACCAGCTACTGGGTATTTGCTAAAATTTATTGCAATAGATACGAATTCGTTGGCGATCGATGTGCGACAACGCACCGTAACGCCAGCCAAACTGACCAAAGGTAACGACAATAGCAAATAATCTCAATGGAATGCAGTTTGTGCCCATATTCGGAATTATTGTTGTTCGGTGAAATTAAATTGATCCAAATTTTTTTTGGATGCTTTGAAGAAATCTGTAGAAGACAACAATTTTGAAAGTTTTATGGGAAAAATACATTGAGAGTGGAATAATTTTTCATGTGACTAATGTGAATTTTGGATTTTTGATAACTGAAATATATTGAAGGTGATTTAAGCAGTAAGGTGTCGATATTAACGTCGGTACTATACGAGGTCTGCACGACAACTTCTGGGCTAACAATGAAAACGCAAATATTTGCCATCAACAATAGATTTATTGTTTTCTTAGGTAGTCTCCAACATGACTTTTACACTTTTTATGCGCTCAAATTAATTGTTTAACAACTTTTTCCGCTGCGAAAACATTCTTTTTGAACGCTTCAACAGCATCTTCTGCTGGACGAAAATCGTGGTCCATGCATTTTTTTCTTGATGTGTGGGAATCAAATGAAGCCATTGAGTGCCCAGTCAGGCACGAGAAATTTCGAAATGTTAGGCTAAAAATATTTAGGATTTTTTTCTCGATTTTAATACAGGGGACAAATTCGTACATAATGTTCAGATTCCTTGGCTTCAAACTTCAACGCAGACAGACTGTCGTTTAGATGTAAAAACTCCATAAAAATAGACATGAGTTTGAAATGATATTTTTTAAAGTTTTAAACTGCCGATGGGACCTAGTGGCATCTACATCACAAAAGTCAGCTACTAAAGCCACCTTTTAAACGCTTCGAATAAAGGCGAAAGGAAACGACATTGTCGTTAAAAAAGGACATAGATGATACACATTTTGACAATGTTTTTCTCTGTTTCTGTTTACACCTTCCAATGTCTTCAGTTGTGTCCTAAGCGAATTTGCTGGCGGAGCCACAGGTAAACTGTCTTCTAAGGACAGTGGTGGCCAACAGCAAAATGAGTACTTACAGGTTAGGAACACCTAGATGTATGCAGTCTTCTTTGAAACTACGGTTGTGTCCGCCGTCACAGAGATGTAGCAGATTCTGCTGGACAAGTCGTTGTTACATAACAAGCTCCGTTTAAAGACGAACGGTAACCACGATAAATCTGAGAGCTGGAGAGGAATAAGCCTTTTGCGCATTTACCATATGGCAACTGAAGGCACGGAGACCAGTTTACACTTGCCAAGTGTAAAAAGATTAGAACTTGAAGAGGTTCAATGACATGGGGGACTGTCTGCTCATAAGTCTCCTACGCGAAAATACTATCTAACCAAAGGTCCACTACTTCACCGAACATACAGTAGTTCTCCAAATGATTGCAAATTGCTCACCAAAGTTCAATAGTAGCTCAGCAAATTTTAACAAGTTTCTCACTATAGTTCACTACAGATTTTTCAGATGTAATTCGAATCATTTTAGTTGTAATTCGAGAATTCCATTTGAAATTCGTAAAATTTTAATTGTAATTCGAGAATTGCAATTGTAATTCGAAACAGTTCAATTGCAATTCGAATTATTGTATTTGTAATTCGAATTATTCAATTTGTTATTCGAATTATTCCATTTGAAATTCGAATTATAGCAGGTCATTCAAGTTTTACTTGTAGTTCTTCAACGCACACCAGTAGCTCACCCAACCTTCATTAGTAGATCACCAATGGTTCTATAGTAGCCCATCAAAGGTACACTAGGACTTACCAAATGTTCACTAGCTCACCTAAGGCTCAATAGCTCTCCTAATGTTCAGTAGTAGTTCACCAAAGATTAACTAGCCGCTTACAAAAGATTTACTACAAGCAAAACAGAGGTTTACTAGGGACTTATGAAATGGTGGAGTAGTAGCTCAGGAACGGTTCACTAGGGACTTATGAAAGATAACCAAAGATTTACTACACCTTTTTCAGATGTAATTCATTTGTAATTCGAGAATTCCATTTGTAATTCGAATTATTCCATTTGTAATTTGAATTATTTTAAATTCGAAACACAAAAATTTCAAAATAGTTTTTGTATTGATTTTATATCTGTTTTTTTTTCGAATTACAAATGAAATAACTCGAATTACAAATGGAATAATTCGAATTACAAATGGAATAATTCAAATTACATATGGAATAATTCAAATTTCAAATGGAGTAATTCGAATTACAGATTGAATATTTCGAATTACAAATGGAATAAATCGAATAACAAATGGAAATCTCGAATTACAAATGAAATTTTACGAACTACAAATACAATTCTCGAATTACAATTAAATAATTAAAAAATTAAATAATTCGAATTACATCTGTAAAAGGGGTAGTAGCTCACTTAAGGTTCACTGGTAGCACCCCAAAGGTTCCATAAGTTCCCTAGCGACTTACCAAAAAGTTCACTAGTAGCTCACTAATGTTTCACTTTCGCCAAAGGTTAATTGGTAGTTCACCAAAGGTTCACTAGCAGCTCACCAAAGTTTAAATATTAGCTCAATAAGGTTCACTGGTAGCTCATCCAAGTTTCACTAGTAGTTCACCAATATTTCAGCAGGGACTTACCAGAGGTTCATCAAGGATTCACTAAATACATTCCAAAGGTTCGCCAAAGGTTAACTAAAGGTTCTTTACGGACTTACCAAAGATTCGACCTGGGTCATATCCAAGGTTCACTATTGGCTCACCAAAAGTTGACTTATAGCTCACCAACGGTTCAATAGTATCTCACTAAAGGTTCGCTAGTAGCTCCGAGTAGTAACTCATCAAATGTTCACTAGTATCTCACCAAAGGTTCAATAGTAGCTCAGCAAAGTGTCACTAATAGCTCAACAAATTTTCACTAGTAGCTCACCAAAGGCTCAATAGTTGCTCACAAAAGGTTCACTAGTAGCCCACTAAAGGTTCACTAGTAGCTCGCGAAAGGTTCACTAGTAGTTCACCATAGGCTCACTAGTACCTAACCAAAAGTTCACTTGTAGCTATCCACAAGTTCACTATTGGCTAACCAAAGGTTTAATAGTATCTGACCAAAGGTTCGATAGTATCTCGCCAAAGGTTCCATGTTCGCCAAAGGCTCACTTATAGCTCACCAAATATTCACTTACTTACTTACTTAGCTGGCCCATTGCAGAACATTTGTTCCATAGACCGAACTAAGAAAAGATCTCCAATCCTCTCTGTTTTTCGCTTCGCTTTTTGGAATACCGCACCTTTTCATTTCTTCATCCACTTGTATGCTCCATCGAAGCTTAGGCCTGCCGATTCTGCGTGCACTGCCATGTGGCATGTATTCATACGCCTTTTTAGCGGGTTCATCATCGCTCATTCTTATGATATGGCCTAGCCAACGCAATCGTTGCATCTCGATACGTTTAACTATATTCATGTCTTTGTATAGCTGTTATAGCTCGTGGTTTACACGACAACGATATTCACCGTCAACGCAAATCGGCTCGTAGATCTTTCGAAGAAATTTCCTCTCAAACACACCAAGCACTGTCTTATCTGCTTGCGCAAGTACCCATGCTTCGGAGCCATACATTAGCACGGGTAGTATCAGCGTTTTGTATAGTGTTATTTTTGTTTGACGAGATGTGGCTTTGTTTTTAAATTGCTTACTTAAACCATAGTAGCATCTGTTTGCCAATACAATTCTTCTTCTTATTTCACAACTGATGTTGTTTGTTGTGTTTATGGCAGTGCCGAGGTAGACGAAGTCTTTAACTACCTCAAAATTATAGGTACTAACTTCCACAGTTGGACCGAGCTCTATGGACCCTTTGCGCGTCGACACCATTAATTTGGTCTTTTCGCCGTTTACCGCCAGAACCCACATTCGCAGATTATGCTTCGACCTTCCTAAAGGTATCAGTTACTTCCTTTACTGATCGTCCCATGATGTCTATGTCATCAGCATAAGCAAGTAACATGTGGCTATTGGTGTAAATTGTGCCATTTCTTTTGACATTTGCATCTCGTATAACCTTTTCTAGCAGGATGTTGAAAAGATCACACGAAAGGCTGTCTCCTTGCATGAAACCTCTTTTAGTACAAAACTCTTCGGAGAGGTTCTTTCCTATTTTAACTGATGATCTTGTGTCAGTTGGAGTCATTTTACAAAGCCTTTCAGCTTTGCGGGGATACCAAATTCAGGCATTGCTTGGAATACCTTTGAACGTAGCGGGCTGTCGAATGCTGCCTTATAATCGACAAAAATGTGATGTGTGTCGATCTGCATCCCTTGGGTCTTCTCCAGGATTTGCCGCAGGGTAAATATCTGGTCAATGATGGACTTGCCAGGTCTAAAGCCACATTGGTATGGTCCAATTATTTCGTTGACCATTGGCTTTAGTCGTTCGAACAATATCCCTGACACTATCTTGTAGGCGATAGGGAGAAGACTTATGCCCCTATAGTTGGAGCATACAGTCTTATCTCCTTTCTTGTGTATGGGACACAGGATGCTCAGGTTCCAATCGTCGGGTACGCGTTCTTCCTGCCAGATGGTGCTAACTAGCTGATGCGTACACCTTATCAGCGCGTCGCCTCCGGTTTTAAACAGCTCGGCTGGTAAGCCATCGGCTCCTGCTGCTTTATTATTCTTCAGCCGGTTGATTGCTGTTTTTACCTCATCTTGACCGGGCGGTATAAGTTCTATACCATCTTCTGGGATTGGATCTGTGGTATCATCGTCTTCGCTACTATTGGATACCAGCAGATTGGAGAAATGTTCATTCCATATCCTGAGCACGCTATCTGTATCTGTTACCAGATTACCTTGCTGGTCTCTACAGGAGGATGTGCCTGTACCAAAGCCACCAGTTTGATGTTTCACTCTTTGGTAGAATTTTCGGACTTCATTCTGGCTCCTGTACATCTCGATTTTTTCACACTCCCGCTTTTCCATTTCTCTCTTTTTCTTGCGGAAAAGACGTTTCTCTTCTCTCCTTTTCTCCCGATATCTCTCTCGTGCGCTACGCGTTGCTACTGATTGTAAAGTAGCTCTATATGCCGCATTTTTCTCTTCGGTAGCAGCACGACACTCCTGGTCATACCATGAATTCCTTTGTGGAGGTCTCTGGAATCCAAGTATGGATTTTGCGGCTGTTTGTATGGAGTGGGCAATATTTTGCCATGGTGTTGTTATGTTATCGGGACAAGGAGTGCTCGCATTAAGCAATTGGGCTAGTTGAGTGGTATATGCTGTGGCTATCTGTTGTGTTTGCAGTCTATCGATGTCCAACTTCCACGTTGTGTCTGTTCGTGCTTTATTTGCAACGTTTAGACGGGTACGTACCTTTGCTGCAACAAGGTAGTGTTTCGAATCAATGTTTGCGCCTCGGAACGATCGTACATCCAACACGCTCGATGAATGTCTTCCATCTATCACAACATGATCAATTTGATTACTTCTTCTTTGATCTGGAGACAGCCAAGAGAACTTATGAATATCGAGATGATTAAATCTGGTACTGCTAACTACCATATTTTTTGCAGCTGCAAAGTCCAGATGTTCTAGTCTCCAACTAACTACGAATCCGCAACCAAACTCATGCTTTACGTCATGACAGCCATAATACAGTGCGTCACCTTTAGGTGTTGTTGTGACGCCTTTCCCAATCCATCGTGCACTAGTAGATCAAAAAAAGCTCAATAGTAGCTCACAAAGGGTTAGTTAGTCAAAGCGATCCGAGAGCAGGTCCTAAAGTGAACTTATCCGAAATTTTGTGTGGGTGGTACTCGGAAGTGTGGACAAATATAATCCATATTCGAACCTGATCTATATCTGGTAGATATATTAGGATGTGTAAAGTATGAACCAAATCGGCCACTCCCTTCAAGAGTTATAGTACGCACAAATTTTCCGAAAATTTTCGAACTTTTGTGGGGAAGGTGCCCGAACGATTGGACCGATTTAACCCATCTTCGAAATTAAACTAAGTTTGGACAACATATTACGAAAGCCAAATTTTGGATTGATTTTGAATTGATTGTTCGGTTCGAGTGTTATCGTGCGCTCCAGCCAGCAAGACAGACAGACGGACATTGCTAAACCAACTCCAAATAGTCTGAAACTGATTTCATCCAAATATACTTGGGGTCTAAAACCATTATTTCGATAAAGCACATTTTGCACGTATGAAAGTGTATATCTTCACCATAAATGCCAAAAGTCGTAACTAACAAAATAATAATTTTACAGGGGAAGCAAAAACTTTATAAAATGAAAAAAATGTTTTATGGAATATTAATCTCATGAAGGCGAGTGAGTATATGGGATATTATCAATCATATACGAATGGGAGTTAGTAATGGAACCAAAACCGCAGCAACGCTTGGTTGTGGGATCCGTCATTACAACAAAATCTGTAGTGTTATCCCATTTTCCGAAATGCCTTTTCTTGAATAGGATCGTTATTTTTTAGGTTAAGAAGTTTCAATCAAAAAACTAATTTTAACTTTTTTGGAGATACGACTTCGGGCATTTATGGTGACGATATACCCTTGTTAGCATAAAAGCTGAGGGTATAAATATGTATTATTTGTTCCAGCCGAATACTCATCTGCTTACTTATTTCAATTTCTTCATTTATCTCTCATATTCGCAACTAATTTTGACTTCTTGGAGATACGACTTCGGGCATTTATGGTGACAATATACCCTTGTCAGCATAAATGCTGAGGGTATAAATAAGTATTATTTGTTCCAGCCGAATACTCATCTGCTTACTTATTTCAATTTCTTCATTTATCTCTCATATTCGCAAGCAAACTTCTTCATCTCACACATGACGTTTTGTCCTTTTTTTGTGAAAAAAAAAAACACAAATCCTCCAAGAACCTTGGCATCAAGGTGATTGTAAAAAAAAACTTGTAACTCCTGTTCTGCTTGAGTAGCTGCTTGACTGACTGCCCTGCAACTGATATCGCATTACTACAAAATAGCCGAAAAACGAAATTCATTTTCATCCAAATATGACAACTCATGGCAACTTAAGCTGTCAGAATGTCATGGAAACTTACAAACACACACAAAACCGACACAGACACTTGAAATAGTTCGCAGCAAGCAGTCAGCAGTTGTACTGACACTCGCTCTCTGTGTGAGAATAAATTACTACTTCGCAAACACTTAAAACGATGATTAATGCCAACTTTTAAATGATTCAACTTTGGCAAGCTGCATGCAACGTTACAATGCTCTGTGAAGGCTACACCGAATTGACAGCAGCAGCCGCAGCAACAATGCGCTGGCACATTGTTGCGTTCCCTGTGTCAGGACCATGAAGTTGCCAAAAACCATAAACAACCAGAAGTATTTCACCGCACATCCACATCTCAAATGGCAATGGAAGAAAGGTAGGGGAAGAAGTACTACATGGAAGCTTCAGCAGGAAATTTTAAGAAGTTTGTTGTGTGTGCATTGCGAGCGTACGTTATGGTTGGTCAGGTCGCTTGGTCACGAACAATTCTGCACATGATAAATTAAATTCAGTTAATTATGAACAAGAGAGCTCGAGTACTTTTGCTTGTGCCTGCTACTTCTTACCGGCAAAATTCCTGCTGCCATTTTCTGCGTGCTTGCTTCGTTCTTTTAAGCGTAGCATGAATCACAACCTTCTAATAAAGTGCTCTGTCATTGATTCTCTCAGCTGCATGCATGCACTTTGGAATTGCTTGTTTACACAAGTTTACATGATTTTGGAATTTAAGCGATTTACCTCTATCTTCAAAAGATCTTCAAAAGCAGAAAGCTAAGACCTCTAGGATTTCTACTTTTTAAAGACATATCTATATATATAAAAGAGCTTAGTGAGTGACTGAGTGACTGAGTGACTGACATATCATCGCCCAGACGAAACCGCTGAAGCTAGAAAGCTGAAATTTTGACTGTGGGTTGCTGTCGGTGTGTAGGGGTCAGATAAGGCTGGGTTTTTGGAAATTCGACCTAGAAGGGTACGGAAAGTACTAAAAGGTACTAAATATGGTACCCTTTGTATTAGGCAAACGGGAAGAGCTAGAATTCTGAAATTTGGAATGAGGGTAACTGATGGAGAGTTAGAAAGATGTACCAAAGGGTTTTTGGAAATTCGACCTATAAGTGTACGAAAAGTTACTAAATTTGGTACCAATTGTATATTTTGAGCGGATATAGCTACAATGTTCATATTTGGTATGGAAATCGAAGCTGGGAAGTGGTGTTGATATAAGGAAATGATTTTATAAGTTCGTACTTATGTGTACGAGTAGTACTAAATGGTACTAAATTTGTTACAATTTGGATTTGGGTGAACGGATAGAGCTGAAAACCTGAAATTTGGAATTTAGATTACCGTTGAAGTGTACGATTGAGATATGGGTGTAGTTTTGGAAATTCATACTTATGTGTACGAAAAGTACTAAATGGTACCAAATTTGGTACAATTTGGATTTAGATAGACATGGAAACCTGAAATTTGGAATTAAGATTACTGATGGAGTGTAGGATTGAGGTAGTTTTTGAAATTCATACTTATGGGAACGGAAAGTACTAAATTTGGTACAATTTAAACTTAGTTGAACGGATAGAGTTGGAATCCTGAAATTTGAAATTAAGATTGCTGATGGAGTGTAGGATTGAGGTAGTTTTGGAAATTCATACTTATGGGAACGGAAAGTACTAAATGTACTAAATTTGGTACAATTTAAATTTAGTTGAACGGATAGAGTTGGAATCCTGAATTTTCGAGTTGAGGTTACTAGGTTACTGATGGAGTGTAGGATTGAGGTAGTTTTTGAAATTCATACTTATGGGAACGGAAAGTACTAAATTTGGTACAATTTAAACTTAGTTGAACGGATAGAGTTGGAATCCTGAAATTTGAAATTAAGATTGCTGATGGAGTGTAGGATTGAGGTAGTTTTGGAAATTCATACTTATGGGAACGGAAAGTACTAAATGTACTAAATTTACTACAATTTATATTTGGGTGAACGGATACAGCTGGAATCCTGAAATTTCGAGTTAAGGTTACTGTTGGAGTGTAGGATTGAGGAAGTTTTGGAAATTCGTACTTATGGGTACGATAAGTACTAAATTTGGTACAATTTGGATTTTAGGGAACGAATAGATCTGGAATCCTGAAATTTGGAATTAAGATTACTGTAGGACTGTAGGATTGACTTAGTCTTGGAAATTCGTCATTATGGGTACGGAAAGTACTAAATGGTACTAAATTTGGTACAATTTATATTTGGATGAACGTATACAGCTGGAATCCTGAAATTTTGAGTTAAGGTTACTGTTGGATTGAGGAAGTTTTGGAAATTCGTACTTATGGGTACGATAAGTACTAAATTTGGTACAATTTGGATTTTAGGGAACGATAAGAGCTGGAATCGTGAAATTTGGAATTAAGATTACTGTTGGACTGTAGGATTGAGTTAGTTTTGGAAATTCGTACATATGGCTACGGAAAGTACTAAATTTGATACAATGGTACTAAATTTGGTGCAATTTAAATTTAGGTGAACGGACAGAGCTGGAATCCTGAAATTTTAATTAAGATTTCTATTGGGGTGTAGGATTGAGCAAGTTTTGGAAATTTGTACTTAGGGGGTACGAAAAGTACTAAATGGTACTCAATTTGGATTTGGGTGCACGGATAGAGCTGGAGTCCCTGAAATCTGAAATTAAGGTTACTGATGGAGTGAAGGATTGAAATAGTTTTGGAAATTCATACTTATGGATACGAAAGTACTAAATTTACTCAATTTGGTACAATTTGGATTTGGGTGAACAGATAGAGCTGGGATCCTGAAATTCATAATTAAGTTTACTTATGGGGTGTAAGATTGAGGTAGTTTTGGAAATTCGTACTTATGGGTATGGAAAAGTACTAAATGGTACTAAATTTGGTACAATTTATATTTGGGTGAACGGATAGAGCAGGAATCCTGAAATTCGAGTTAAGGTTATTGTTGGAGTGTAGGGTTAAGGAAGTTTAGGAAATTCGTACTTATAGCTACGAAAAGTACTAAATGGTACTAAATTTGGTTCAATTTGGATTTGGGTAAACGGAGAGAGCTGGAATCCTGAAATTTAGATTACTGTTGGAGTGTAGGGCTGAGATAGTTTTGGAAGTTCGTACTTATGGTTACAAAAAGTACTAAATGGTACTAAATTTGTACAATTTAGTTTTGGGTGGACGGATAGGGTGGAATCCTGAAATTTGGAATTACTGTTGGAGATAGTTATTGAAATTCGTACTTTCATACGAAAAATATTAATGGTATTATGAATAGAGATGTAATTCGGAAGTTTGGTATTATACACCCTCTTGATGTGTAGGGGTTGAGATATGGATGTGGTTGTGGATATACGTACAATAGTGTACGAAAATTACAAATGGCAAAAAATTTGGTTCGAATTGTTATTGTGTAAATTAGTAGAGCTGAAATTGTGAAATTCGGTATTATGTATACGTACTTATGTATACGAAAAATACTAAATTGCGATTGGGATTTAGTTTTGGATAAAAGGAAGTAGTTTTTTAACTTATACATATTATAAGTACTGAATTTGGTACCAGTTTGGCGTTGCTTGAAGGGATAAAGGTGGAATTTCGAATTGTTGTATGAGGGATGGTATTGGCGTTTAGATAAGGATTTTTTGAAATGCATATAAAATCTGAAATTAGGCTGAGGGCTGGCTGACTTATTGAGAAATACGAAATGTACTAAATGGTATTAAATTTTGCGTTGGTGTAGCAATGAAGCTGGGATTATATAATTAGTGTGTGATAAGTACAAAATTGCAATAAATTTGGTATTTGGGCTAAGGAATATGAGTGGAATTCTGGTATATTATTTATTTGTTAAGTTCATTGTTAGA